>NC_064435.1:441526-790149 GCF_023343835.1 Lagopus muta
CCCATCCCCATTTGATGTCACCTCCGTTGTCCCCACCCCCAGCTGATGTCACCTCCATTGTCCCCACATCCAGCTGATGGTGTCACCATGGTCCCCATTCCCATGCAGTGTCACCTATACTGTCCCCACCCCCAGCTGATGTCACCCTCCATTGTCCCCATCCTCAGATCTTGGTGTCACCTCCATTGTCCCCACCCCCAGCTGATGGCGTCAGCATGGTCCCCACCCCCATGCAGTGTCACCTCCACTGTCCCCATCCCCGGTTGATGTCACCTCCGTTGTCCCCATCCCCAGCTCTTGGCCTCCATTGTCCCCATCCTCAGATCTTGATGTCACCTCCATTGTCCCCATCCCCAGCTCTTGGTGTCACCTCCGTTGTCCCCACCTCCAGCTGATGGCATCACCATTGTCCCCATTCCCATGCAGTGTCACCCTCCGTTGTCCCCATCCCAAAATCTTAGTGTCACCTCCATTGTCCCCACCCCCAGCTGATGTCACCTCTGTTGTCCCCGTCCTCAGATCTTGGTGTCACCTCCATTGTCCCCACACCCAGCTGATGGTGTCACCATGGTCCCCATCCCCAGAGATGTCACCACAGTGGTCCCCATCCCCATGTGATGTCACCATCACTGTCCCCATCCCCAGTTCATGTCACCACAACACAGTGGTCCCCATCCCCATGCAGTGTCACCTCCATTGTCCCCATCCCCAGCTGATGTCACCTCCGTTGTCCCCATCCCCAGCTCTTGGTCACTGTCACCCTCCATTGTCCCCATCCTCAGATCTTGGTGTCACCTCCATTGTCCCCACCCCCAGCTGATGTCACCTCCATTGTCCCCATTCCCGTGAATGTCACCACTGTGGTCCCCATCCCCATGCAGTGTCACCTCCATTGTCCCCATCCCCAGCTCTTGGTGTCACCTCCATTGTCCCCCATCCCTGGCTGATGTCACCTGCATTGTCCCCATCCCCAGCTCTTGGAGTCACCTCCGTTGTCCCCCACCTACAGCTGATGGCGTCACCATGGTCCCCATTCCCATGCAGTGTCACCTCCATTGCCCCCATCCCCAGCTGATGTCACCTCCATTGTCCCCATCCCCAGATCTTGGTGTCACCTCCATTGTCCCCATGCCCAGCTCTTCATCAGTGTCACCTCCGTTGTCCCCACCCCCAGCTCTTCATCAGTGTCACCTCCGTTGTCCCCACCCCCAGCTCTTGGTCAGTGTCACCTCCATTGTCCCCAACTCCAGCTGATGGCATCACCATGGTCCCCATTCCCATGCAGTGTCACCTATACTGTCCCCACCCCCAGCTGATGTCACCTCCATTGTCCCCATCCCCAGCTCTTGGTCACTGTCACTTCTGTTGTCCCCATCCTCAGATCTTGGTGTCACCTCCGTTGTCCCCACCCCCAGCTGATGTCACCCTCCATTGTCCCCACATCCAGCTGATGGCATCACCATGGTCCCCATCCCCATGCAGTGTCACCTCTGTTGTCCCCATCCCCAGCTCTTGGTGTCATCTCCATTGTCCCCATCCCCAGCTGATGTCACCTCTGTTGTCCCCATTCCCAGCTCTTGATCAGTATCACCTCCATTGTCCCCACCCCCAGCTGATGTCACCTCCATTGTCTCCATCCCCAGCTCTTGGTGTCACCTCCATTGTCCCCAACCCAGCTGATGGCGTCACCGTGGTCCCCATCCCCATGCAGTGTCACCTCCATTGTCCCCATCCCCAGATCTTGGTGTCACCTCCATTGTCCCCACCTCCAGCTGATGTCACCCACACCGGTCCCCATCCCCATGCAGTGTCACCTCCATTGTCCCCATCCCCAGCTCTTGGTGTCACCTCTGTTGTCCCCACCCCCAGCTCTTGGTCAGTGTCACCTCCGTTGTCCCCATCCTCAGATCTTGGTGTCACCTCTGTTGTCCCCACCTCCAGCTGATGTCACCTCCATTGTCCCCATCCCCAGCTCTTGGCCTCCATTGTCCTCATCCTCAGATCTTGGTGTCACCTCCATTGTCCCCACCTCCAGCTGATGGCATCACCATGGTCCCCATCCCCATGCAGTGTCACCTCCATTGTCCCCATCCCCAGATGTCACCTCCATTGTCCCCAGCCGCAGCTGATGTCACCTCCATTGTCCCCATCCCCAGCTCTTGGTGTCACCCTCCGTTGTCCCCCATCTCCAGCTCTCTGTCACTGTCACCTCCATTGTCCCCATCCCCATACGATGTCCCCCCCACGGTCCCCGTCCCCAGGTGACGTCACCTCTCTGATCCCCGTCTCCACGCGGTGTCCCCACCAAGGTCCCCAATCCCCATGCGATGCCATCGCTGTCCCCGTCCCCAGCTGATGTCACCTCTGTGCCCTCACCTCCAGTCCTTGCTCAATGTCACCACTACGGTGACACCGTTGGTGACCAACATCATCACCATGGTGACCGCAGTCCCTGTAACCAGGTGATGTCACCTTCATTGTCCCCATCCCCAGCTGATGTCACCTCCATTGTCCCCACATCCAGCTGATGGCGTCACCATGGTCCCCATTCCCATGCAGTGTCACCTCTGTTGTCCCCATCCCCAGTTCTTGGTGTCACCTCCATTGTCCCCATTCCCGTGAATGTCACCACTGTGGTCCCCATCCCCATGCAGTGTCACCTCCATTGTCCCCATCCCCAGCTGATGTCACCTCCGTTGTCCCCACCCCCAGCTCTTGATCAGTATCACCTTCATTGTCCCCATCCTCAGATCTTGGTGTCACCTCCGTTGTCCCCACCCCCAGCTGATGTCACCTCCATTGTCCCCACATCCAGGTGATGGCGTCACCATGGTCCCCATTCCCATGCAGTGTCACCTCCGTTGTCCCCATCCCCCGGGATGTCACCTGCATTGTCCCCACCCCCAGCTGATGTCACCTCCATTGTCCCCACCTCCAGCTGATGGCATCACCATGGTCCCCATCCCCATGCAGTGTCACCTCCATTGTCCCCATCCCCAGCTGATGTCACCTCCGTTGTCCCCATCCTCAGATCTTGGTCACTCTCACCTCCGTTGTCCCCATCCCCAGCTGATGTCACCTCCGTTGTCCCCATCCCCAGCTCTTGGTCACTGTCACCTCCATTGTCCCCATCCTCAGATCTTGGTGTCACCTCCATTGTCCCCACCCCCAGCTGATGGTGTCACCATGGTCCCCATTCCATGCAGTGTCACCTCCGTTGTCCCCATCCCCAGCTCTTGGTCACTGTCACCTCCACTGTCCCCACCTCCAGCTGATGTCACCTCTGTTGTCCCCCAGCCCCACCTCTTGATCAGTGTCACCTCCATTGTCCCCACCCCCAGCTGATGGCATCACCATTGTCCCCATCCCCATGCAGTGTCACCTCCATTGTCCCCACCCCCAGAGATGTCACCACCATGGTCCCCATCCCCGTGAGATGTCACCATCACTGTCCCCATCCCAGGTGATGTCACCACAGTGGTCCCCAACCCCAGGTGATGTCACCATCACTGTCCCCATCCCCAGGTGATGTCACCACAGTGGTCCCCAACCCCAGGTGATGTCACCATCACTGTCCCCATCCCCAGGTGATGTCACCTCCATGGTCCTCACCTCCACTCCTTGCTCAGTGTCACCATCACCGTCCCCATCCCCACAGATGTCACCACCACTGTCCCTAAGAGTGTCCCATCACTGAACCCAAAAGTGGGACCCAAAAATGGGACCCCAGGGTGGAACCCAAAAATGGGACCCCAGAGTGGGAACCCAAAAGTGGGACCCAAAAATGGGACCCAAAAGTGGAACCCAAAAGTGGGACCCCCAGTGTGGGAACCCAAAAGTGGAACCCAAAAGTGGGACCCAAAAGTGGGACCCCCAGAGTGGAACCCAAAAGTGGGACCCAAAAATGGGACCCAAAAGTGGGACCCAAAAGTGGGACCCAAAAATGGGACCCAAAAATGGGACCCCCACAGTGGGACCCAAGAGTGGGACCCAAAAATGGGATCCAAAAGTGGGACCCAAGAGTGGAACCCAAAAGTGGGACCCCAGAGTGGAACCCAAGAGTGGGACCCAAAAATGGGACCCAAGAGTGGGACCCAAAGTGGGACCCAAAAGTGGGACTCAAAAGTGGGACCCAAGAGTGGGACCCAAAAATGGGACCCCCAGGGTGGAACCCAAGAGTGGGACCCAAAAATGGGACCCCAGAGTGGAACCCAAGAGTGGGGCCCAAAAGTGGGACCCAAAAGTGGGACCCAAGAGAGGGAACCCAAGAGTGGGACTCAAAAATGGGACCCAAGAGTGGGACCCAAAAATGGGACCCAAAAATGGGACCCAAAAATGGGACCCAAAAGTGGGACCCCAGATTGGGAACCCAAAAGTGGGACCCAAGAGTGGAACCCAAAAGTGGGACCCAAAAATGGGACCCAAAAATGGGACCCCATGGCGGGAGGGATGGCGGTCAGCATGGGAACCCCCCATGTGGGGACCATGGGAGCAGTGTGGGATGGGTTCCATTTCGGTTCCAGTGCATTGTGGGATCGGTTCCATTTCAGTTCCAGTGCATTGTGGGATCAATTCCATTTTGGTTCCATTGCATTGTGGGATCGGTTCCATTTTGGTTCCATTGCATTGTGGGATCGGTTCCATTCTGGTTCCATTGCATTGTGGGATCGGTTCCATTTTGGTTCCATTGCATTGTGGGATCAATTCCATTTTGGTTCCATTGCATTGTGGGATCGGTTCCATTTCGGTTCCATTGCAATATGGCATCGGTTCCATTTTGGTTCCATTGCATTGTGGGATTGGTTCCATTGCATTGTAGGATGGGTTCCATTTCAGTTCCATTGCATTGTGGGATCGATTCCATTGCATTGTGGGATTGGTTCCATTTCAGTTCCATTGCATTGTGGGATCAATTCCATTTTGGTTCCATTGCAGTGTGGGATCAATTCCATTCTGGTTCCATTGCACTGTGGGATAGGTTCCATTTCGGTTCCATTGCACTGTGGGATAGGTTCCATTGCATTGTGGGATCGGTTCCATTCTGGTTCCATTGCATTGTGGGATCCGTTCCGTTGCATTGTGGGATCAGTTCCATTCTGGTTCCATTGCATTGTGGGATCCGTTCCGTTGCATTGTGGGATCAGTTCCATTCTGGTTCCATTGCATCGTGGGATCAGTTGCATTTTGGTTCCACTGCACTGCAGGATCGGTTCCATTTTGTTTCCATTGCATTGTGGGATCGGTTCTGTTGCATTGTGGGATCGGTTCCATTTTGGTTCCATTGCACTGTGGGATGGATTCCACTGCATTGTGGGATGGGTTCCATTTCGGTTCCATTGCATTGTGGGATCAGTTCCATTTCGGTTCCATTGCAATATGGCATCGGTTCCATTTTGGTTCCATTGCATTGTGGGATTGGTTCCATTGCATTGTAGGATGGGTTCCATTTCAGTTCCATTGCATTGTGGGATCGATTCCATTGCATTGTGGGATTGGTTCCATTTCAGTTCCATTGCATTGTGGGATCAATTCCATTTTGGTTCCATTGCAGTGTGGGATCAATTCCATTTTGGTTCCATTGCATTGTGGGATCGGTTCCAGTTCGGTTCCATTGCACTGTGGGATCGGTTCCATTGCATTGTGGGATTGGTTCCATTTCAGTTCCATTGCATTGTGGGATCTGTTCCATTGCATTGTGGGATCAGTTCCATTCTGGTTCCATTGCATTGTGGGATCGGTTCCATTCCGGTTCCATTGCATTGTGGGATCAGTTCTGCTGCAGTGTGGGATCGGTTCCATTGCATCGTGGGATCAGTTGCATTTTGGTTCCACTGCACTGCAGGATCGGTTCCATTTCGGTTCCATTGCATTGTGGGATCAGTTCCATTTCGGTTCCATTGTATTGTGGGATCGGTTCCATTGCATTGTGGGATTGGTTCCATTGCATTGTGGGATCAGTTCCATTTTGGTTCCATTGCATTGTGGGATCGGTTCCATTGCATTGTGGGATTGGTTCCATTGCATTGTGGGATCAGTTCCATTTTGGTTCCATTGCATTGTGGGATCGGTTCCATTGCATTGTGGGATTGGTTCCATTGCATTGTGAGATTGGTTCCATTCTGGTTCCATTGCATTGTGGGATCGGTTCCATTGCATTGTGGGATTGGTTCCATTCTGGTTCCATTGCATTGTGGGATCGGTTCCATTGCATCGTGGGATCGGTTCCATTTTGGTTCCACTGCACTGCAGGATCGGTTCCATTCTGGTTCCATTGCACTGTGGGATCGGTTCCGTTGTATTGTGGGATCAATTGCATTTTGGTTCCATTGCACTGTGGGATTGGTTCCGTTGCATTGTGGGATAAGTTCCATTTTGGTTCCATTGCAATGTGAGATCAGTTTCATTCTGGTTCCATTGCATTGTGGGATCGGTTCTGCTGCAGTGCAGGATCGGTTCCATTGCATCGTGGGATCGGTTCCATTTTGGTTCCACTGCACTGCAGGATCGGTTCCATTCTGGTTCCATTGCATTGTGGGATTGGTTCCGTTGCATTGTGGGATCAATTGCATTTTGGTTCCATTGCATTGTGGGATCGGTTCTGTTGCAGTGTGGGGTCAGTTCCATTGCATTGTGGGATCGGTTCCATTCTTTTTCCATTGCAGTGTTGGATCAGTTCCATTTTGGTTCCATTGCATTGTGGGATCATTTCCGTTGCATTGTGGGATTGGTTCCGTTGCACTGTGGGATTGGTTCCATTGCATTGTGGGATGGGTTCCATTGCAGTGTGGGATTGGTTCCATTGCACTGTGGGATTGGTTCCGTTGCATTGTGGGATCAATTCCATTTTGGTTCCATTGCATTGTGGGATCGGTTCCATTCTGGTTCCATTGCATTGTGGGATCGTTTCCATTGCATTGTGGGATTGGTTCCGTTGCATTGTGGGATTGGTTCCATTGCATTGTGGGATGGGTTCCGTTGCATTGTGGGATGGGTTCTGCTGCAGGCCGGGATCTGTTCCGTCTCAGAGCCTCCCGCACACAAAGGCCAGGCGATTTCAGTGCGTTCGTTTTATATATATTTGCATATAGAGAGATATTTATATATATTTATATCGATAGAAGTGGGTTCTCCTCTCATGTAAAAATCCAAAATACAGTTTTTACTATTAACAATCAGAAGTGTCAATGTACAAAGTTTGACTGCGAAGCCAAAGGGGAACGGAACCGAAGGAACCGAAGGGAACACGCAGAGCCCAGAGGGAAAGAAAACGGGAACGGCTCCGGGATCGTCGCGTGGCACCGACCAACCAGGACCCAACACAGCAGAACTGACCAATCAGGACCCGACCCACCAGAACTGACCAACCAGGACCCGACCCACCAGAACCCAGAACTGACCAACCAGGACCCAACACACCAGAACTGACCAACCAGGACCCAGCCCACCAGCACTGACCAACCAGGACCCAACACACCAGCACTGACCAACCAGGACCTGATATACCAGCACTGACCAATCAGGACCCAGCCCACCAGCACCGACCAACCAGGACCCAATCCCCCAGCACTGACCAACCAGGACCTGATCTACCAGCATGGAACAACCAGGACCTGATCTACCAGCACCAACCAACCAGGACCCGCTCCCCCAGCACTGACCAATCAGGACCCGACACACCAGCACTGACCAACCAGGACCCGATCCACCAGCACTGACCAACCAGGACCTGATATACCAGCACTGACCAACCAGGACCTGACCCACCAGCACCAACCAACCAGGACCCAACACAGCAGAACTGACCAATCAGGACCCAACACACCAGAACTGACCAACCAGGACCCGACCCCCAGCACTGACCAATCAGGACCCAACACACCAGAACTGACCAACCAGGACCCAACACACCAGAACTGACCAATCAGGACCCAGCCCACCAGCACTGACCAACCAGGACCCAACACACCAGCACCGACCAACCAGGACCCAACACACCAGCACTGACCAACCAGGACCCAACACACCAGAACTGACCAACCAGGACCCGACCCCCAGCACTGACCAACCAGGACCCAACCGCCCAGCACTGACCAATCAGGACCCAACACACCAGAACTGACCAATCAGGACCCAGCCCACCAGCACTGACCAACCAAGACCCGGCCAACCAGTACTGACCAATCAGGACCCGACCCACCAGAACTGACCAATCAGGACCCAACACAACAGCACCAACCAACCAGGACTCAACACACCAGAACCCAGAACTGACCAATCAGGACCCAACCCACCCGAACTGACCAACCAGGACCCAACACACCAGCACCGACCAATCAGGACCCAGCCCAACAGCACTGACCAACTAGGACCTGATCTACCAGCACTGACCAACCAGGACCCAACACACCAGAACTGACCAATCAGGACCCGACCCACCAGAACTGACCAACCAGGACCTGATCTACCAGCACTGACCGACCAGGACCCGGCCCACCAGCACTGACCAACCAGGACCCGACCCACCAGAACTGACCAACCAGGACCCAACACACCAGCACTGACCAACCAGGACCCAGCCCACCAGAACTGACCAACCAGGATCTGACCCACCAGCACTGACCAACCAGGACCCGACCCACCAGAACTGACCAACCAGGACCCAACACACCAGCACTGACCAACCAGGACCCAACACACCAGAACTGACCAACCAGGACCCGACACACCAGCACTGACCAACCAGGACCCAACACACCAGCACTGACCAACCAGGACCCAACACACCAGCACCGACCAATCAGGACCTGACCCACCAGCACTGACCAACCAGGACCCAGCCCACCAGCACCGACCAATCAGGACCCGATCCCCCAGCACTGACCAGACAACAGCCAGAGGCTCTGTGAGCGCTGCGCTGTGGGGCTGCTGGTGCTGGTGTAGCGCTGACAGGACCTGGCTGCCCCACTGATGTCCGTCCCACAGATGCCCACCCCACAGATGCCCATCTCATGATGCCCACCCCACAGATGCCCACCCCATAGATGCCCACCCTACAGATGCCCACCCCACTGATGCCCACCCCACAGATGCCCACCCCATAGATGCCCACCCCACTGATGCCCATCTCATGATGCTCACCCCATAGATGCCCACCCTATAGATGCCCATCCCATAGATGCCCATCCTACTGATGCCTTTCCTATAGGGGCCCATCCCATGATGCCCACCCCATAGATGCCCACCCCACAGATGCCCATCCTACTGATGCCCATCCCATGATGCCCACCCTATAGATGCCCATCCCATGATGCCCACCCCACAGATGCCCACCCCACAGATGCCCATCCTACTGATGCCTTTCCTATAGGGGCCCATCCCATGATGCCCACCCCATAGATACCCACCCCATAGATGCCCACCGCATAGATGCCCACCCTATAGATGCCCATCCCACTGATGCCCACCCTATAGATGCCCACCCCATAGATTCCCATCCCATGATGCCCACCCCACTGATGCCCATCTCATGATGCCCACCCCATAGATGCCCATCCCATGATGCCCATCCCACAGATGCCCACCCCACAGATGCCCACCCCATAGATGCCCATCCTACTGATGCCTTTCCTATAGGGGCCCATCCCATGATGCCCACCCCACTGATGCCCACCCTATAGATGCCCACCCTACAGATGCCCACCCCATAGATGCCCATCCCACTGATGCCTACCCCATAGATGCCCACCCCATAGATGCCCATCCCATGATGCCCACCCTATAGATGCTCATCCCACAGATGCCCGTCCCATGATGACCATCCCACAGATGCCCACCCCATAGATGCCCATCCCATGATGCCCATCCCACTGATGCCCACCCCACTGATGCCCATCTCATGATGCCCACCCTATAGATGCCCATCCCACAGATGCCAACCCCATAGATGCCCATCCCACTGATGCCCACCCTACAGATGCTCACCCCACAGATGCCCATCCCACTGATGCCTACCCCATAGATGCCCACCCCATAGATGCCCACCCCATGATGCCCATCCCATGGATGCCCGTCCCATAGATGCCCATCCCATGATGTCCACGCCATAGATGCCCACCCCACATATGCCCACCCCACTGATGCCTACCCCACAGATGCCCATCTCATGATGCCCACCCCACAGATGCCCACCCCACTGATGCCCACCCCACAGATGCCCGGCCTGCTGACACCAGTCTCCACCAGAACCCGGCCTGTTTCTCCCCAGTTCCCCATCCACTGATGCCCCATCCATGCCCACTCATTGCCCATCCCAGTGAAGCCTGCCCCACTGACGTCCAGTTCACCAGTTTCCAGCCCATCCATTCCCAGTTCAGCAGTGCCAGCCCACAGACACCCCTCCACTGATGCCCACTCCATCACTGCTCATCCCAGTGCTTCCGACTCCATCAGTTCCCAACCAATTGATGCCCAGTTCATCAGTGCCAGCCCACTGATGCCCACCCCATCCATTGATTCCCAGTTCACCAGTTTCCACCCCATCCATTCCCAGTTCCCCAGTGCCAGCCCAGACACCCCTCCATTGATGCCCACTCCATTGATGTTCACCCAGTGCTTCCCATTCCATCACAGCTCATCCCAGCTCTTCCCAGTCCATCAGTTCCCAGTCAATTGATGCCCAGTTCATCAGTGCCAGCCCATCCATGCCCACCCCATCCATTGATTCCCAGTTCACCAGTTTCCACCCCATCGATTCCCAGTTCCCCAGTGCCAGCCCAGACAGCCCTCCATTGATGCCCACTCCTTCACTACCCAGCCCAGTGCTTCCCAGTCCATCAGTTCCCAGTCTATTGATGCCCAGTTCATCAGTGCCAGCTCACTGATGCCCACCCCATCCAGTGATGCCCAGTTCACCAGTTTCCACCCCATCCATTCCCAGTTCATCAGTGCCAGCCCATCCATGCCCACCCCATCCATTGATTCCCATTTCACCAGTTTCCAGCCCATCCATTCCCAGTTCACCAGTGCCAGCCCACAGACACCCCTCCATTGATGCCCACTCCATCACTGCTCAGCCCAGTTGTTCCCACTCCATCAGTTCCCAGTCAATTGATGCCCAGTTCATCAGTGCCAGCCCATCCATGCCCACCCCATCCATTGATTCCCAGTTCACCAGTTTCCAATCCATCCATGCCCAGTTCAGCAGTGCCAGCCCAGACAGCCCTCCATTGATGCCCACTCCATCGCTACCCAGCCCAGCTCTTCCCAGTCCATCAGCATTCAGCCCATCCATTCCCAGTTCATCAGTGCCAGCCCATCCATGCCCACCCCATCCATTGATTCCCAGTTCACCAGTTTCCAGCCCACTGATTCCCAGTTCAGCAGTGCCAGCCCAGACACCCCTCCATTGATGCCCACTCCATCACTGCTCAGCCCAGCTCTTCCCAGTCCATCAGCATTCAGCCCATCCATTCCCAGTTCATCAGTGCCAGCCCATCCATGCCCACCCCATCCATTGATTCCCAGTTCACCAGTTTCCAGCCCACTGATTCCCAGTTCAGCAGTGCCAGCCCAGACACCCCTCCATTGATGCCCACTCCATCACTGCTCAGCCCAGCTCTTCCCAGTCCATCAGTTCCCAACCAATTGATGCCCAGTTCATCAGTGCCAGCCCATCCATGCCCACCCCATCCATTGATTCCCAGTTCACCAGTTTCCAGCCCACTGATTCCCAGTTCAGCAGTGCCAGCCCAGACAGCCCTCCATTGATGCCCACTCCATCGCTACCCAGCCCAGCTCTTCCCAGTCCATCAGTTCCCAACCAATTGATGCCCAGTTCATCAGTGCCAGCCCATCCATGCCCACCCCATCCATTGATTCCCAGTTCACCAGTTTCCACCCCATCCATTCCCAGTTCAGCAGTGCCAGCCCAGACAGCCCTCCATTGATGCCCACTCCATCGCTACCCAGCCCAGCTCTTCCCAGTCCATCAGTTCCCAACCAATTGACGCCCAGTTCATCAGTGCCAGCCCATCCATGCCCACCCCATCCATTGATTCCCAGTTCACCAGTTTCCACCCCATCCATTCCCAGTTCAGCAGTGCCAGCCCAGACACCCCTCCACTGATGCCCACTCCATCGATGCTCAGCCCAGTTCTTCCCAGTCCATCAGTTCCCAGTCAATTGATGCCCAGTTCATCAGTGCCAGCCCATCCATGCCCACTCCATCCATTGATTCCCAGTTCACCAGTTTCCACCCCATCGATTCCCAGTTCAGCAGTGCCAGCCCACAGACACCCCATCCATCCATGCCCACTGCATCGATGCTCAACCAGTGCTTCCCAGTCCATCAGTTCCCAACCAATTGATGCCCAGTTCATCAGTGCCAGCCCATCCATGCCCACCCCATCCATTGATTCCCAGTTCACCAGTTTCCACCCCATCTATTCCCAGTTCAGCAGTGCCAGCCCAGACACCCCTCCATTGATGCCCACTCCATCGCTGCTCACCCAGTGCTTCCCAGTCCATTGCAGCTCATCCCAGCTCTTCCCAGTCCATCAACATTCAGCCCATCCATTCCCAGTCCATCAACATTCAGCCCATCGATTCCCAGCTCCCCAGTGCCAGCCCACAGACCCCCGCCATCCACTGCTGCCCCCTCCTCCTCCGCCCGGCCCATTGCTCCCCAATGTCCATCAACGCAGTCCATCAGCGCCCGCCCCACCGACGGACAGACCGACAGACAGACAGACGACGCCGGTCCGTGGCTGCAGGCAGGGCTCCGCTGCCCCTCTGCCCGCTCTGCGCTCCGCCGGGTTTTTGGGGGGTTGGAGGGGGTTGGAGGGGGGGGATTGGGTTCTTCCTGCACCTCACAGCCCCCCCCCCCCCCGATGGGGCGCCGGATGGAATCTAAGGCGGATTTGGCGACGGCTCGTTAAGCGCACACGCTAATGAGATCCCGGCGGCCGGGGGAAAGCGGACGTGAGGCAGGGGGTGCCGAGGAGCCGCCAATGTCTGCGCAAAGCGGGGGAGCCGAGGTCCCTTTGGGGGGGCGCATCCTTCCTCTTCCTCCTCCTCCTCCTCTTCTCTTCCGCCCTCGGCCTTAGGACACGGCGGGGTCCTTGGGTTTGGGCTGCTCTGTCCCGGCCAGGAGGGAGATGGTTGGGTCCTCGCCGTATTCGTCCCCGTCGGTGAAATAGGAGCCTTCTCCCAACTCAAAGAAGATGGGCAGGTCGCCGCCGCCAACGTCCACCGCGCTCGAGTCCACCAGGAAGAGGGGCTGCGCCGTGTAGTGAACCAGCTGCTTCCCTGCAAGGCAGCGGGATGTGGGACCGGGGATGGGGGCGATGAATGGGACGGGGGGGGGTGATTTTGGGATGGGGAGGAGGGGATGAATGGGATGGGATGGGATGGGATGGGATGGGGTGGGAGGTGGGGATGAATGGGATGGGATGGGATGGGATGGGATGGGATGGGATGGGATGGGATGGGATGGGGTGGGGATGAATGGGATGGGAGGTGGGGATGAATGCGGTGGGATGGGAGGTGGGGATGAATGGGGTGGGAGGTGGGGATGGGATGGGGGTTGGGGATGGTTTTGGGATGGGGAGGAGAGGATGAAAGGGATGGGAGGTGGGGATGAATGGGGTGGGAGGTGAGGATGAATGGGGTGGGATGGGATGGGATGGGATGGGATGGGATGGGATGGGATGGGATGGGATGGGATGGGATGGGATGGGATGGGAGGTGGGGATGAATGGGATGGGAGGTGGGGATGGGATGGGATGGGATGGGATGGGATGGGATGGGATGGGATGGGATGGGATGGGATGGGAGGTGGGGATGAATGGGATGGGATGGGATGGGATGGGATGGGATGGGATGGGATGGGATGGGGTGGGATGGGATGGGATGGGGATGAATGGGTGGGATGGGATGGGATGGGGTGGGATGGGATGGGATGGGATGGGATGGGATGGGGTGGGGTGGGTTGGGATGGCAGGTGGGGATGAATGGGATGGGAGCTGCGGATGGGATGGGGGTTGGGGGTGGGGATGGGATGGGATGGGAGGTGGGGATGATGTGGGGAGGTGGGGATGAATGGGATGGGATGGGAAGGGATGGGATGGGATGGGAGGTGGGGATGAATGGGATGGGATGGGATGGGATGGGATGGGATGGGATGGGATGGGATGGGATGGGATGGGAGGTGGGGATGAATGGGTGTGATGGGATGGGATGGGATGGGATGGGATGGGATGGGATGGGATGGGATGGGATGGGAGGTGGGGATGAATGGGTGTGATGGGATGGGATGGGGTGGGATGGGATGGGATGGGATGGGATGGGAGGTGGGGATGAATGGGATGGGAGGTGGGGATGAATGGGATGGGAGGTGGGGATGAATGGGGTGGGAGGTGGGGATGGGATGGGATGGGAGGTGGGGATGAATGGGGTGGGAGGTGGGGATGGGATGGGATAGGATGGGATGGGATGGGGTGGGATGGGATGGGATGGGGTGGGGATGAATGGGATGGGATGGGATGGGATGGGGTGGGATGGGATGGGATGGGATGGGATGGGATGGGATGGGATGGGAGGTGGGGATGGGATGGGGGTTGGGGATGGTTTTGGGAGGGGGAGGTGGGGATGAATGGGATGGGAGGGGGGGATGATTTTGGGATGGGGAGGAGGGGATGGGATGGGGGTTGGGGGTGGGGATGAATGGGAAGGGAGGTGGGGATGAATGGGATGGGAGGTGGGGATGGGATGGGGGTTGGGGGTGGGGATGGGATGGGATGGGATGGGATGGGGTGGGATGGGATGAAATGGATGGGATGGGGTGGGATGGGATGGGATGGGATGGGGATGGGATGGGGTGGGATGGGATGGGATGGGATGGGGATGGGATGGGGTGGGATGGGATGGGATGGGATGGGGTGGGATGGGATGGCGTGGGGTGGGGTGGGATGGGATGGGATGGGGTGGGAGGTGGGGATGATGTGGGGAGGTGGGGATGGGATGGGATGGGATGGGGTGGGGTGGGGTGGGATTGGGAAGGGATTGGGAAGGGATGGGATGGGGTGGGACGGGATGGGGAGGTGGGGATGATGTGGGGAGGTGGGGATGGGATGGAGAGGTGGGGATGATGGGAATTAATGGGATGGAGAGGTGGGGATGATTTGGGGATGGGGAGGTGGGGATGGGATGGGATGGGATGGGATGGGATGGGATGGGATGGGATGGGATGGGATGGGATGGGGTGGGGTGGGATGGGATGGGAGGTGAGGATGAATGGGATGGGGAGCGGGGCACAATGTGGGGAGATGGAGATGAATGGGATGGGAGGTGGGGATGGGATGGGGGTTGGGGGTGGGGATGAATGGGATGGGAGGTGGGGATGAATGGGATGGGAGGTGGGGATGGGATGGGATGGGATGGGAAGGGATGGGATGGGATGGGATGGGAGGTGGGGAAGATGTGGGGAGGTGGGGATGGGATGGGGTTTGGGGGTGGGGATGAATGGGATGGGAGGTGGGGATGAATGGGATGGGAGGTGGGGATGAATGGGATGGGAGGTGGGGATGAATGGAATGGGATGGGATGGGATGGGATGGGGTGGGGTGGGGTGGGATGTGATGGGGAGGTGGGGATGATGGGAATTAATGGGATGGAGAGGTGGGGATGATTTTGGGATGGGGAGGTGGGGATGAATGGGATGGGATGGGGATTGGGGGTGGGGATGGGATGGGATGGGATGGGAGGTGGGGATGATTTTGGGATCGGGAGGTGGGGATGAATGGGATGGGAGCTGGGGATGGGACACGAAGGTGAGGATAGGATGGGGAGGTGGGGAAGGGATGGGATGGGGAGGTGGGAATGATATGGGGAAGTGGGGATTAATAGGATGAGGAAGTGAAGATGGGATGGGGACGTAGGGACGATGTGGGGAGGTGGGGATGAATGGGATGGGGAGGTGGGGATGATGTGGGGAGGTGGGGATGTCTTGGGGGGCTGGGGATGCCATGGGGGGGTAAGGATAACATGGAGGGTGGGGATGAAATGGGGGGTGGGAATGAAATGGGGGAGTGGGGATGAAATAGGCGGTGGGGATGCCATGGGGGGTGGGGATTCCAAGGGGTTGGGGATGAAATGGGTTGGTAGGGATGCTTTGGGGGGTGGGGATGCCATGGGGGGTGGGGATTCCAAGGGGTTGAGGATGTAATGGGGGTTGGGGATGAAATGGGGGGGGTGGGGATGAAATGGGGGGTGGGGATGACATGGGGGGGTGGGGATTTCATGGGGGGTGGGGATGTCATGGAGTGTGGGGATGAAATGGGGGGTGGGGATGAAATAGTCGGTGGGGATGCCATGGAGGGTGGGGATTCCAAGGGGTTGAGGATGAAATGGGGGTTGGGGATGCTATGGGGGGTGGGGATGTCATGGGGGGGGTGGGGATGAAATGGGGGGGGTGGGGATGAAATGGGGGGTGGGGATGACATGGGGGGCTGTGCATTGCTTGAGGGGTGGGGATGCCAGGGGGTTGGGGATGAAATGGGGGGTGGGGATGACATGGGGGGCTGTGGATGCCATGGGGGGTGTGGATGCCATGGGGCTGTGGATGCCATGGGGGGGTAAGGATGCCATGGGGCTGTGGATGCCATGGGGGCTGTGGATGCCATGGGGGCTGTGGATGCCATGGGGGGCTGTGGATGCCATGGGGGCTGTGGATGCCATGGGGCTGTGGATGCCACGGGGGCTGTGGATGCCATGGGGGGGTAAGGATGCCATGGGGGGCTGTGGATGCTATGGGGCTGTGGATGCCATGGGGCTGTGGATGCCATGGGGGGCTGTGGATGCCATGGGGGGTAAGGATGCCATGGGGGGGCTGTGGATGTCATGGGGGGCTGTGGATGCCATGGGGGGGTAAGGATGCCATGGGGGGCTGTGGATGCCATGGGGGGCTGTGGATGCCATGGGGCTGTGGATGTCATGGGGGGCTGTGGATGCTATGGGGGCTGTGGATGGCATGGGGGCTGTGGATGCCATGGGGGGGTAAGGATGCCATGGGGCTGTGGATGTCATGGGGGGCTGTGGATGCCATGGGGGGGTAAGGATGCCATGGGGGGCTGTGGATGCCATGGGGGGCTGTGGATGCCATGGGGCTGTGGATGTCATGGGGGGCTGTGGATGCTATGGGGCTGTGGATGCCATGGGGGGCTGTGGATGCCATGGGGGCTGTGGATGCCATGGGGGATGTGGATGCCATGGGGGGTAAGGATGCCATGGGGGGGTAAGGATGCCATGGGGGAGTAAGGATGGCATGGGGGCTGTGGATGCCATGGGGGGCTGTGGATGCCATGGGGCTGTGGATGTCATGGGGGGCTGTGGATGCTATGGGGGGGTAAGGACGCCATGGGGCTGTGGATGCCATGGGGGCTGTGGATGCCATGGGGCTGTGGTTGCTATGGGGGCTGTGGATGCCATGGGGGGCTGTGGATGCCATGGGGGCTGTGGATGCTATGGGGCTGTGGATGCCATGGGGGGCTGTGGATGCTATGGGGCTGTGGATGCCATGGGGGGCTGTGGATGCTATGGGGCTGTGGATGCCATGGGGCTGTGGGAGCAGTGCTGCAGGGCCATAGCGCAGGGCTGGCCGTCGCTGCAATGCTGGGTGCACCGTTAGGTGTCCAAGCCTCCCCCCGATCACAGCCACATACCTGCGTCTGCTGCGCCGGCCTCGGCCTCCGAAGGCTTCTGCTGCTCCTGCGACGACAGCAGGTCCTGGATCTGCAGGGAGAGCAGCGGAGCCGTCAGGGCACGGCGCAGAAAGAGTTCAGGGTGTGCAAAGCAACCTGACCCTGCACTGCTCCCATCTGATCCTGCATGGCTGCAATCTGACCCTGCACTGCTGCAATCTGACCCTGCACTGCTGCAATCTGACCCTGCACTGCTGCAATCTGACCCTGCACTGCTGCAATCTGACCCTGCACTGCTGCAATCTGACCCTGCACTGCTGCAATCTGACCCTGCACTGCTGCAATCTGACCCTGCATGGCTGCAATCTGACCCTGCACTGCTGCAATCTGACCCTGCATGGCTGCAATCTGATCCTGCACTGCTCCCATCTGACCCTGCACTGCTGCAATCTGATCCTGCACTGCTGCAATCTGACCCTGCACTGCTCCCATCTGCCCCTGCATGGCTGCAATCTGACAATGAACAGCTGCAAACTGTCCCTGCATGGGTGCAACCTGTCCCTGCACTGCTGCAATCTCGCCTGCATGGCTGCAATCTGCCCCTGCTTTGTTGCAATCTGCTCCCACACAGCTGCAATCTGACCCTGCACTGCTGCAATCTGATCCTGCACGGCTGCAATCTGACCCTGCACTGCTCCCATCTGACCCTGCACTGCTGCAATCTGACCCTGCACTGCTGCCATCTGACCCTGCATGGCTGCAATCTGACCCTGCACTGCTCCAATCTGACCCTGCACTGCTCCAATCTGACCCTGCACTGCTGCAATCTGATCCTGCATGGCTGCAATCTGACCCTGCATGGCTGCAATCTGACCCTGCATGGCTGCAATCTGACCCTGCACTGCTGCAATCTGACCCTGCATGGCTGCAATCTGACCCTGCATGGCTGCAATCTGACCCTGCATTGCTGCAATCTGACCCTGCACTGCTCCAATCTGACCCTGCACTGCTGCAATCTGAGCCTGCACTGCTCCAATCTGAGCCTGCACTGCTGCAATCTGACCCTGCACTGCTCCCATCTGACCCTGCACTGCTGCAATCTGACCCTGCACTGCTCCCATCTGACCCTGCACTGCTCCAATCTGACCCTGCACTGCTGCAATCTGATCCTGCACTGCTCCAATCTGACCCTGCACTGCTGCAATCTGACCCTGCACTGCTGCAATCTGACCCTGCACTGCTGCAATCTGACCCTGCATGGCTGCAATCTGACCCTGCACTGCTGCCATCTGACCCTGCACGGCTGCAATCTGACCCTGCATGGCTGCAATCTGACCCTGCACTGCTCCCATCTGACCCTGCACTGCTGCAATCTGACCCTGCACTGCTGCAATCTGATCCTGCACTGCTGCAATCTGACCCTGCACTGCTGCAATCTGACCCTGCACGGCTGCAATCTGACCCTGCACTGCTCCCATCTGACCCTGCATGGCTGCAATCTGACCCTGCACTGCTGCAATCTGACCCGGCACTGCTGCAATCTGACCCTGCACTGCTGCATTCTGATCCTGCACTGCTGCAATCTGACCCTGCACTGCTGCAATCTGACCCTGCACTGCTGCAATCTGACCCTGCACTGCTACCATCTGACCCTGCATGGCTGCAATCTGACCCTGCATGGCTGCAATCTGACCCTGCACTGCTGCAATCTGACCCTGCACTGCTGCAATCTGACCCTGCACTGCTGCCATCTGACCCTGCACTGCTCCAATCTGACCCTGCATGGCTGCAATCTGAGCCTGCACTGCTCCAATCTGACCCTGCATGGCTGCAATCTGACCCTGCATGGCTGCAATCTGACCCTGCATGGCTGCAATCTGATCCTGCACTGCTGCATTCTGACCCTGCACTGCTGCAATCTGACCCTGCATGGCTGCAATCTGACCCTGCACTGCTGCATTCTGACCCTGCACTGCTGCAATCTGACCCTGCACTGCTCCCATCTGACCCTGCACTGCGGCAATCTGACCCTGCACAGCTGCAATCTGACCCTGCACTGCTGCAATCTGACCCTGCACTGCTGCAATCTGACCCTGCACGGCTGCAATCTGACCCTGCACTGCTCCCATCTGACCCTGCACTGCTGCAATCTGACCCTGCACTGCTGCAATCTGACCCTGCACGGCTGCAATCTGACCCTGCACTGCTCCCATCTGACCCTGCACTGCTGCAATCTGACCCTGCACGGCTGCAATCTGACCCTGCACTGCTCCCATCTGACCCTGCACTGCTCCCATCTGACCCTGCACTGCTGCAATCTGACCCTGCACTGCTGCAATCTGACCCTGCATGGCTGCAATCTGACCCTGCACTGCTGCATTCTGACCCTGCACTGCTGCAATCTGACCCTGCACTGCTCCCATCTGACCCTGCACTGCGGCAATCTGACCCTGCACAGCTGCAATCTGACCCTGCACTGCTCCCATCTGACCCTGCACTGCTGCAATCTGACCCTGCACGGCTGCAATCTGACCCTGCACTGCTCCCATCTGACCCTGCACTGCTCCCATCTGACCCTGCACTGCTGCAATCTGACCCTGCACTGCTGCAATCTGACCCTGCACTGCTGCAATCTGACCCTGCACGGCTGCAATCTGACCCTGCACTGCTGCAATCTGACCCTGCATGGCTGCAATCTGATCCTGCACGGCTGCAATCTGACAGTGCACTGCTGCAATCTGACCCTGCACTGCTCCCATCTGACCATGCATGGCTGCAATCTGACCCTGCACTGCTGCAATCTGACCCTGCACTGCTCCAATCTGACCCTGCATGGCTGCAATCTGACCCTGCACTGCTGCAATCTGACCCTGCACTGCTGCAAACTGACCCTGCACTGCTGCAATTTGACCCTGCACTGCTCCCATCTGACCCTGCATGGCTGCAATCTGACCCTGCAGGGCTGCAATCTGACCCTGCACTGCTCCCATCTGACCCTGCACTGCTGCAATCTGACCCTGCATGGCTGCAATCTGACCCTGAACTGCTCCCATCTGACCCTGCACTGCTCCAATCTGACCCTGCACTGCTGCAATCTGACCCTGCATGGCTGCAATCTGACTCTGCATGGCTGCAAGCTGACCCTGCACTGCTGCAATCTGACCTTCATTGCTGCAATCTGACCCTGCACTGCTGCAATCTGACCCTGCACTGCTGCAATCTGACCCTGCATGGCTGCAATCTGACCCTGCACTGCTGCAATCTGACCCTGCACTGCTCCAATCTGACCCTGCACTGCTCCCATCTGACCCTGCACTGCTGCAATCTGACCCTGCATGGCTGCAATCTGACCCTGCATGGCTGCAATCTGACCCTGCATGGCTGCAATCTGACCCTGCACTGCTGCAATCTGACCCTGCATGGCTGCAATCTGACCCTGCACTGCTCCCATCTGACCCTGCATGGCTGCAATCTGACCCTGCACTGCTGCAATCTGACCCTGCATGGCTGCAATCTGACCCTGCATGGCTGCAATCTGACCCTGCATTGCTGCAATCTGACCCTGCACTGCTCCAATCTGACCCTGCACTGCTGCAATCTGACCCTGCACTGCTCCCATCTGACCCTGCATGGCTGCAATCTGACCCTGCATGGCTGCAATCTGACCCTGCATGGCTGCAATCTGACCCTGCACTGCTCCAATCTGACCCTGCACTGCTGCAATCTGACCCTGCACTGCTCCCATCTGACCCTGCATGGCTGCAATCTGACCCTGCATGGCTGCAATCTGACCCTGCATGGCTGCAATCTGACCCTGCATGGCTGCAATCTGACCCTGCACTGCTGCAATCTGACCCTGCATGGCTGCAATCTGACCCTGCACTGCTCCCATCTGACCCTGCATGGCTGCAATCTGACCCTGCACTGCTGCAATCTGACCCTGCATGGCTGCAATCTGACCCTGCATGGCTGCAATCTGACCCTGCATTGCTGCAATCTGACCCTGCACTGCTCCAATCTGACCCTGCACTGCTGCAATCTGAGCCTGCACTGCTCCAATCTGAGCCTGCACTGCTGCAATCTGACCCTGCACTGCTCCCATCTGACCCTGCACTGCTGCAATCTGACCCTGCACTGCTCCCATCTGACCCTGCACTGCTCCAATCTGACCCTGCACTGCTGCAATCTGATCCTGCACTGCTCCAATCTGACCCTGCACTGCTGCAATCTGACCCTGCACTGCTGCAATCTGACCCTGCACTGCTGCAATCTGACCCTGCACTGCTGCAATCTGACCCTGCACTGCTGCAATCTGACCCTGCATGGCTGCAATCTGACCCTGCACTGCTGCCATCTGACCCTGCACGGCTGCAATCTGACCCTGCATGGCTGCAATCTGACCCTGCACTGCTCCCATCTGACCCTGCACTGCTGCAATCTGACCCTGCACTGCTGCAATCTGACCCTGCACTGCTGCAATCTGACCCTGCACTGCTGCAATCTGATCCTGCACTGCTGCAATCTGACCCTGCACTGCTGCAATCTGACCCTGCACGGCTGCAATCTGACCCTGCACTGCTCCCATCTGACCCTGCATGGCTGCAATCTGACCCTGCACTGCTGCAATCTGACCCGGCACTGCTGCAATCTGACCCTGCACTGCTGCATTCTGATCCTGCACTGCTGCAATCTGACCCTGCACTGCTGCAATCTGACCCTGCACTGCTCCAATCTGACCCTGCACGGCTGCAATCTGACCCTGCACTGCTCCCATCTGACCCTGCATGGCTGCAATCTGACCCTGCACTGCTGCAATCTGACCCTGCACTGCTGCAATCTGACCCTGCACTGCTGCAATCTGACCCTGCACTGCTGCAATCTGACCCTGCACTGCTGCAATCTGACCCTGCACTGCTGCCATCTGACCCTGCATGGCTGCAATCTGACCCTGCACTGCTCCAATCTGACCCTGCATGGCTGCAATCTGAGCCTGCACTGCTGCCATCTGACCCTGCATGGCTGCAATCTGACCCTGCACTGCTCCAATCTGACCCTGCATGGCTGCAATCTGACCCTGCATGGCTGCAATCTGACCCTGCATGGCTGCAATCTGATCCTGCACTGCTGCATTCTGACCCTGCACTGCTGCAATCTGACCCTGCATGGCTGCAATCTGACCCTGCACTGCTGCATTCTGACCCTGCACTGCTGCAATCTGACCCTGCACTGCTCCCATCTGACCCTGCACTGCGGCAATCTGACCCTGCACAGCTGCAATCTGACCCTGCACTGCTGCAATCTGACCCTGCACTGCTGCAATCTGACCCTGCACGGCTGCAATCTGACCCTGCACTGCTCCCATCTGACCCTGCACTGCTGCAATCTGACCCTGCACGGCTGCAATCTGACCCTGCACTGCTCCCATCTGACCCTGCACTGCTGCAATCTGACCCTGCACGGCTGCAATCTGACCCTGCACTGCTGCAATCTGACCCTGCATGGCTGCAATCTGATCCTGCACGGCTGCAATCTGACAGTGCACTGCTGCAATCTGACCCTGCACTGCTCCCATCTGACCATGCATGGCTGCAATCTGACCCTGCACTGCTGCAATCTGACCCTGCACTGCTCCAATCTGACCCTGCATGGCTGCAATCTGACCCTGCACTGCTGCAATCTGACCCTGCACTGCTGCAAACTGACCCTGCACTGCTGCAATTTGACCCTGCACTGCTCCCATCTGACCCTGCATGGCTGCAATCTGACCCTGCAGGGCTGCAATCTGACCCTGCACTGCTCCCATCTGACCCTGCACTGCTGCAATCTGACCCTGCATGGCTGCAATCTGACCCTGAACTGCTCCCATCTGACCCTGCACTGCTCCCATCTGACCCTGCACTGCTGCAATCTGACCCTGCATGGCTGCAATCTGACTCTGCATGGCTGCAAGCTGACCCTGCACTGCTGCAATCTGACCCTGCACTGCTCCAATCTGACCTTCATTGCTGCAATCTGACCCTGCACTGCTGCAATCTGACCCTGCACTGCTGCAATCTGACCCTGCATGGCTGCAATCTGACCCTGCACTGCTGCAATCTGACCCTGCATGGCTGCAATCTGACCCTGCACTGCTGCAATCTGACCCTGCACTGCTCCAATCTGACCCTGCACTGCTCCCATCTGACCCTGCACTGCTGCAATCTGACCCTGCATGGCTGCAATCTGACCCTGCACTGCTCCCATCTGACCCTGCATGGCTGCAATCTGACCCTGCATGGCTGCAATCTGACCCTGCATGGCTGCAATCTGACCCTGCATGGCTGCAATCTGACCCTGCACTGCTCCAATCTGACCCTGCATGGCTGCAATCTGACCCTGCACTGCTCCCATCTGACCCTGCATGGCTGCAATCTGACCCTGCACTGCTGCCATCTGACCCTGCATGGCTGCAATCTGACCCTGCACTGCTCCCATCTGACCCTGCACTGCTGCAATCTGACCCTGCATGGCTGCAATCTGACCCTGCATGGCTGCAATCTGACCCTGCATGGCTGCAATCTGACCCTGCATTGCTCCCATCTGACCCTGCACTGCTGCAATCTGACCCTGCATTGCTGCAATCTGACCCTGCACTGCTGCAATCTGACCCTGCACTGCTCCAATCTGACCCTGCATGGCTGCAATCTGACCCTGCACTGCTGCAATCTGACCCTGCACTGCTGCAATCTGACCCTGCACTGCTCCAATCTGACCCTGCATGGCTGCAATCTGACCCTGCACTGCTGCAATCTGACCCTGCACTGCTGCAATCTGACCCTGCACTGCTCCCATCTGACCCTGCACTGCTGCAATCTGACCCTGCACTGCTGCAATCTGACCCTGCACTGCTGCAATCTGACCCTGCACTGCTCCCATCTGACCCTGCATGGCTGCAATCTGACCCTGCACTGCTCCCATCTGACCCTGCACTGCTGCAATCTGACCCTGCATGACTGCAATCTGACCCTGCACTGCTGCAATCTGACCCTGCACTGCTGCAATCTGACCCTGCATGGCTGCAATCTGACCCTGCACTGCTGCAATCTGACCCTGCACTGCTGCAATCTGACCCTGCACTGCTGCAATCTGACCCTGCACTGCTCCCATCTGATCTTGCATGGCTCCAATCTCATCCTGTAACGCTGCAAGCCACCCCCTGCAGCACTGCAGCCCCCCAGCACACCAAATTCGGGCCTGCCTGTTTTGCAACCCCCCTCTTTTAAAGCCATTTCCTGCCTGCTGGTGCCGTTACTCACGCTGGCGAGGCTGCTGTCCAGGTCGGGGAGGTTCATGTCTGTCACCGTCATGGAAGGGCTGAAGAGCTGCAAAAGGAGCGGCGTTGGGGACGGGGAGCAAAGAAAAGGGGGGGGGGGGGGCTGCATTGGGGATGGAGAGCAGAGACAAGGGGGGGGGGATGGGGACGTTTTGGGGTGCTGGGGAAGGGGGGGGTGGGGGATGGAGAGCAGAGACAAGGGGGGGGAAGTGGGGGGGTTTGGGGATGGAGAGCAGAGATAACGGGGGGACGGGGGACGTTTTGGGGTGCTGGGGAAGGGGGGGGGATGGAGAGCAGAGACAAGGGGGGGGATGGGGACGTTTTGGGGTACTGGGGAAGGGGGGGGATGGAGAGCAGAGATAAGGGGGGGACGGGGAGGTTTTGGGGTGCTGGGGAAGGGGGGGGATGGAGAGCACAGATAAGGGGGGGGGTGGGGGGTGTTTTGGGGTGCTGGGGAAGGGGGGGGACGTTGGGGATGGAGAGCAGAGACAAAGGGGGGGATGGGGACGTTTTGGGGTGCTGGGGATGGGGGGGGACGTTGGGAATGGAGAGCAGAGACAAGGGGGGGGATGGGGACGTTTTGGGGTGATGGGGAAGTGGGGGGGTTGGGGATGGAGAGCAGAGACAACGGGGGGGAAAGTGTGGGGGTTTGGGGATGGAGAGCAGATATAAGGGGGGGGAAGTGGGGGGGTTTGGGGATGGAGAGCAGATATAAGGGGGGGGACGGGGATGTTTTGGGGTGCTGGGGAAGGGGGGGCTGCATTGGGGATGGAGAGCAGAGACAAAGGGGGGGGATGGGGACGTTTTGGGGTGCTGGGGATGGGGGGGTTTGGGGATGGAGAGCAGAGATAAGGGGGGGGATGGGGACGTTTTGGGGTGCTGGGGAAGGGGGGGGGTGGGGATGGAGAGCAGAGACAAAGGGGGGGATGGGGACTTTTCGGGGTGCTGGGGGAGGGGGGGTTTGGGGACAGGGAGCAGAGACAAGGGGGGGGACGGGGGTGTTTTGGGGTGCTGGGGAAGGCTGGGGACGTTGGGAATGGAGAGCAGAGACAAGGGGGGGATGGGGGTGTTTTGGGGTGCTGGGGAAGGGGGGGACATTGGGGATGGGGAGCAGAGACAAGGGGGGGATGGGGACATTTTGGGGTGCTGGGGATTGGGGGGGGACATTGGGGATGGGGAGCAGAGACAAGGGGGGGAACGGGGATGTTTTGGGGTGCTGGGGAAGGGGGGGGGTTGGGGATGGAGAGCAGAGACAAGGGGGGGGACGGGGGTGTTTTGGGGTGCTGGGGAAGGGGGGGGATGGAGAGCAGAGACAAGGGGGGGGACGGGGACATTTTGGGGTGCTGGGGATGGGGGGGGACATTGGGAATGGAGAGCAGAGACAAGGGGGGGGATGGGGACGTTTTGGGGTGCTGGGGAAGGGGGGGGCATTGGGGATGGAGAGCAGAGACAAGGGGGGGGACGGGGGTGTTTTGGGGTGATGGGGAAGGGGGGTTTGAGGATGGAGAGCAGAGACAAGGGGGGGACAGGGACGTTTTGGGGTGCTGGGGAAGGGGGGGGGTTGGGGATGGAGAGCAGAGATAAGGGGGGGGATGGGGACGTTTTGGGGTGTTGGGGAAGGGGGGGCTGCGTTGGGGATGGAGAGCAGAGAAAAGGGGGGGACGGGGATGTTTTGGGGTGCTGGGGAAGGGGGAGGACGTTGGGGATGGAGAGCAGAGATAATGGGGGGGGATGGGGACGTTTTGGGGTGCTGGGGAAGGGGGGGGATGGAGAGCTGAGACAAGGGGGGGGGTTGGGGATGTTTTGGGGTGCTGGGGAAAGGGGGGGATGGAGAGCAGAGACAAGGGGGGGACGGGGGGTGTTTTGGGGTGCTGGGGAAGGGGGGGGGCTGCATTCTGGATGGAGAGCAGAGACAAGGGGGGGAAAGTGGGGGGGTTTGGGGATGGAGCGCAGAGATAAGGGGGGGGGAAGTGGGGGGGTTTGGGGATGGAGAGCAGATATAAGGGGGGGGATGGGGAGGTTTTGGGGTGCTGGGGAAGGGGGGGACATTTGGGATGGGGAGCTGAGACAAGGGGGGGGATGGGGACGTTTTGGGGGGGGTTGGGGATGGAGAGCAGAGACAAGGGGGGGGATGGGGGTGTTTTGGGGTGATGGGGAAGGGGGGGGATGGAGAGCAGAGACAAGGGGGGGGATGGGGACATTTTGGGGTGCTGGGGATTGGGGGGGGACATTGGGGATGGGGAGCAGAGACAAGGGGGGGAACGGGGATGTTTTGGGGTGCTGGGGAAGGGGAGGGGGGTGTTGCAGCACTCACGTCCAGCAGCGCGCTGGTGTCCACGCTGAAGCCGTGCGTGCTCAGCATGGTCTGCAGGTTGTCCAGGTTGGAGTCGATGGTGTCCAGGTGGTCGTTGAGCTCGTTCCTGAGTGCGGGGCAGAAGGGAGACCGTGAGCCGTGTGGTCACAGCGCGGCATGGATGGAAAAAGGATCGCGGACTTACAACACTCAGATGGGTGCAAGGGGCGCTTGCCAACAGACCAGGCGGCCTGGAGAACCAGTGGGTGCCATAAGGACCCATAGGGTGCCACAGGAATCCATAGGGTGTCATAGGGATCGCATAGGGTGTCACAGGAATCCATAGAGTGTCATAGGAATCCATCGGGAGCCATAGGGATGGCATAGGGTGCCATAGGGAGCCATAAGGACCCAAAGGGTGCCACGGGAATCCATAGGGTGCCACAGGGAACGCATAGGGTGTCACAGGAATCCATAGGGACCCACAGGAATCTATAGGGTGCCATAGGGACCCATAGGAATCATAGGGACCCATAGGAATCATAGGGTGCCATAGGGATCGCATAGGGTGCCATAGGGATCGCATAGGGTGCCATAAGGACCCATAGGGTGGCACAGGAATCCATAGGGTGCCATAGGGAACGCATAGGGTGCCACAGGAATCCATAGGGTGTCATAGGAATCCATAGGGAGCCATAGGGATGGCATAGGGTGTCACAGGAATCCATAGGGAGCCATAGGAATCTATAGGGTGCCATAGGGACCCATAGGGTGCCACAGGGATCGCATAGGGATCGCATAGGGTGCCATAAGGACCCATAGGGTGCCACAGGAATCCATAGGGTGCCATAGGAATCCATAGGGAGCCATAAGGACCCATAGGAATCTATAGGGTGCCATAGGGAGCCATAGGGACCCATACGAATCATAGGGTGCCATAAGGACCCATAGGGTGCCATAGGGACCCATAGGATGCCATAGGGAACACATAGGGTGTCACAGGAATCCATAGGGTGTCACAGAAATCCATAGGGAGCCATAGGGATGGCATAGGGTGCCATAGGGAGCCATGGGGACCCATAGGAATCCATAGAGCGTCATAGGGATTGCATAGGGTGTCACAGGAATCCATAGGGACCCATAGGAATCTATAGGGTGCCATAGGGACCCATAGGAATCATAGGGACCCATAGGAATCATAGGGTGCCATAGGGATCGCATAGGGTGCCATAAGGACCCATAGGGTGCCATAGGAATCCATAGGGTGCCATAGGGAACGCTTAGGGTGTCACAGGAATCCATAGAGTGTCATAGGAATCCATAGGGAGCCATAGGGATGGCATAGGGTGCCATAGGGAGCCATAGGGACCAATAGGAATCCATAGGGTGTCATAGGGAACGCATAGGGTGTCACAGGAATCCATAGGGAGCCATAGGAATCTATAGGGTGCCATAGGGTGCCATAGGGACCAATAGGAATCCATAGGGTGCCATAGGGAGCCATAGGGAGCCATAGGAATCTATAGGGTGCCATAATGAACCAATAGGGTGTCATAGGAATCCATAGGGAGCCATAGGAATCTATAGGGTGCCATAGGGTGCCATAGGGACCAATAGGAATCCATAGGGTGTCATAGGGAACGCATAGGGTGTCACAGGAATCCATAGGGAGCCATAGGGATCGCATAGGGTGCCACAGGAATCCATAGGGTGTCATAGGGATCCATAGGGAGCCACAGGGAGCCATAGGAATCTATAGGGTGCCATAGGGAGCCATAGGGACCCATAGGAATCATAGGGTGCCATAAGGACCCATAGGGTGCCACAGGAATCCATAGGGTGCCATAGGGACTCATAGGAATATATAGGGTGCCATAAGGACCCATAGGGTGCCACAGGAATCTGATCTGTAAGGACCCTTCCAACCCAACCATTTTGTGGTTGTGTGATCTGTAAGGACCCTTCAGACCCAACTGTGTTGTGGTTGTGTGATCTGTAAGGACCCTTCCAACCCAACCATGCTGTGGTTGTGTGATCTGTAAGGACCCTTCCGACCCAATCATCCCATGGCTCTATGATCTGTAACAACCTTTCCAACCCATCCCATTCAATGGCTCCATGACCTTGAAGGACCCTTCCAACCCACACATCCTATGGCTCTACAACCTCTAAGGACCCTTCCAACCCATCCCATGCATTTACCATCGTTAAGAACCCTTTTACCTCAACCAGTCCATGCCTCTATGATCTTTAAGGACCCTTCCAACTCATCCCATGCATTTATGATCTTTAAGAACCCTTTTACCCCAACCATTCCATGCCTCTACGGCCTCTAAGGACTCTTCCAACCCATCCCATGCATCTACCATCTTTAAGAACCCTTCTACCCCAACCACCCCACGGCTCTACGTCCTCTTAGGACCCTTCCAACCCACCCCATGCCTCCACGCTCTATAAGAACCCTTTTATCCCAACCATTCCATGCCTCTACCACCTCCAAGGACCCTTCCATCCCATCCCATGCATCTACCATCTTTAAGAACCCTTCTAACCCAACCATTCCATGCCTCTACGGCCCCTAAGAACCCTTCCAACTCATCCCATGCATCTACGATCTTTAAGAACCCTTTTACCTCAACCATTCCATGGCTCTATGATCTTTAAGGACCCTTCCAACCCATCCCATGCATCTATGATCTTTAAGAACCCTTCTACCCCAACCACCCCACGGCTCTACGTCCTCTTAGGACCCTTCCAACCCACCCCATGCCTCCATGCTCTATAAGAACCCTTCTAACCCAACCATTCCATGCCTCTACGACCTCTAAGGACCCTTCCATCCCATCCCATGCATCTACAATCTTTAAGAACCCTTCTAACCTGACCATTCCATGCCTCTACGACCTCTAAGGACCCTTCCATCCCATCCCATGCATCTACCATCTTTAAGAACCCTTTTACCTCAACCATTCCATGGCTCTATGATCTTTAAGGACCCTTCCAACCCATCCCATGCATCTACCATCTTTAAGAACCCTTTTACCTCAACCAAACCACGGCTCTATGATCTTTAAGGACCCTTCCAACCCATTCCATGCATCTACGATTTTTAAGAACCCTTTTACCCCAACCATTCCACATCTGTACCACCTCTAAGGACCCTTCCAACCCATCCCATGCATCTACAATCGTTAAGAACCCTTCTAACCCAACCACTCCATGCCTCTACGACCTCTAAGGAGCCTTCCATCCCATCCCATGCATCTACCATCTTTAAGAACCCTTTTACCTCAACCATTCCATGCCTCTATGACCTCTTAGGACCCTTCCAACCCATCCCATGCATCTACCATCTTTAAGAACCCTTTTACCCCAACCACCCCACGGCTCTACGTCCTCTTAGGACCCTTCCAACCCACCCCATGCCTCCACGCTCTATAAGAACCCTTCTAACCCAACCACCCCATGCCTCTACGACCTCTAAGGAGCCTTCCATCCCATCCCATGCATCTACCATCTTTAAGAACCCTTTTACCTCAACCATTCCATGCCTCTATGACCTCTTAGGACCCTTCCAACCCATCCCATGCATCTACCATCTTTAAGAACCCTTTTACCCCAACCAACCCACGGCTCTACGTCCTCTTAGGACCCTTCCAACCCACCCCATGCCTCCACGCTCTATAAGAACCCTTCTAACCCAACCACCCCATGCCTCTACGGCCTCTAAGGACCCTTCCTACCCATCCCATGCATCTATGATCTTTAAGAACCCTTTTACCCCAACCACCCCATGCCTCTACGACCTCTAAGGACCCTTCCAACCCATCCCATGCATCTACCATCTTTAAGAACCCTTCTACCCCAACCACCCATGGCTCTACGTCCTCTTAGGACCCTTCCAACCCACCCCATGCCTCCACGCTCTATAAGAACCCTTTTATCCCAACCATTCCATGCCTCTACGTCCTCTAAGGACCCTTCCAACCCATCCCATGCATCTACCATCTTTAAGAACCCTTTTACCCCAACCACCCCATGCCTCTATGACCTCTTAGGACCCTTCCAACCCATCCCATGCATCTACGATAGTTAAGAACCCTTCTAACCCAACCACTCCATGCCTCTACAACCTCCAAGGACCCTTCCAACCCATCCCATGCATCTACGATCTTTAAGAACCCTTTTAACCCAACCACCCCATGCCTCTACGACCTCTAAGGACCCTTGCAGCCCACCCCATGCATCTACCACCTTTAAGAACCCTTTTACCCCAACCATTCCATGCCTCTACGTCCTCTAAGGACCCTTCCAACCCATCCCATGCATCTACCATCTTTAAGAATCCTTCTACCCCAACCACCCCATGGCTCTACGTCCTCTTAGGACCCTTCCAACCCACCCCATGCCTCCATGCTCTATAAGAACCCTTCTAACCCAACCATTCCATGCCTCAATCACCTCCAAGGACCCTTCCATCCCATCCCATGCATCTACCATCTTTAAGAACCCTTTTACCTCAACCAAACCACGGCTCTATGATCTTTAAGGACCCTTCCAACCCATTCCATGCATCTACGATTTTTAAGAACCCTTTTACCCCAACCATTCCACATCTGTACCACCTCTAAGGACCCTTCCAACCCATCCCATGCATCTACAATCGTTAAGAACCCTTCTAACCCAACCACTCCATGCCTCTACGACCTCTAAGGACCCTTCCATCCCATCCCATGCATCTACCATCTTTAAGAACCCTTTTACCTCAACCAGTCCATGGCTCTATGATCTTTAAGGACCCTTCCAACCCATCCCATGCATCTACCATCTTTAAGAACCCTTTTACCCCAACCACCCCACAGTTCTACGTCCTCTAAGGACCCTTCCAACCCACCCCATGCATCTACCATCTTTAAGAACCCTTCTAACCCAACCATTCCATGGCTCTATGATCTTTAAGGACCCTTGCAGCCCACCCCATGCATCTACAATCTTTAAGAACCCTTCTAACCCGACCATTCCACGGCTCTATGACCTCTAAGGGCCCTTCCAACCCATCCCATGCATCTATGATCTTTAAGAACCCTTTTACCCCAACCACCCCATGCCTCTACGACCTCTAAGGACCCTTCCAACCCATCCCATGCATCTACGATCTTTAAGAACCCTTTTACCCCAACCACCCCATGGCTCTATGATCTTTAAGGACCCTTCCAACCCACCCCATGCATTTATGATCTTTAAGAACCCTTTTACCCCAACCATTCCATGCCACTACGTCCTCTAAGGACTCTTCCAACCCATCCCATGCATCTACGATCTTTAAGAACCCTTCTACCCCAACCACCCCACGGCTCTACGGCCTCTTAGGACCTTTCCAACCCACCCCAAGCCTCCACGCTCTATAAGAACCCTTTTATCCCAACCATTCCATGCCTCTACCACCTCCAAGGACCCTTCCATCCCATCCCATGCATCTACCATCTTTAAGAACCCTTCTAACCTGACCATTCCATGCCTCTACAGCCCCTAAGAACCCTTCCAACTCATCCCATGCATCTACCATCTTTAAGAACCCTTTTACCTCAACCACCCCATGGCTCTATGATCTTTAAGGACCCTTCCAACCCATCCCATGCATCTATGATCTTTAAGAACCCTTCTAACCCAACCACCCCATGCCTCTACCACCTCTAAGGACCCTTCCAACCCATCCCATGCATCTACCATCATTAAGAACCCTTCTAACCCAACCACTCCATGGCTCTACGACCTCTAAGGACCCTTGCAGCCATCCCCACGCATCTATGATCTTTAAGAACCCTTCTAACCCGACCATTCCATGGCTCTATGATCTTTAAGGACCCTTCCAACTCACCCCATGCATCTATGATCTATAAGAACCCTTTTACCCCAACCATTCCACATCTGTACCACCTCTAAGGACCCTTCCAACCCATCCCATGCATCTACGATAGTTAAGAACCCTTCTAACCCAACCAGTCCATGGCTCTACCACCTCTAAGGACCCTTCCAACTCATCCCATGCCTCTATGATCTTTAAGGACCCTTCCAACCCATCCTATGCATCTACCATCTTTAAGAACCCTTTTACCCCAACCACCCCATGCCTCTACGACCTCTTAGGACCCTTCCAACCCATCCCATGCATCTATGATCTTTAAGAACCCTTCTAACCCGACCATTCCACGTCTCTACGACCTCTAAGGACCCTTGCAGCCCATCCCATGCATCTATGAACTTTAAGAACCCTTCTACCCCAACCACCCCATGCCTCTACCACCTCTAAGGACCCTTCCAACCCATCCCACGCATCTACGATCTTTAAGAACCCTTCTAACCCGACCATTCCGTGGCTCTATGATCTTTAAGGACTCTTCCAACCCATCCCATCCATCTACCATCTTTAAGAATCCTTCTACCCCAACCACCCCATGGCTCTACGTCCTCTTAGGACCCTTCCAACCCACCCCATGCCTCCATGCTCTATAAGAACCCTTCTAACCCAACCATTCCATGCCTCTACCACCTCCAAGGACCCTTCCATCCCATCCCATGCATCTACCATCTTTAAGAACCCTTTTACCTCAACCATTCCATGGCTCTATGATCTTTAAGGACCCTTCCAACCCACCCCATGCCTCCACGCTCTATAAGAACCCTTTTATCCCAACCATTCCATGCCTCTACCACCTCCAAGGACCCTTCCAACTCATCCCATGCATCTACCATCTTTAAGAACCCTTTTACCTCAACCATTCCATGGCTCTATGATCTTTAAGGACCCTTCCAACCCATCCCATGCATCTACCATCTTTAAGAACCCTTTTACCCCAACCACCCCACAGTTCTACGTCCTCTAAGGACCCTTCCAACCCACCCCATGCATCTACAATCGTTAAGAACCCTTTTATCCTAACCACCCCATGCATCTAGGACCTCTAAGGGCCCTTCCAACCCATCCCATGCATCTACGATCTATAAGAACCCTTTTACCCCAACCATTCCATTGCTCTATGATCTTTAAGGACCCTTCCAACCCATCCCATGCATCTATGATCTTTAAGAACCCTTCTACACCAACCATTCCACATCTGTACCACCTCTAAGGACCCTTCCAACCCATCCCATGCATCTACGATAGTTAAGAACCCTTCTAACCCAACCAGTCCATGGCTCTACCACCTCTAAGGACCCTTCCAACTCATCCCATGCCTCTATGATCTTTAAGGGCCCTTCCAACTCATCCCATGCATCTACCATCTTTAAGAACCCTTCTACCCCAACCACCCCATGCCTCTATGATCTTTAAGGACCCTTCCAACCCATCCCATGCATCTACGATCTTTAAAAACCCTTCTAACCCGACAACCCCATGCCTCTACGACCTCTAAGGGCCCTTGCAGCCCATCCCATGCATCTACGAACTTTAAGAACCCTTTTACCCCAACCACCCCATGCCTCTACGTCCTCTTAGGTCCCTTCCCACCCACCCCATGCCTCCACGCTCTGGCCCTTCCAACCCGACCACCTCTATGATTCCACCTGCAGTGACCCACAACAAAAAGACCAGAAGCACTGCAGGCCCAGCCCGACCCAGCACCCACAGCGCCCCTCACCCACTCCTTTGGTTCCCATCCCCCCCCCCCCCCAAAACACCCTGGATGCATCCCTCCCTCGCGCTCTGCCTCCTCCCTGGCAGCGCTGTGCCCACACAGAGCAGCTTTTGTTCCCCCTTCCCCTCCTCTTTCCTGACATCCAGCAACACGACAGCGCGACGACGGCGCCGCCTCGCACCGCCAGCCCCAGCTCAGCCAGCAGCCCTCGGGACGCGGCCTCATCCCAACCCGCAGTGCTTCTCATTAAGGAGAAACCTCGTTAGGGCAGCGGCACCTCGGGGCTGCCATTGCCACGGCCAGGAAGGGAGCAGTAGAGATGTGCGCCCTGCCAGGACCTGAGCAGCAGAGCTTTGTGCCCTGCCAGGACCTGAGCAGCACAGCTTTGTGCTCTGCCAGGACCTGAGCAGCACAGCTTTGTGCCCTGCCAGGACCTGAGCAGCACAGCTTTGTGCCCTGCCAGGACCTGAGCAGCACAGCTTTGTGCCCTGCCAGGACCTGAGCAGCACAGCTTTGCACCCTGTCAGGACCTGAGCAGCAGAACTTTGTGCTCTGTCAGGACCTGAGCAGCAGAACTTTGTGCCCTGCCAGGATCTGAGCAGCACAGCTTTGTGCCCTGCCAGGACCTGAGCAGCACAGCTTTGTGCCCTGCCAGGACCTGAGCAGCAAAGCTTTGTGCCCTGCCAGGACCTGAGCAGCACAGCTTTGTGCCCTGCCAGGACCTGAGCAGCAGAACTTTGTGCCCTGCCAGGACCTGAGCAGCACAGCTTTGTGCCCTGCCAGGACCTGAGCAGCACAGCTTTGTGCCCTGCCAGGACCTGAGCAGCACAGCTTTGTGCCCTGCCAGGACCTGAGCAGCACAGCTTTGTGCCCTGCCAGGACCTGAGCAGCACAGCTTTGCACCCTGTCAGGACCTGAGCAGCAGAACTTTGTGCTCTGTCAGGACCTGAGCAGCAGAACTTTGTGCCCTGCCAGGATCTGAGCAGCACAGCTTTGTGCCCTGCCAGGACCTGAGCAGCACAGCTTTGTGCCCTGCCAGGACCTGAGCAGCACAGCTTTGTGCCCTGCCAGGACCTGAGCAGCACAGCTTTGTGCCCTGCCAGGACCTGAGCAGCACAGCTTTGTGCCCTGCCAGGACCTGAGCAGCACAGCTTTGTGCTCTGCCAGGACCTGAGCAGCACAGCTTTGTGCCCTGCCAGGACCTGAGCAGCAGAACTTTGTGCTCTGCCAGGACCTGAGCAGCACAGCTTTGTGCTCTGCCAGGACCTGAGCAGCAGAACTTTGTGCCCTGCCAGGACCTGAGCAGCACAGCTTTGTGCCCTGCCAGGACCTGAGCAGCACAGCTTTGCACCCTGTCAGGACCTGAGCAGCAGAGCTTTGTGCTCTACCAGGAACTGAGCAGCACAGCTTTGTGCCCTGCCAGGACCTGAGCAGCACAGCTTTGTGCCCTGCCAGGACCTGAGCAGCACAGCTTTGTGCCCTGCCAGGACCTGAGCAGCACAGCTTTGTGCTCTGCCAGGACCTGAGCAGCACAGCTTTGTGCCCTGCCAGGACCTGAGCAGCAGAACTTTGTGCTCTGCCAGGACCTGAGCAGCACAGCTTTGTGCTCTGCCAGGACCTGAGCAGCAGAACTTTGTGCCCTGCCAGGACCTGAGCAGCACAGCTTTGTGCCCTGCCAGGACCTGAGCAGCACAGCTTTGCACCCTGTCAGGACCTGAGCAGCAGAGCTTTGTGCTCTACCAGGAACTGAGCAGCACAGCTTTGTGCCCTGCCAGGACCTGAGCAGCACAGCTTTGTGCCCTGCCAGGACCTGAGCAGCACAGCTTTGTGCCCTGCCAGGACCTGAGCAGCACAGCTTTGCACCCTGTCAGGACCTGAGCAGCACAGCTTTGTGCTCTGCCAGGACCTGAGCAGCACAGCTTTGTGCTCTGCCAGGACCTGAGCAGCACAGCTTTGTGCCCTGCCAGGAGCTGAGCAGCACAGCTTTGTGCTCTGCCAGGACCTGAGCAGCACAGCTTTGTGCCCTGCCAGGACCTGAGCAGCAGAACTTTGTGCCCTGTCAGGACCTGAGCAGCAGAACTTTGGGCCCTGCCAGGACCTGAGCAGCAGAACTTTGTGCCCTGCCAGGACCTGAGCAGCAAAGCTTTGTGCTCTGCCAGGACCTGAGCAGCAGAGCTTTGTGCCCTGCCAGGACCTGAGCAGCACAGCTTTGTGCTCTGCCAGGACCTGAGCAGCACAGCTTTGTGCCCTGCCAGGACCTGAGCAGCAAAGTTCTGTGCTCTGCCAGGACCTGAGCAGCAAAGTTCTGTGCTCTGCCAGGACCTGAGCAGCACAGCTTTATCTCTGCCAGGACCTGAGCAGCACAGCTTTGTGCTCTGCCAGGATCAGAACAGCAGAGCTTTGTGCCCTGCCAGGACCTGAGCAGCACAGCTTTGTGCTCTGCCAGGACCTGAGCAGCACAGCTCTATGCCCTGCCAGGACCTGAGCAGCAAAGTTCTGTGCTCTGCCAGGACCTGAGCAGCACAGCTTTGTGCTCTGCCAGGACCTGAGCAGCAGAACTTTGTGCCCTGCCAGGACCTGAGCAGCACAGCTTTGTGTCCTGCCAGGACCTGAGCAGCACAGCTTTGTGCTCTGCCAGGACCTGAGCAGCACAGCTTTGTGCTGGGACCTTCAAACGCCGCGCAATGTGACGCTGCCGGATCCTGGTGTTGACCCATCCCCGCTTTATGCAATTCTTGCTTCTTTCCCATGTTTTCTATCGCCCTCCTTCCCTTCCCCGTCTCCCTGATTAGGATTTAGGTATAGAATCATAGCATCATAGAATCACCAAGGTTGGAAAAGACCTCCAAGCTCCCCCAGTCCAACCGCTCACCCATCACCAGCAGCTCCCACTGAACCACGGCCCTCAGTACAGCATCCAGCCTTTCCTTCAACACCCCCAGGCTCGGTGCCTCCCCCACCTCCCTGGGCATCCATTGCAGTGCTGCCCACCTTTCTGACACCTCATTCTTCCTCATGTCCAGCCTGAATCTCCCCTGCCGCAGCTTGAAGCCGTTCCCTCTGCTCCCATCACTGATGGCACGAGAGCAGAGGCCGACCCCCAGCTCCCTGCAGCCTGCCTTCAGCAGCCATAGAGAGCAGTGAGCTCTGCCCTGAGCTCCTCTTCTCCAGGCTGAACATTCCCAGCTCCTTCAGCCTCTCCTCATCAGCCCTGTGCTCCAGACCCCTCACCATTTCATTGCCCTCCTTTGAACACGTTCCAAGGCCTCAATATCTTTCCTGCAGTGAGGGGCCCAAAACTGGACACAGCACTCGAGGTGCGGCCTCACCAGTGCTGAGCACAGGGGATGGATGCTCACCTCCCTGCTCCTGCTGGCCATTTCTGATGCAGGCCAGGCTGCCATTGCCCTTCCTGGCCACCTGGGCACACTGCTGGCTCCTGTTCAGCCCAGCATCCATCCATACCCCCAGCTCCATTTCCTCTACGCCGTCCTCCAGCCACACCGCCCCAAGCCTGCAGCGTCGCCTGGGGTTGTTGTAGCCCAAGTGCAGGACCCGGCATTTGGCCTTGTTGAACCTCATCCCATTGGCTCCAGCCCAGCTCTCCAGCCTGTCCAGATCCCTCTGTAGGGCCTCTCCACCCCAGATCCACGCTTCCAGCCCATTTGGTGTCGCCTGCGAATGCACTGAGGCTGCACTCGATGCCCTCCTCCAGGCCATCAATACAGATACTGCAGAGGACAGGCCCCAATAATAAACATAAACACAAATATGTTGTAACAAACAACATATGACCCGTTGTTTCTCAATCTCATGCACTCGTTAGAAGAACCTCATCTCCCTCCTGTAGATCGAATCGAGGCGCCCACCCGTTTTCTGATTCCTTTACCCTACAGAACCGTCCTCCTTTACACCAATGACTGCAGCACCTCAGATGGGGGGCACTCACTTGTCGAGGCAGGCAACGCTGAGGCACTTTTCCTGGGGCTGAGGCTGCGCGGTGCTGTTGCCGGCCGCGGCGGTCGTGGTGCTGGGCTCGTTCTCCTGCAGGATGGAGTCGATGAAGGTGGAGGGAGACAGAGGGGTTTCGACAGCGGGGGGGTTCCCTGGGCTGGCCTCCTCTACCTTGGGGCTGCGCGAGGGGCTGGGGGGCTCCTCTTTGATGCGGACCACAGGGCTGCTCCTGGGGGGGGAAGACAGAGGAGGGTGAGCATCTTGCAAGGGCGGCTTCCACACGACCAGGAGAAATCCATGCAAAGCCTCGGGGAGGCCATAGGGACGAGGCTGGAAGCATCTGCAAATGTTTCTTCCCCGACTCTGATCCGAACCAGCTCCCCTGATGTGGCTTTTTCTGCATCTCCCATTCGGAGCAGCTCCCCCGGCGCACCGGAGCTCTGCTACCGGGCGTCCTGGTTGACCAGCAGGCAGCCAACACTTGACCAGTGGTTGACAGTTTGCCAATCGTTGACCAACAGTCTACCAGTAGTTGACAGAATGATCATTGACCAATGGTTGATTGACAACCAACCAATTGTTGACCAATGACAGCTGACCAATGGCTGATCACTGGTTGACTGACAGCTGACTCATGGTTGACCAACAATTGACCAACAGTTGACTAATAGTTGACCAATGGTTGACCATCTGGTTGACCAACAGTTGCTTAGTGGTTGGCCAACGGTTGACCAGGGGTTGACTGACAGCTGACCAATGGCTAAATGACAGTTAACCAATGGTTGACCAGGGGTTGACTGACAGCTGAGTCACAGTTGACCAACAGTTGACCAACAGTTTACTAAAGGTTGACCAATGGTTAACCAGCAGTTGACTGCAGCTGACTAACGGTTGACCAACAGTTGACTAATGGTTGACCAATGGTTGACCATCTGGTTGACCAACAGTTGCCTAGTGTTTGGCCAACGGTTGACCAGGGGTTGACTGACAGCTGACTCACGGTTGACCAACAGCTGACTGACAGCTGATCCGTGGTTGACTGGTAGTTAACCCACGGCTGATCAACAGTTGACTGACAGTTGAATAATGGCTGACCAACGGCTGACCAACAGCTGACTAACGGTTGACCAGCAGTTGACCAATGCTTGACAACCAGTTGACCAACAGCTGATCAGTAGTTGACCATCTGATCAACGCTTGACCAAACCGATGCCGCTCAGCGCCCCACAGCGCCCCACTTGTGGGCAGGGGGGTCGCAGGCAGGAGGTGGCGCTTGGGTTTTTTTCTATCAGCGCAGTTGAAACCAAGCAGCTTTGGATGCAGCCCTGCGCTGCTGTGGGGACGGAAGGTGACTCCTTTGGTTCAGCCCCACATTGCGTGGATGGAAACCACCCGAGCTCAGTGGTTTGGGGTGGAAGAGGCTCCATCAGCCCCACTGGAAAGGCCAGCAAGAAGGAACACGAAAGGGGCCATTTAGCAAACGTCTGGTCTGTATTTCAGCGCTGGCGTTGCTAGCAGTGGGTATGGAGGCAATAAATGGCATCGGTGGGTGATCCAGCGCCTCGGGGGAAGAGCCGATGCTGGAAATAAGACGTGAAAGAAGAGGGGGAAAAAACAGAGGCCACAACGTGATAAAAAAAGATGGGCCCACAAGGCTGAGCTCACGGGAGGAACAGCAGCACTGCGGGCGCTGGGGAGGCTTTGGCCATCCCAGAGGTGGGGGCAGGGGTGCACGAGTGGCTTCCTCGAGGTGCTGGGTCCATTTCTGTTGTTCCAGCGATGCTGGCACTAAAAAAGGAGCTGCTGTAACACCTTGGCCCTGTGGAATGGGTTGGGCAGGAAAAGGGTCCTTAAAGACCACAGGGATACAGAGTCACAGAATGGGTTGGGAGGGTCCTGGAAGATGACAGAACCACGGCGCGGTTGGGTCGGAGGGAACCCGCAGCCCCACTGCCGTGCCCAGGAATAGGAGACAGAGCAGCGGGCACAAACCGGGGCCTGGGGAGCTCCATGTGAACGTGAGGGAGCCCACAAGTGACCCCCAAGCACAGCAAAGGGCTCCCGGCAACGCAGAGCTGCCCGCTCACCTCTCGTCCAGGCTGCCGCTGGGAGATGCTGAAGGGCTGGACTGAGCCAACTCCGTCACGTCCGAGATGATGGGACCAGAGTTGGTGGATGAATCCGGGGAATAGATGTTGGAGCCGCTGTACGTTGGGGAGGAAGCCTGCAATGACAAGGGCAGCAGGTTTTCTTGGAGAGAGGAAAACACAGCAACACCAGATTCCTTTCCTGCACCGCTCAGCGCTCGGATTTTTCCATGCTCCCACTTGAAGCTTTCCCCTCCCACTCAGCACCTCCGCTTTTACGCCTCCAGGAAAGGTGGAATTTGTGGGGTGAGGATCTACAGACGGACAGAATTGGACCAGGAAACCTTTAAAGGTCCCTTCCAACACAAAAGGTTCTACGATTCCACAACAGAAGTTGCAGGAAATACAAGATTTCCACTCCAGTAACGGCCGACGGGAAATGGCTGCATTTCGCTGTCAGTTTTGCTAAGAAGCAAAACGGCTCGAGGAGTTGAAGTGAACACAGATGTCGTCTGCTCTCTGTGCATCATCTGAGATGAGACGATGGATGGAGATGGCACACAGAGAGCAGCGGTGAATGGCTGAATGGCTCGTGGGTCAATGGTGGGGATTGGTGACAGCTGTGTCCCCAGGGGGATGGGGGAGATGGTTGGAGATGGTACACAGAGAATGGTGGTGGGTGGGTCAGTGGGTCAATGGATGGGGATTGGTGACAGCGGTGTCCCCATGGGGATGGGGGAGATGGTTGGAGATGGTACACAGAGAATGGTGGTGGATGGATCAGGGGGTCAATGGATGGGGATTGGTGACAGCTGTGTCCCCAAGGGGGTGGGGGGAGATGGTTGGAGATGGTACACAGGGAATGGTGGTGGGTGGCTCAGGGGGTCAGTGGATGGGGATTGGTGACAGCGGTGTCCCCAAGGGGGTGGGGGGAGATGGTTGGAGATGGTACACAGAGAATGGTGGTGGGTGGCTCAGGGGGTCAGTGGATGGGGATTGGTGACAGTGGTGTCCCCAAGGGGATGGGGGGAGATGGTTGGAGATGGTACACAGAGAATGGTGGTGGGTGGGTCAGTGGGTCAATGGATGGGGATTGGTGACAGCGGTGTCCCCATGGGGATGGGGGAGATGGTTGGAGATGGTACACAGAGAATGGTGGTGGATGGATCAGGGGGTCAATGGATGGGGATTGGTGACAGCTGTGTCCCCAAGGGGGTGGGGGGAGATGGTTGGAGATGGTACACAGGGAATGGTGGTGGGTGGCTCAGGGGGTCAGTGGATGGGGATTGGTGACAGCGGTGTCCCCAAGGGGGTGGGGGGAGATGGTTGGAGATGGTACACAGAGAATGGTGGTGGGTGGCTCAGGGGGTCAGTGGATGGGGATTGGTGACAGTGGTGTCCCCAAGGGGATGGGGGGAGATGGTTGGAGATGCTACACAGGGAATGGTGGTGGGTGGCTCAGGGGGTCAATGGATGGGGATTGGTGACAGCGGTGTCCCCAAGGGGACAGGGGGAGATGGTTGGAGATGGTACACAGAGAATGGTGGTGGGTGGCTCAGGGGGTCAGTGGATGGGGATTGGTGACAGCGGTGGCCCCAAGGGGATGGGGGGAGATGGTTGGAGATGGTACACAGGGAATGGTGGTGGGTGGCTCAGGGGGTCAATGGATGGGGATTGGTGACAGCGGTGTCCCCAAGGGGACGGGGGGAGATGGTTGGAGATGGTACACAGAGAATGGTGGTGGGTGGCTCAGGGGGTCAATGGATGGGGATTGGTGACAGCGGTGTCCCCAAGGGGATGGGGGGAGATGGTTGGAGATGGTACACAGGCAGCGATGGCGGATGGCTCAGCGGGTCGATGGTTGGGGTTTGGTGACGGCGGTGTCCCCAGGGGGAGGGGGACCCTTCAACCGCTTCATCAGTGGCACGAGAGGGGGATTTATTGCACCCCCAGCACGGTTGATCCAACAGAGGAGTTGGACCAGATGGCCTTCAGTAGCCGCTTCTGACTCAAAGCAAAGCCACGCAGGGAGCCGCAGACGCTCGGCAGCCATGGGTTCGGGGCTGCCCGGCTGTGCTCCCGGCTGTTGGGATTCTCCTTCCCAGGTGAAGGATCCCATCGGGCACAGAGCGAGCAGGGAGGCGGGCAGCCCACCCACAGCCCCGTGGCCACGCTTCGCTTTAGCTTTGTCCCATCCGAGCGGGACCACGGCGGCGTCGCATCCGTCGCATTCATTGGCAGGGCGCTCTGAAAGCCACCCGGCCAGTTGTGGGCAGAGCAACCATGCGAGAAAACAGGGAGCAGCTGCATTTCTCATCGCTGGAACAGCTCTGCGCCAGCGAGAAGAATGGCTTTGAAAGCAGAGATCACAGGAGCTGGAAGGGGAACACAGAGCCGCCGCGGGCGGTGTGATGGCAGACAGCTTGTAAAGCATGGCCAGGAGGGTCGGGGTCAGCTGGAAATGCTCCTGGATCGCAGCAGCCCAGCTGGAGCCTGATTTCGGGAGGCAGAGCTCGGTGCAGAGCAGCAAGGGTTGCCATCTGCCGTTGGAGACGGCTTCGTTTTGCTGCAAGGAAAAGTCGGGCCACCCACCGACCAGGTCTCACGTGAGGCGGGTTTAATGAGGTTTAATGAGGCTAAGTGTGAGGTCTTGCAATCCCTGCTATCAGGACGGCCCTGCCAAAAAGACCTCGGGGCACTGGAGGATGGGAAGCTGGAGACGAGCCGTTCAAAAGCAGGCTGGATGGGGCTCCGAGCTCCTGATGGAGCCGCAGGTGTCCCTGCTCCTTGCAGGGCAGTCGGGCTGAACGATCCTGGAGGGCCTCTTTGGTACTGATAGGGAGGGTGGTAGGACCGGATGATCTTGCAGGTCGTTTCCAACCTCGCAACTCTGTGATTCTGTGACTCTTCCAGCTCCAACGATGCTGTGAACGCTGCAGAAACCGCAGCACAGGAAGTTGGGCACAAATGTGAGCAAGAACTTGTTGAGGTGAGGTGATGCCAGCGCTGCTACGGGCAGCACAGGGATAAGGTGGGCTCTCCTTGTCTGGAGATGTTCAAGGCCCGCCTGCACACCGACTCGTGCCACCCGGTGCTGGGGCAGGGGGTCGGACTCTGTGATCCCTGCAGCTCCCTTCCAACCCCTGTGGTTCTGTGCTTGAGGCAGGCAGGGCTGCCAGGTGGGGAGGGGGGCCTGGATGCAGGCGCTGCACGGCTCCCACAGCAGGCGGCACCGCAGCCATTTCTGAGCCCCACGGCGCCCCACTGCTCTGTGAGCTCCGTCACCCCACGCTGTGGGCTCCTGCTGTGACCCACGGAAAGCAGGCTTCTTGTGGGAGCCGTGCTGATCACACACAGCCCCCATTCACCAGCAAGGACCCGTCCAACACAACACTGCTACGGTTCTTGAAGGACCTTCTGATCCAACCATGCTATGTCACTATGACCTTTAAGGACCTTCCAACCCAACCATGCTGTGTCACTATGACCTTTAAGGACCCTTCCAACCCAACCATTCTATGCCACTATGATCTTTAAGGACCTTCCAATCCAACCATGCCGTGTCACTATGATCTTGAAGGACCCTTATGACCCAACCATGTTATGCCACTATGACCTTGAAGGACCCTTCCAACACAACCATGCTGTGTCACTATGACCTTTAAGGACCCTTCTGACCCAACCATGTTATGTCTCTATGATCTTTAAGAACCCTCCCAATCCAACCATGCTATGTCACTATGACCTTTAAGGACCTTCCAACCCAACCATGTTATGTCACTATGACCTTGAAGGACCTTCTGATCCAACCATGCTGTGTCACTATGATCTTGAAGGACCCTTTTAACCCAACCATTCTAAGCCACTATGATCTTTAAGGACCCTTCCAATCCAACAATGCTTTGTCACTATGACCTTGAAGGACCTTCTGATCCAACCATGCTGTGTCACTATGACCTTGAAGGACCTTTCTGACTCAACCATGCTTTGTCACTATGACCTTGAAGGACCTTCCGATCCAACCATGCTGTGTCACTATGACCTTGAAGGACCTTTTTGACCCAACCATGCTATGTCACTATGACCTTTAAGGACCCTTCCAACCCAACCATGCTTTGTCACTATGACCCTGAAGGACTCTTCTGACCCAACCATGTTATGCCACTATGATCTTTAAGGACCCTTCCAACACAACCATGCTATGTCACTATGATCTTGAAGGACCTTCCGACCCAACCATGCTGTGTCACTATGACCTTGAAGGACCCTTGTGATCCAACCATGCTATGTCACTATGACCTTGAAGGACCCTTCCAACACAACCATGCTATGTCACTATGATCTTGAAGGACCTTCCGATCCAACCATGCTGTGTCACTATCACCTTGAAGGACCCTTCCAACACAACCATGCTGTGTCACTGTGACCTTGAAGGATCCTTCTGACCCAACCATGTTATGTTACTATGACCTTGAAGGACCCTTTTAACCCAACCATGCTGTGTCACTATGACCTTTAAGGACCTTCCGATCCAACCATGCTTTGTCACTATGACCTTTAAGGACCCTTCCAACCCAACCATGCTATGTCACTATGACCTTTAAGGACCTTCCGATCCAACCATGCTATGTCACTATGACCTTTAAGGACCTTCCAACACAACCATGCTTTGTCACTATAACCTTGAAGGACCTTCTGACCCAACCATGCTGTGTCACTATGACCTTTAAGGACCCTTCTGACCCAACAATGCTTTGTCACTATAACCTTGAAGGACCCTTCCAACACAACCATGCTTTGTCACTATGACCTTTAAGGACCTTCTGACCCAACCATGCTGTGTCACTATGACCTTTAAGGACCTTCTTACCCAACCATGCTTTGTCACTATGACCTTTAAGGACCTTCTGACCCAACCATGCTGTGTCACTATGACCTTGAAGGACCTTCGGACCCAACCATGCTGTGTCACTATGACCTTTAAGGACCTTCCAACCCAACCATGCTTTGTCACTATGACCTTTAAGGACCTTCCAACCCAACCATGCTTTGTCACTATGACCTTGAAGGACCTTCTGACCCAACCATGCTGTGTCACTATGACCTTTAAGGACCCTTCTGACCCAACCATGCTTTGTAACTATGACCTTTAAGGACCCTTCTGACCCAACCATGTTATGTCACTATGACCTTGAAGGACCTTCCGATCCAACCATGCTGTGTCACTGTGACCTTGAAGGACCTTCTGACCCAACCATGCTGTGTCACTATGACCTTGAAGGACCTTCCAACCCAACCATGCTTTGTCACTATGACCTTTAAGGACCCTTCCAACCCAACCATGCTGTGTCACTATGACCTTTAAGGACCTTCTGACCCAACCATGCTGTGTCACTATGATCTTTAAGGACCTTCTGACCCAACCATGCTTTGTCACTATGACCTTGAAGGACCTTCCAACCCAACCATGCTTTGTCACTATGACCTTTAAGGACCCTTCCAACCCAACCATGCTGTGTCACTATGACCTTTAAGGACCTTCCAACCCAACCATGCTGTGTCACTATGACCTTTAAGGACCTTCTGACCCAACCATGCTGTGTCACTATGACCTTTAAGGACCTTCTGACCCAACCATGCTGTGTCACTATGACCTTTAAGGACCTTCCAACCCAACCATGCTTTGTCACTATGACCTTTAAGGACCCTTCCAACCCAACCATGCTGTGTCACTATGACCTTTAAGGACCCTTCCAACCCAACCATGCTATGTCACTATGACCTTTAAGGACCCTTTCAACTCAATCCATTCTATTTATGATCAAATGGTCCTGCGATCTTTAAGGACCCTTCCAACCCAACCATGCTGTGTCACTATGACCTTTAAGGACCCTTCCAACCCAACCATGTTATGTCACTATGACCTTTAAGGACCCTTTCAACTCAATCCATTCTATTTATTATCAAATGGTCCTGCGATCTTTAAGGACCTTTCCAACTCAACACTATGTCACCACGACCTTTAAGGACTCTTCCAATGCAACCATCCCACGGTTCTATCACCTTTAGGGACCCTTCCGACCCCGAAAAATGGGTCTCCATCTTTCAAGGACCGCTCCAACCCAACCCATTCCATCTGCTATGGCTCTACAATGTTTTTGGATGGCCAGGGAGCTGGACCCAGCGATCCTTAAGGGAGCTGGACCCAGTGATCCTCAAGGTCCCTTCTGTCCTCTTCTGCTCTATTCTGCTTGGATTCATTCCATTCTGTTCTGTCATGACCTACTCTGTTTAGATTTATCCTGTTCAGTCCTACCCTGTTCTGTTCAGTCCTACCCTGATCTGTTCAGTCCTACCCTGCTCTGTTCAGTCCTATCCTGTTCTGTTCAGTCCTATCCTGTTCTGTTCAGTCCTACCCTGATCTGTTCAGTCCTACCCTGCTCTGTTCAGTCCTATCCTGTTCTGTTCAGTCCTATCCTGCTCTGTTCAGTCCTACCCTGTTCTATTTTGCTCTGCTCTATCCTGTTCAGTCCTATCCTGTTCTGTTCAGTCCTATCCTGCTCTGTTCAGTCCTATCCTGTTCTGTTCTGACCTATCCTGTTCTCTTTTGCTCCTATCCTGTTCTCCTTAGCTCTGCTCTATTCTGTTCAGTCCTATCCTGCTCTGTTCAGTCCTACCCTGTTCTGTTCAGTCCTACCCTGTTCTCTTTTGCTTTGCTCTGTTCTGTTCAGTCCTATCCTGCTCTGTTCAGCCCTATCCTGCTCTGTTCAGTCCTACCCTGTTCTGTTCACTCCTATCCTGCTCTGTTCACTCCTATCCTGCTCTATTTTGCTCTGCTCTATTCTGTTCAATCCTATCCTGTTCTATTCAGTCCTATCCTGTTCTGTTCAGCCCTATCCTGTTCTGTTCAGTCCTATCCTGCTCTGTTCAGCCCTATCCTGTTCTATTCAGTCCTATCCTGTTCTGTTCAGCCCTATCCTGCTCTGTTCAATCCTATCCTGTTCTATTCAGTCCTATCCTGTTCTGTTCATTCCTATCCTGTTCTGTTCAGTCCTATCCTGTTCTGTTCAGTCTAATCCTGTTCTGTTCAGTCCTATCCTGCTCTGTTCAGTCCTATCCTGTTCTGTTCAGTCCTATCCTGCTCTGTTCAGTCCTATCCTGTTCTGTTCAGTCCTATCCTGCTCTGTTCAATCCTATCCTGTTCTATTCAGTCCTATCCTGTTCTGTTCATTCCTATCCTGTTCTGTTCAGTCCTATCCTGTTCTGTTCAGTCTAATCCTGTTCTGTTCAGTCCTATCCTGCTCTGTTCAGTCCTATCCTGCTCTGTTCAGTCCTATCCTGCTCTGTTCAGCCCTATCCCGTTCTGTTCACTCCTATCCTGCTCTGTTCAGTCCTACCCTGTTCTGTTCAGTCCTATCCTGTTCTGTTCAGTCCTATCCTGTTCTGTTCAGTCCTATCCTGTTCTGTTCAGTCCTATCCTGCTCTGTTCAGTCCCATCCTGTTCTCTTTTGCTCTGCTCTGCTCTCTTCTGACCTATCCTGCCCTGTCCTATTTCTGCTCTGATCTGTCCTGCTCTGTTCTGTTCTCCCCTGCTCTCATCAGTTCTTCTCCATCCTGTTCCTTTCAGATCCTTTCCATTCTATCCTATCCTGTTCTGCTCTATCCCATCCTCTCCTGTTCTGCGCTGTTCTGATCTATTCTGTTCTGCTCCATCCTGTTCCTTTCAGATCCTTTCCATTCTATCCTATCCTGTTCTGCTCTATCCCATCCTCTCCTGTTCTGCGCTGTTCTGATCTATTCTGTTCTGCTCCATCCTGTTCCTTTCAGATCCTTTCCATTCTATCCTATCCTGTTCTGCTCGATCCCATCCTCTCCTGTTCTGTGCTGTTCTGATCTATTCTGTTCTGCTCCATCCTGTTCCTTTCAGATCCTTTCCATTCTATCCTATCCTGTTCTGCTCTATCCCATCCTCTCCTGCGCTGTTCTGATCTATTCTGTTCCGCTCCATCCTGTTCCTTTCAGATCCTTTCCATTCTATCCTATCCTGTTCTGCTCTATCCCATCCTCCTATTCTGCTCTGTTCTGATCTATTCTGTTCTGCTCCATCCTGTTCCTCTCAGATCCTTTCCATTCTATCCTATCCTGTTCTGCTCTATCCCATCCTCTCCTGTGCTGTTCTGATCTATTCTGTTCTGCTCCATCCTGTTCCTTTCGGATCCTTTCCATTCTATCCTAACCTGTTCTGCTCTATCCCATCCTCCTATTCTGCTCTGTTCTGATCTATTCTGTTCTGCTCCATCCTGTTCCTTTCGGATCCTTTCCATTCTATCCTATCCTGTTCTGCTCTATCCCATCCTCCTATTCTGCACTGTTCTGATCTATTCTGTTCCACTCCATCCTGTTCCTTTCGGATCCTTTCCATTCTATCCTAACCTGTTCTGCTCTATCCCATCCTCTCCTATTCTGTGCTGTTCTGATCTATTCTGTTCCGCTCCATCCTGTTCCTTTCAGATCCTTTCCATTCTATCCTATCCTGTTCTGCTCTATCCCATCCTCCTATTCTGCACTGTTCTGATCTATTCTGTTCCACTCCATCCTGTTCCTTTCGGATCCTTTCCATTCTATCCTAACCTGTTCTGCTCTATCCCATCCTCTCCTATTCTGTGCTGTTCTGATCTATTCTGTTCTGCTCCATCCTGTTCCTTTCGGATCCTTTCCATTCTATCCTAACCTGTTCTGCCCTATCCCATCTTCCTATTCTGCACTGTTCTGATCTATTCTGTTCCGCTCCATCCTGTTCCTTTCAGATCCTTTCCATTCTATCCTATCCTGTTCTGCTCTATCCCATTCTCTCCTCTCCTGTGCTGTTCTGATCTATTCTGTTCTTCTCCATCCTGTTCCTTTCAGATCCTTTCCATTCTATCCTAACCTGTTCTGCTCGATCCCATCCTCTCCTGTCCTGTTCTGTTCTGATCTATTCTGTTCTGCTCCATCCTGTTCCTTTTGGATCCTTTCCATTCTATCCTAACCTGTTCTGCTCTATCCCATCCTCCTATTCTGCTCTGTTCTGATCTATTCTGTTCTGCTCCATCCTGTTCCTTTCAGATCCTTTCCATTCTATCCTATCCTGTTCTGCTCTATCCCATCCTCTCCTGTTCTGTGCTGTTCTGATCTATTCTGTTCTGCTCCATCCTGTTCCTTTCAGATCCTTTCCATTCTATCCTATCCTGTTCTGCTCTATCCCATCCTCTCCTGTTCTGTGCTGTTCTGATCTATTCTGTTCTGCTCCATCCTGTTCCTTTTGGATCCTTTCCATTCTATCCTATCCTGTTCTGCTCTATCCCATCCTCCTATTCTGCACTGTTCTGATCTATTCTGTTCCACTCCATCCTGTTCCTTTCGGATCCTTTCCATTCTATCCTAACCTGTTCTGCTCTATCCCATCCTCTCCTATTCTGTGCTGTTCTGATCTATTCTGTTCTGCTCCATCCTGTTCCTTTCGGATCCTTTCCATTCTATCCTAACCTGTTCTGCCCTATCCCATCTTCCTATTCTGCACTGTTCTGATCTATTCTGTTCCGCTCCATCCTGTTCCTTTCAGATCCTTTCCATTCTATCCTATCCTGTTCTGCTCTATCCCATTCTCTCCTCTCCTGTGCTGTTCTGATCTATTCTGTTCTTCTCCATCCTGTTCCTTTCAGATCCTTTCCATTCTATCCTAACCTGTTCTGCTCGATCCCATCCTCTCCTGTCCTGTTCTGTTCTGATCTATTCTGTTCTGCTCCATCCTGTTCCTTTCAGATCCTTTCCATTCTATCCTATCCTGTTGTGCTCTATCCCATCCTCTCCTATTCTGCACTGTTCTGATCTATTCTGTTCTGCTCCATCCTGTTCCTTTCGGATCCTTTCCATTCTATCCTAACCTGTTCTGCTCCATCCCATCCTCTCCTGTTCTGTTCTGATCTATTCTGTTCTGCTCCATCCTGTTTCGATGCCTCCTGCTCTTCCCTCTCAGCTGCCATCTCCATCCCACGAGCTCCATCAGCACAGAGCAGCACCCGACAGCCAAACAGAGCCAAGAATTCATGAGCAGACCCCACACCAAGAAAAGGAAAAGCAGGAAACCCCAGCGGGATCCAACCCAGGGATGCTGTGCCACCCCCTCCCCTCTGCCCCGCTCACTTACTGCGTATGGGGATGAGCCGTGGACGTGCTCCAGGGAGTACTGGCGGCTGTATTTCGGCATGGAATGAGCTGAACTGCTGTCGTTCAACATCAGGGGGCTGCATGAGAGTCCAGAACAACGCAGGGTCAACGCGCTGCTGGCATCCGACACGGCCCAGCATCATAGGGTACAAATGGGGGGGAGCATAGGGGATGTGATGGGGAGGGGGGGAGCAGAGGCAGAGCGGGGTGGTGAGGATCAGGGGGGAGAAAAGGGGGGGCTGCAGCATCAACCGGGGTGAGAAGCACAAATGGAAGAAGTCAAATTAAGGTGGAAGTGGTGAGAATCTCCTAGGGGCCTTCAGACTAATTAGCAGGGGGGGGGATCCCCAGCACAGAGTGAGAGCAATCAGCAGGGAAAGGATCCCTCAGCACTGAGTGCAATCAGCAGGGAAAGGATCCCTCAGCACTGAGTGCAATCAGCAGGGAAAGGATCCCTCAGCACTGAGTGCAATCAGCAGGGAAAGGATCCCTCAGCAGCACTGAGTGCAATCAGCAGGGAAAGGATCCCTCAGCACAGTGTGAGTGCAATCAGCAGGGAAAGGATCCATCAGCACTGAGTGCAATCAGCAGGGAAAGGATCCCTCAGCACTGAGTGCAATCAGCAGGGAAAGGATCCCTCAGCACTGAGTGCAATCAGCAGGGAATGGATCCCTCCGCAGCACTGTGTGAGTGCAATCAGCAGGGAAAGGATCCCTCAGCTCTGTGTGAGTGCAATCAGCAGGGAAAGGATCCCTCAGCACTGTGTGAGTGCAATCAGCAGGGAAAGGATCCCTCAGCAGCACTGAGTGCAATCAGCAGGGAAAGGATCCCTCAGCACTGAGTGCAATCAGCAGGGAAAGGATCCCTCAGCAATGAGTGCAATCAGCAGGGAAAGGATCCCTCAGCACTGAGTGCAATCAGCAGGGAATGGATCCCTCAGCACTGAGTGCAATCAGCAGGGAAAGGATCCCTCAGCAGCACTGTGTGAGTGCAATCAGCAGGGAAAGGATCCCTCAGCACTGAGTGCAATCAGCAGGGAAAGGATCCCTCAGCAGCACTGTGTGAGTGCAATCAGCAGGGAAAGGATCCCTCAGCACTGAGTGCAATCAGCAGGGAAAGGATCCCTCAGCAGCACTGTGTGAGTGCAATCAGCAGGGAAAGGATCCCTCAGCACTGAGTGCAATCAGCAGGGAAAGGATCCCTCAGCACTGAGTGCAATCAGCAGGGAAAGGATCCCTCAGCACTGTGTGAGTGCAATCAGCAGGGAAAGGATCCCTCAGCACTGAGTGCAATCAGCAGGGAAAGGATCCCTCAGCAGCACTGAGTGCAATCAGCAGGGAAAGGATCCCTCAGCACAGTGTGAGTGCAATCAGCAGGGAAAGGATCCCTCAGCACTGTGTGAGTGCAATCAGCAGGGAAAGGATCCCTCAGCAGCACTGTGTGAGTGCAATCAGCAGGGAAAGGATCCCTCAGCAGCACTGTGTGAGTGCAATCAGCAGGGAAAGGATCCCTCAGCACTGAGTGCAATCAGCAGGGAAAGGATCCCTCAGCACTGAGTGCAATCAGCAGGGAAAGGATCCCTCAGCAGTACTGAGTGCAATCAGCAGGGAAAGGATCCCTCAGCACTGAGTGCAATCAGCAGGGAAAGGATCCCTCAGCACTGTGTGCAATCAGAAGGGAAGGATCCCTCAGCACTGAGTGCAATCAGCAGGGAAAGGATCCCTCAGCACAGTGTGAGTGCAATCAGCAGGGAAAGGATCCCTCAGCACAGTGTGAGTGCAATCAGCAGGGAAAGGATCCCTCAGCAGCACAGTGTGAGTGCAATCAGCAGGGAAAGGATCCCTCAGCACTGAGTGCAATCAGCAGGGAAAGGATCCCTCAGCACTGTGTGCAATCAGCAGGGAAAGGATCCCTCAGCAGCACTGAGTGCAATCAGCAGGGAAAGGATCCCTCAGCACTGAGTGCAATCAGCAGGGAAAGGATCCCTCAGCACTGAGTGCAATCAGCAGGGAAAGGATCCCTCAGCACTGAGTGCAATCAGCAGGGAAAGGATCCCTCAGCACTGAGTGCAATCAGCAGGGAAAGGATCCCTCAGCACTGAGTGCAATCAACAGGGAAAGGATCCCTCAGCACTGAGTGAGTGCAATCAGCAGGGAAAGGATCCCTCAGCGCTGTGTGAGTGCAATCAGCAGGGAAAGGATCCCTCAGCAGCACTGAGTGCAATCAGCAGGGAAAGGATCCCTCAGCAGCACTGAGTGCAATCAGCAGGGAAAGGATCCCTCAGCACTGTGTGAGTGCAATCAGCAGGGAAAGGATCCCTCAGCACTGAGTGCAATCAGCAGGGAATGGATCCCTCAGCACTGAGTGCAATCAGCAGGGAAAGGATCCCTCAGCACAGTGTGAGTGCAATCAGCAGGGAAAGGATCCCTCAGCACTGTGTGAATGCAATCAGCAGGGAAAGGATCCCTCAGCTCAGTGTGAGTGCAATCAGCAGGGAAAGGATCCCTCAGCAGCACTGTGTGAGTGCAATCAGCAGGGAAAGGATCCCTCAGCAGCACTGTGTGAGTGCAATCAGCAGGGAAAGGATCCCTCAGCACTGAGTGCAATCAGCAGGGAAAGGATCCCTCAGCACTGTGTGAGTGCAATCAGCAGGGAATGGATCCCTCAGCACTGTGTGAGTGCAATCAGGAGGGAAAGGATCCCTCAGCACTGAGTGAGTGCAATCAGCAGGGAAAGGATCCCTCAGCACTGAGTGCAATCAGCAGGGAAAGGATCCCTCAGCGCTGTGTGAGTGCAATCAGCAGGGAAAGGATCCCTCAGCAGCACTGAGTGCAATCAGCAGGGAAAGGATCCCTCAGCACAGTGTGAGTGCAATCAGCAGGGAAAGGATCCCTCAGCACTGTGTGAGTGCGATCAGCAGGGAAAGGATCCCTCAGCAGCACTGTGTGAGTGCAATCAGAAGGGAAAGGATCCCTCAGCACTGAGTGCAATCAGCAGGGAAAGGATCCCTCAGCACTGAGTGCAATCAGCAGGGAAAGGATCCCTCAGCACTGAGTGCAATCAGCAGGGAAAGGATCCCTCAGCTCTGTGTGAGTGCAATCAGCAGGGAAAGGATCCCTCAGCAGCACTGTGTGCAATCAGCAGGGAAAGGATCCCTCAGCACTGAGTGCAATCAGCAGGGAAAGGATCCCTCAGCAGCACTGAGTGAGTGCAATCAGCAGGGAAAGGATCCCTCAGCAGCACTGAGTGCAATCAGCAGGGAAAGGATCCCTCAGCACTGAGTGCAATCAGCAGGGAAAGGATCCCTCAGCTCTGTGTGAGTGCAATCAGCAGGGAAAGGATCCCTCAGCTCTGTGTGAGTGCAGTCAGCAGGGAAAGGATCCCTCAGCAGCACTGTGTGAGTGCAATCAGCAGGGAAAGGATCCCTCAGCACTGTGTGAGTGCAATCAGAAGGGAAAGGATCCCTCAGCACTGTGTGAGTGCAATCAGCAGGGAAAGGATCCCTCAGCTCTGTGTGAGTGCAATCAGCAGGGAAAGGATCCCTCAGCACTGTGTGAATGCAATCAGCAGGGAAAGGATCCCTCAGCACTGAGTGCAATCAGCAGGGAAAGGATCCCTCAGCACTGAGTGCAATCAGCAGGGAAAGGATCCCTCAGCACTGAGTGCAATCAACAGGGAAAGGATCCCTCAGCACTGAGTGAGTGCAATCAGCAGGGAAAGGATCCCTCAGCGCTGTGTGAGTGCAATCAGCAGGGAAAGGATCCCTCAGCAGCACTGAGTGCAATCAGCAGGGAAAGGATCCCTCAGCAGCACTGAGTGCAATCAGCAGGGAAAGGATCCCTCAGCACTGTGTGAGTGCAATCAGCAGGGAAAGGATCCCTCAGCACTGAGTGCAATCAGCAGGGAATGGATCCCTCAGCACTGAGTGCAATCAGCAGGGAAAGGATCCCTCAGCACAGTGTGAGTGCAATCAGCAGGGAAAGGATCCCTCAGCACTGTGTGAATGCAATCAGCAGGGAAAGGATCCCTCAGCTCAGTGTGAGTGCAATCAGCAGGGAAAGGATCCCTCAGCAGCACTGTGTGAGTGCAATCAGCAGGGAAAGGATCCCTCAGCAGCACTGTGTGAGTGCAATCAGCAGGGAAAGGATCCCTCAGCACTGAGTGCAATCAGCAGGGAAAGGATCCCTCAGCACTGTGTGAGTGCAATCAGCAGGGAATGGATCCCTCAGCACTGTGTGAGTGCAATCAGGAGGGAAAGGATCCCTCAGCACTGAGTGAGTGCAATCAGCAGGGAAAGGATCCCTCAGCACTGAGTGCAATCAGCAGGGAAAGGATCCCTCAGCGCTGTGTGAGTGCAATCAGCAGGGAAAGGATCCCTCAGCAGCACTGAGTGCAATCAGCAGGGAAAGGATCCCTCAGCACAGTGTGAGTGCAATCAGCAGGGAAAGGATCCCTCAGCACTGTGTGAGTGCGATCAGCAGGGAAAGGATCCCTCAGCAGCACTGTGTGAGTGCAATCAGAAGGGAAAGGATCCCTCAGCACTGAGTGCAATCAGCAGGGAAAGGATCCCTCAGCACTGAGTGCAATCAGCAGGGAAAGGATCCCTCAGCACTGAGTGCAATCAGCAGGGAAAGGATCCCTCAGCTCTGTGTGAGTGCAATCAGCAGGGAAAGGATCCCTCAGCAGCACTGTGTGCAATCAGCAGGGAAAGGATCCCTCAGCACTGAGTGCAATCAGCAGGGAAAGGATCCCTCAGCAGCACTGAGTGAGTGCAATCAGCAGGGAAAGGATCCCTCAGCAGCACTGAGTGCAATCAGCAGGGAAAGGATCCCTCAGCACTGAGTGCAATCAGCAGGGAAAGGATCCCTCAGCTCTGTGTGAGTGCAATCAGCAGGGAAAGGATCCCTCAGCTCTGTGTGAGTGCAGTCAGCAGGGAAAGGATCCCTCAGCAGCACTGTGTGAGTGCAATCAGCAGGGAAAGGATCCCTCAGCACTGTGTGAGTGCAATCAGAAGGGAAAGGATCCCTCAGCACTGTGTGAGTGCAATCAGCAGGGAAAGGATCCCTCAGCTCTGTGTGAGTGCAATCAGCAGGGAAAGGATCCCTCAGCACTGTGTGAATGCAATCAGCAGGGAAAGGATCCCTCAGCACTGAGTGCAATCAGCAGGGAAAGGATCCCTCAGCACTGTGTGAGTGCAATCAGCAGGGAAAGGATCCCTCAGCACTGAGTGCAATCAGAAGGGAAAGGATCCCCCAGCCCAGTGGAAGACAGGCTTGGGGTGATTTTGGGTGTGTGTCCCAATGGCCCCGTGGATCTTTTTCACTCTAATGATAACCAACGCCACGGTGGGGACAGGATGCTGTGTTGGTAGGGCAGGATGAAGGATGCTCTGCACCCTGTGGGCTCACCAACCCTTCTGGCTCCCATCCCAAAGCAGAGTCAGGGAGGATTTGGAGGCCCACACCACCCCATGGACGGCCCTGCCCCACTGGCAAGGCCTCTACAGGTGACAGAGACCCGGGGGACCCCCTGTGCTGCTCCTCTCCTTCATCTCAGACAGGGAACCTTAATTGGGAGGTAGAAATGCAGACTTACATCTTCCTCTTCACCCCGAGGATGCGGTTGGATTGCACCAGGGAAATCAGAAACTGGATAAGCTGTGAGGAGAGAAAAAGGAAAAGCTGTTGGGAGACATGGAGTGACTACGGCTGGCCAAGGGTTGAGTGGTGGTCAACCAATGGTTGATCAGTGATTGGGCAGTGGTTGACCAATGGTTGATCAGTAGTTGGGCAGTGTTTGACTAGTGATTGACCAATGGCTGACCAATGGTTGGGCAGGGGTTGACCAATGGTTGATCAATGGTTGGGCAGTGGTCGACCAATGGTTGACCCATGGTTGGGCAGTGGTTGACCAGTGATTGGGAAGTGATTGACCAGTGATTGACCAATGGTTGGGCAGTGGTTGACCAATGGTTGGGCAGTGATTGACCAGTGATTGACCAGTGATTGACCAATGGTTGACCAATGGTTGGGCAGTGGTTGACCAATGGTTGACCAATGGTTCGGCAGTGGTTGACCAATGGTTGGGCAGTGGTTGACCAATGGTTGGGCAGTGATTGACCAGTGATTGACCAATGGTTGACCAATGGTTCGGCAGTGGTTGACCAATGGTTGGGCAGTGATTGACCAATGGTTGACAAACGGTTGGGCAGTGGTTGACCCATGATTGACCAATGGTTGGGCAGTGGTTGACCAGTGATTGACCAATGGCTGACCAATGGTTGGGCAGTGGTTGGGCAGTGGTTGACCAATGGTTGATCAATCGTTGGGCAGTGGTTGACCAGTGATTGACCAATGGCTGACCAATGGTTGGGCAGTGGTTGACCCATGATTGACCAATGGTTGGGCAGTGGTTGACCAGTGATTGACCAATGGTTGACCAATGGTTGGGCAGTGGTTGACCAATGGTTGACCCATGGTTGGGCAGTGGTTAACCAGTGATTGGGAAGTGACTGACCAGTGATTGACCAATGGTTGGGCAGTGGTTGGGCAGTGGTTGACCAATGGTTGGGCAGTGATTGACCAATGGTTGACTAACGGTTGGGCAGTGGTTGACCAGTGATTGGGAAGTGATTGACCAGTGATTGACCAATGGTTGGGCAGTGGTTGACCAATGGTTGACCAACGGTTGGGCAGTGGTTGACCAACGGTTGACCGGAAGCTGACCACGAGCCAGCAGTGAGCCCTGGAGGCCAAGAGGGCCAACGGGACCCTGTGCTGCATTGCCAGAGCGCAGCCAGCGGGGCAGGGAGGTGTTGCTCCCCTCTGCTCTGCCCTGCAGGCACTGCTGCAGCGCTGCGCCCGGAGCTGGGCTCCCAGTTCAGGGCAGACTGGGAAGTGCTGGGAGAGCCCAGCGGAGGGTGTGGGGATGGGGGGGCCTGGAGCCCCTCCTGGTGGGGATGGGCTGAGAGCCCCGGGGCTGTGCAGCTGGGGGAGAGAGAAGAGAGAAGGCTGAGAGGGGTGTGAGCAGCGCTGATGGGTATCTGGGGGGTGGGAGGAGGGGGCCGGGCTCTGCTGGGTGCTGCCCAGTGACAGGACGAGGGGCACTGGACACACATGGGAGCCCAGGGAGCTCCATGTGAACAGAACACGGCTCCCAGCTGAGCTCTGCCCCAAAACCCAGCCCTCCCTGTTGCATTTCCAGACCCCCCTTGTGCGTGGGATGGCAGCAGCCGCCGACTCGTCCCTCCGCTTTGGATTTTACCTTATTCACCACCTTCTGCTGCTGCGCGTGCTTCTGCCTCAGGCTGGCCACCTCCCTCCACAGCGCCTCGTTCTCACTGCAAGGGAAGCAAGAAATCTGCTGAGGACAAACGCGGACACAGAATGGTGAATTGTGCAAATAGAAACCAGGGGAGAGACGGGCAGGAAGGCTGCAGGGCTTCCTCTTCTTCTCCAGGCTCCTCCAGACCCCAGGAGCGGCTGCACGGTGTGGTTTAAGAGAGTTACGCCGATGCGATGGCAGCACTGCTGTGAGCTCACTGTTAGGCGCCCACCCCACAAGCAAGTTGTCCTTTTCCAGCCTTTTTGGCCCCAATCTTGTGTCAGTTTCAAGGCTGAGCCCCAATTCTCTGCCAGTTTCCCCACGCGCTCCATTCCTGGAGGTGCTCAGGGTTGCTTGGCCACCCGGCCCGTGGGAGATCAAATGACAGAACCACAGGGGCAGTGAGGTCGGAAGAGACCTCTGGGATCCTCCAGCCCAATTCACCCCATCACGGCGCCAAACAGATCCCTTCAGGTTGGAAGAGAGCTCCCAGATCCCCAAGTCCGACCCCGACCCCATCCCCACTGTGATCCTAATTGAACCACAGAGTCATTAAGGTTGGAAGAGATCTCCGAGACGCCCAGTCCAACCCCAACCCATCCCATTATGACACTAAATAGATCCACAGTCATACGGGTTGGAAGAGACCTTTCAGATCCCCAAGTTCAATCCCAACTGACCCCCACCATAACCCTAAATAGGACCATAAAGTCATTAAGGTTGAAAGAGACCCCCAGCATCACCCAGTCCAACCCCAACCCACCGCACTGCGACCCTAAAAAGAACCAAGGAGTCGTTAAGGTATGAAGATGCCTCCAAGATCACTCAATTCAACCCAGACAATCCCCACTGTGATCCTAATTGAACCACAGAGTCATTAAGGTTGGAAGAGATCTCCGAGACGCCCAGTCCAACCCCAACCCATCCCATTATGACACCAAATAGACCCACAGTCATACAGGTTGGAAGAGACCTTTAAGATCCCCAAGTTCAATCCCAACTGACCCCCACCATAACCCTAAATAGGACCATAAAGTCATTAAGGTATGAAGATGCCTCCAAGATCACTCAATTCAACCCAAACCCATCCTCACCGTCACCCTAAATTGAACCAAGGAGTCCTTAAGGTATGAAGATGCCTCCAAGATCACTCAATTCAACCCAAACCATCCCCACCGTGACCCTAAATTGAACCAAGAGGTCGTTAAGGTATGAAGATGCCTCCAAGATCACTCAATTCAACCCAAATCCATCCCCACCGTGACCCTAAATTGAACCAAGGAGTCGTTAAGGTATGAAGATGCCTCCAAGATCACTCCATTCAACCCAAACCATCCCCACCATGACCCTAAATTGAACCAAGAGGTCGTTAAGGTATGAAGATGCCTTCAAGATCACTCAATTCAACCCAAACCCATCCTCACTGTGACCCTAAATTGAACCAAGGAGTCGTTAAGGTATGAAGATGCCTCCAAGATCACTCAATTCAACCCAAACCATCCCCACTGTGATCCTAAACAGAACCACAGAGTCATTAAGGTTGGAAGAGATCTCCAAGACCCCCAGTCCAACCCCAACCCATCCCATTATGATACTAAATAGACCCACAGTCATACAGGTTGGAAGAGACCTTTCAGATCCCCAAGTTCAATCCCAACTGACCCCCACCATAACCCTAAATAGGACCATAAAGTCATTAAGGTTGAAAGAGACCCCCAGCATCACCCAGTCCAACCCCAACCCACCGCACTGCGACCCTAAATTGAACCAAGGAGTCGTTAAGGTATGAAGATGCCTCCAAGATCACTCAATTCAACCCAAATCATCCCCACCGTGACCCTAAATTGAACCAAGGAGTTGTTAAGGTATGAAGATGCCTCCAAGATCACTCAATTCAACCCAAGCCATCCCCACCATGACCCTAAATTGAACCACAGAGTCGTTAAGGTTGGAAGAGACCCCCAGGACCCCCAGTGCAACCCCAGCCCACCCCTACTGTTGCCCACTACCCTGTCCCCACGTGCCCCATATCCCCTCAGTTCTGAACACCTCCAGGGATGGTGACCCCACCGCCTCCCCACGCAGCCCTTGCCGATGCATGGAAGAAATGTTTTTGGTTAGAAATGTTCCCTGATGTCCAACCTGACCCCCCCAGGTGCACTGTGAGGCCATCCCCTCTCATCCCCTCTCATCCCATTGCTGCTCCCTTGGAGCAGAGGCCGACCCCCCCTCACCACGCCGTCCTTCCAGCAGCTGTAGGGAGCGATGAGCTCTCCGCAGAGCTGCCTATGGGGCAGTGCTATGGGGCTGAGGCTGGGTGGGCTTCAATCTCCCCTCTGACCCAAACCTTCCCGTGCCTCTGAGATCCCACCAGAGCCTCCCACCCCTCTTGGACCACACATCCCCCCACAGCTGATCCCATCACGCCTCCCAGCTCGCAGCAGTTCGGAGCAGAGGACCTTCCAAGGTCCCATCCAACTCACTGCTGCCCACAGAGGCTGTGATGCCCCGTCCATCCCTGGAGGTGTCCAAGGCCAGGTTGGATGGGACCCTGGGCAGCCTGGGCTGCTGTGAAATGGGGAGGGTGGTGGCCCTGCTGTGGTGGGGGTTGGAGCTTCGTCATCCTTGAGGTCCCTTCCAAGCCAACCGTGCTGTGATTCTGTAACAGAGCTGGAGGGAGCAGAGGAGAGAATAGAGCAGAATAGAACAGAGTAGGATAGATCAGAGCATGAGAGATAGGAACAGGATAGAACAGACAGTACAGAATACATCAGAGCTGGATAGAACAAGATAGAACAGAACAGAGCGGGTCAGAACAGAATAGAACCAAACAGAACAGATCTAAACAGGATAGAACTGAACAGAACAAGACAGAACAGAGCAGGACAGAACAGAGCAGGACAGAACAGAGCAGGATAGAACAGAATAAGATGGAACAGGATAGAGCAAAACAGAATAGAACAGAATAGAACAGAATAAGATGGGACAGAACAGAACAGAATAGAACAGGATAGAGCAAAACAGGATAGAACAGAACAGGATAGAACAGAGCAGGATAGAACAGAACAGGATGGAACAGAACAGAACAGGATAGAACAGAACAGAGCAGGATAGAACAGAACAGAGCAGGATAGAACAGAACAGAGCAGGATAGAACAGGATAGAGCAAAACAGGATAGAACAGAATAGAACAGAATAAGGTGGGACAGAACAGAATAGAACAGGATAGAACAGAACAGGATAGAACAGAACAGGATAGAACAGAGCAGGATAGAACAGAATAAGATAGAACAGGATAGAGCAAAACAGGATAGAACAGAATAGAATGGAACAGAACAGGATGGAACAGAACAGGATGGAACAGAGCAGGATGGAACAGAGCAGGATGGAACAGAGCAGGATAGAACAGAACAGGACAGAACAGAGCAGGATAGAACAGGATAGAGCAAAACAGGATAGAACAGAATAAGATGGGACAGAACAGAACAGAATAGAACAGGATAGAAAAGAACATAATAGAACAGAACAGGATAGAACAGAACAGGATAGAACAGGATAGAACAGAGCAGGATAGAACAGAGCAGGATAGAACAGAAGAGAACAGGATAGAACAGAAGAGAACAGGACAGAACAGAGCAGGATAGAACAGAATAAGATAGAACAGGATAGAACAGAGCAGGATAGAACAGAACAGAGCAGGATAGAACAGAACAGAGCAGGATAGAATAGAACAGAGCAGGATAGAATAGAACAGAACAGAACAGAACAGAACAGAATAGTGATCCCTGAGGTCCCTTCCAACCCAGGCCATGCTGTGATCCCAACCTCAGCCATTCAGCGGACTCCCTTCCAACCCAACCATTCCATCATCCCAACCTCAGCCATTCTGTGGCCCCACACAAAGACACCCTGGAGAAGAGGAGCTCAGGGCAGAGCTCACTGCTCTCTATGGCTGCTGAAGGCAGGCTGCAGGGAGCTGGGGGTCGGCCTCTGCTCTCGTGCCATCAGTGATGGGAGCAGAGGGAACGGCTTCAAGCTGCGGCAGGGGAGATTCAGGCTGGGTGTGAGGAAGAATGAGGTGTCAGAAAGGTGGGCAGCACTGCAATGGATGCCCAGGGAGGTGGGGGAGGCACCGAGCCTGGGGGGTGTTGAAGGAAAGGCTGGATGCTGTGCTGAGGGCCGTGGTTCAGTGGGAGCTGTTGGTGATGGGTGAGCGGTTGGGCTGGGGGAGCTTGGAGGTCTTTTCCAACCTTGGTGATTCGATGATTCTGTGACACAGGAGGATTCGTGATCCTTGAGGTCCCTTCCAGCCCAACCATTCCATGATTCTGTGACTCCATCAATTCTGCAACGCTACGCTCAAAACCCATTTTGGGGGTGGGGGAGAGGGCACAGAATCATAGAATCATAGAGATCACCAAGGTTGGAAACACAGCATCCAGCCTTTCCTTCAACACCCCCAGGCTCGGTGCCTCCCCCACCTCCCTGGGCATCCATTGCAGTGCTGCCCACCTTTCTGACACCTCATTCTTCCTCATGTCCAGCCTGAATCTCCCCTGCCGCAGCTTGAAGCCGTTCCCTCTGCTCCCATCACTGATGGCACGAGAGCAGAGGCCGACCCCCAGCTCCCTGCAGCCTGCCTTCAGCAGCCATAGGGAGCAGTGAGCTCTGCCCTGAGCTCCTCTTCTCCAGGCTGAACATTCCCAGCTCCTTCAGCCTCTCCTTATCAGCCCTGTGGATCTTCAAGGACCCTTCCAACCCGACCATCCCATGGGTTTATGATCTTAGAATCATAGAATCACTGAGGTTGGAAAAGACCTCCAAGCTCCCCCCAGTCCAACCGCTCACCCATCACCAACAGCTCCCACTGAACCACGGCCCTCAGCACAGCATCCAGCCTTTCCTTCAACACCCCCAGGCTCGGTGCCTCCCCCACCTCCCTGGGCATCCATTGCAGTGCTGCCCACCTTTCTGACACCTCATTCTTCCTCGTGCCCAGCCTGAATCTCCCCTGCCGCAGCTTGAAGCCGTTCCCTCTGCTCCCATCACTGATGACACGAGAGCAGAGGCCGACCCCCAGCTCCCTACAACCTGCCTTCAGCAGCCATAGAGAGGGCAGGGGGGCTCCAACCCAGAGCTGCTTTTGGGAAGCGCTGAGGACCCCCCCGGTCCTTTGAGGAGCACAGGAGGGCCGCGGGGCACAGCTGCACCAATTACTGCAGGCAGCAGCGGGGCGACGAGGCGAGCAGCGAACACCTGAACCGCTGCACGGGGCAGCAGCAAGGCTCATTAAGGGGCTGCGGAGGAGCAGCTGGGCCGGCGGCCCCCAGGGCTGCACCCATCCGTCACGCTTTGCAGAGCTCCGCTCCACGGGGCAATTAAACGGCGCGGAGCTGACGAGGGACGAGGCAAAGGGTTGCGATGAGGAGTTATTAAAGGGGGAGAGCGGAGCTTGGTGGGGGGGAACGAAGGGAGATGGGGCTGCTGTGCACCTGGGGCTCCGATGGAGCGGCTCTGGGGGGACACGTGGACATGTTGGGGACGTGGGGACACACAGCCCATAGCACAGTGCTGGTGACATGGAGACACACAGCCATAGCACAGTGCTGGGGACATGGGGACACACAGCCATAGCACAGTGCTGGTGACATGGGGACAGTGCTGGTGGCGTGGGGACACACGGCCATAGCACAGTGCAGGGGACATGGGGACAGACAGCCATAGCACAGTGCTGGGGACATGGGGGACAGTGCTGGTGTCATGGGGACAGACAGCCACAGCACAGTGCTGGGGGACATGGGGACACACAGCCATAGCACAGTGATGGGGACATGGGGACAGACAGCCATAGCACAGTGCTGGTGGCAATGGGGACACACAGCCATAGCACAGTGCTGGGGACATGGGGACAGTGATGGGGACATGGGGACAGACAACCACAGCACAATGTTGGGGTCATGGGGACACACAGCCATAACACAGTGCTGGTGGTGTGGGGACACACAGCCATAGCACAGTGCTGGGGACATGGGGACAGACAACCAAAGCACAGTGATGGGGACATGGGGACACACAGCCATAGCACAGTGCTGGGGACATGGGGACAGTGCTGGTGGCATGGGGACAGACAGCCACAGCACAGTGATGGGGACATGGGGACACACAGCCATAGCACAGTGCTGGGGACATGAGGACACACGGCCATAGCACAGTGCTGGGGACATGGGGACAGTGCTGGTGGCATGGGGACAGACAGCCAAAGCACAATGATGGGGACATGGGGACAGACAGCCAAAGCACAGTGATGGGGACATGGGGACACACGGCCAAAGCACAATGATGGGGACGTGGGGGACACACAGCCATAGCACAGTGCTGGTGGCGTGGGGGACACACAGCCATAGCACAGGTGCTGGGGACATGGGGACAGTGATGGGGACATGGGGACACACAGCCATAGCACAGTGCTGGGGACATGGGGACAGTGCTGGTGGCATGGGGACAGACAGCCATAGCACAATGATGGGGACATGGGGACACACAGCCATAGCACAGTGATGGGGACATGGGGACAGTGATGGGGACATGGGGGACAGACAGCCATAGCACAGTGCTGGGGACATGGGGGACACACAGCCAAAGCACAATGATGGGGACATGGGGACAGTGCTGGTGGCGTGGGGACACACAGCCATAGCACAGTGCTGGTGACATGGGGACAGTGATGGGGACATGGGGACACACAGCCATAGCACAGTGATGGGGACATGGGGACACACAGCCATAGCACAGTGATGGGGACATGGGGACAGACAGCCAAAGCACAGTGCTGGGGACATGGGGACACACAGCCATAGCACAATAATGGGGACATGGGGACAGTGCTGGTGACATGGGGACACACAGCCATAGCACAGTGCTGGTGATGTGGGGACAGTGCTGGTGGCGTGGGGACAGACAGCCATAGCACAGTGCTGGGGACATGTGGACACACAGCCATAGCACAGTGATGGGACATGGGGACAGTGCTGGTGACATGGGGACAGACAGCCAAAGCACAGTGCTGGGGACATGGGGACACACAGCCATAGCACAATAATGGGGACATGGGGACACACAGCCATAGCACAGTGATGGGGGACACGGGGACAGACAGCCACAGCACAGTGATGGGGACATGGGGACACACAGCCATAGCACAGTGCTGGGGACATGGGGACAGACAGCCAAAGCACAATGATGGGGACATGGGGACAGAACTGGTGGCGTGGGGACAGACAGCCAAAGCACAGTGCTGGGGACATGGGGACACACGGCCATAGCACAGTGCTGGGGACATGGGGACAGTGATGGGGACATGGGGACACACAGCCATAGCACAGTGATGGGGACATGGGGACAGACAGCCACAGCACAGTGATGGGGACATGGGGACACACAGCCATAGCACAATGATGGGGGACATGGGGACAGTGCTGGTGGCGTGGGGACAGACAGCCATAGCACAGTGCTGGTGGTGTGGGGACACACAGCCATTGCACAGTGCTGTGGACATGGGGACACACAGCCATAGCACAGTGCTGGGGACATGGGGACACACAGCCATAGCACAATGCTGGGGACATGGGGACAGTGCTGGTGGCATGGGGACAGACAGCCACAGCACAGTGCTGGGGACATGGGGACAGTGCTGGTGACATGGGGACACACAGCCATAGCACAGTGATGGGGACATGGGGACAGACAGCCATAGCACAGTGCTGGGGACATGGGGGAACAGTGATGGGGACATGGGGACACACAGCCAAAGCACAGTGCTGGTGACATGGGGAAACACAGCCATAGCACAGCGCTGGGGACATGGGGACAGTGCTGGTGACCCACAGCCCCATTACCCCCTGCCACTCGGTCCCTCCTCACCCCTGGAGCCCTCCCATCACCCCCCACCCCCCCGCGTTATCAGCCCGGTCTCATCACCTACCTCAGTCCCCTGGCCCTTTTGTTATTTTTGGATACGCCCCCTATGCCCCACCCCAGCCCCCGAGCGCGCGCCCTGGCCGCCCCTTCGCCCCCCCCCCCTGAGCCCCACCCTTTCGCCCCACCCTTTACCCTTGAGCCCCCTTTAGTATCCCTCCCTCCCACACGTCCCTCCCGACCCGGCAGCGAAACACACCCCACCCCCCCCCCCCACCCCCCCCCCCTCACCCCCTCACCCCCCGCGTTATCCAGCCCGTCTCATCCCCCCCCCTCAGCCCCCCCCTCCCTCCCCCCCCCCCCCCGGTTATCTGCCCGGCCCAGCGGCGCCGCTCGTTTATCACGGCGCAGCTCATGCAAAGCAGCGCTAATTGCACGACGGCTCAGGAGCGGCCGCCGCTCCCGGCGCAGATAACATTGCTGCGGCTGAGAGGCGGCTCCGCTTGGCAGCCGGCCGGCCCTCGGATGAATGGCTCTTTTGCAATCCCCTCATTTGCAATTAAAAAGAAAACGCGGCGTCGCAAATCGCTGCGCTCCCATCGGCGGGGCTGCGCTGCGGACACGGAGCTTTTATGAGAAGGCCGTGAGCGGCACCCAGCCCTGGGCAGGGGTACGGACAGGGCTCCTACCGAGCCAGCCGAGCTGTGCTTCTGCAGCCGCGAAACGGCCCTTCCAACACAACTCCACCTATCATCTGCAAGGACCTCCCCAACACCACCATCCTGTGGTTCTGTGATCTGTAAGGACCCTTCCAACCCAACCATCCTGTGGTTCTGTGACCTTTAAGGACCCCCCCAAACACCACCATCCTGTGGTTCTGTGATCTGTAAAGACCCTTACAACCCAACCACATTCAGCTTCTACAGCTCCAAACGACCCTCCAACATCACCATTCTGTGGTTCTGTGATCTGTAAGGACCCTTCCAACCCAACCATCCTGTGGTTCTGTGATCTTTAAGGACCCTTCCAACCCAACCATCCTGTGGTTCTGTGATCTGTAAGGACCCTCCCAACACCACCATCCTGTGGTTCTGTGATCTGTAAGGACCCTTACAACCCAACCATCCTGTGGTTCTGTGATCTGTAAGGACCCTTCCAACCCAACCATACTGTGCTTCTACAACTCCAAACGACCCTTCCAACACAACTCAGTCATTCCGTGGCTCTGTGATCTGTAAGGACCCTTCCAACCCAACCACATTCCACTTCTGCAGCTCCAAACGACCCTTCCAACACAACTCAGTCATTCCGTGGCTCTATGATCTGTAAGGACCCTCCTAACGCCACCATCCTGTGGTGTTGTGATCTGTAAGGACCCTTACAACCCAACCACACTCCGCTTCTACAGCTCCAAACGACCCTTCCAACACAACTCAACCATTCTGTGGCTCTATGATCGGTAAGGACCCTCCTAACGCCACCATCCTGTGGTGTTGTGATCTGTAAGGACCCTTACAACCCAACCACACTCCGCTTCTAGAGCTCCAAACGACCCTTCCAACACAACTCAACCATTCTGTGGCTCTATGATCTGTAAGGACCCTCCCAACATCACCATCCTGTGGTTCTGTGATCTGTAAGGACCCTTCCAACCCAACCATATTCCACTTCTACAGCTCCAAACGACCCTTCCAACACAACTCAACCATTCTGTGGCTCTGTGATCTGTAAGGACCCTTCCAACCCAACCACGCTGTGCTTCTACAGCTCCAAACGACCCTTCCAACACAACTCAACCATTCTGTGGCTCTGTGATCTGTAAGGACCCTCCCAACACCACCATCCTGTGGTTCTGTGATCTTTAAGGACCCTCCCAACCCAACCATCCTGTGGTTCTGTGATCCGTAAGGACCCTTCCAACCCAACCACGCTGTGCTTCTACAGCTCCAAACGACTCTTCCAACCCAACTCAACCATTCTGTGTCTCTATGATCATTTAAGGACCCTTCCAACACCACCATCCTGTGGTGTTGTGATCTGTAAGGACCCTTACAACCCAACCACGCTGTGCTTCTGCAGCTCCAAACGATCCTTCCAACACAACTCAACCATTCTGTGGCTCTATGATCTTTAAGGACCCTCCTAACGCCACCATCCTGTGGTGTTGTGATCTGTAAGGACCCTTACAACCCAACCACGCTGTGCTTCTACAGCTCCAAACGACCCTTCCAACACAACTCAACCATTCTGTGGCTCTATGATCTTTAAGGACCCTCCTAACGCCACCATCCTGTGGTTCTGTGATCTGTAAGGACCCTTCCAACCCAACCACGCTGTGCTTCTACAGCTCCAAATGATTCTTCCAACACAACTCAACCATTACGTGTCTCTATGATCTGTAAGGACCCTCCCAACATCACCATCCTGTGGTTCTGTGATCTGTAAGGACCCTTCCAACCCAACCACGCTGTGCTTCTACAGCTCCAAATGATTCTTCCAACACAACTCAACCATTACGTGTCTCTATGATCTGTAAGGACCCTCCCAACACCACCATCCTGTGGTTCTGTGATCTGTAAGGACCCTTCCAACCCAACCACGCTCTGCTTCTACAGCTCCAAACGACCCTTCCAACACAACTCAACCATTCTGTGGCTCTGTGATCTGTAAGGACCCTTCCAACATCACCATCCTGTAGTTCTGTGATCTGTAAGGACCCTTCCAACCCAACCACGCTGTGCTTCTACAGCTCCAAATGATTCTTCCAACACAACTCAACCATTACGTGTCTCTATGATCTGTAAGGACCCTCCCAACATCACCATCCTGCGGTTCTGTGATCTGTAAGGACCCTTCCAACCCAACCACACTCCGCTTCTACAGCTCCAAACGACCCTTCCAACACAACTCAACCATTCTGTGGCTCTGTGATCTGTAAGGACCCTCCCAACACCACCATTCTGTGGTTCTGTGATCTGTAAGGACCCTTACAACCCAACCACACTCTGCTTCTACAGCTCCAAACGACCCTTCCAACACAACTCAACCATTCCGTGGCTCTGTGATCTGTAAGGACCCTCCCAACACCACCATCCTGTGGTTCTGTGATCTGTAAGGACCCTTCCAACCCAACCACGCTGTGCTTCTACAGCTCCAAACGACCCTTCCAACACAACTAAGTCATTCCGTGGCTCTGTGATCTGTAAGGACCCTTCCAACCCAACCACACTCCACTTCTACAGCTCCAAATGACCCTTCCAACACAACTCAACCATTCCATGGCTCTATGATCTGTAAGGACCCTTCCAACCCAGCCACGCTGTGCTCCTATGACTCTAAAGGACCCTTCCAACCCAATCCAACCATTCCACGGCTCTATGATCTTCAAGGACCCTCCTAACACCACCATTCTGTGGTTTTGTGATCTTTAAGGACCCTCCCAAAGCATCCATGCTGTGATTCTACGACTCCAGAGGACCTTTCCCACCCAACCTTACCATTCCACAGCTCTATGATCTCAAGGACCCTCCCAACCCAACCATACTGTGCTTCTACAACTCCAAAGGACCCTTCCAACCCAACTCGACCATTCCACAGCTCTATGATCTTCAAGGACCTTCCCTACACAACCATTCTGTGGTTCTGTGACCTTTAAGGACCCTTCCAACCGAACCATCCCGTGGCTCTATGATCTTCAAGGACCCTCCCAGCTGTATCTATTCTGTGGTTCTACAGTTCTAAAGAACCCTTCCAACCCTTCCAACCCAACCCAACCCAACCCAACCATCCTACAGCTCTACGACCTTCAAGGATCCTCTCAACCCAGCCCATTCCATGGCTTTATCCATCTTTAAGGACCCTTCCACACCAACCATTGTGTGGTCTCACAATTCTAATAAAGGACCCTTCCAACCCAAGTCAAACCATCTCGTGGCTCTACGACCTGTAAGGACCTTTCCAATCCGACCATTCTGTGGTTCTATCATCTTTAATGCTCCTTCCAACTCATTTCATGCCTCCACGATCTTGAAGGACCCTTCCAACCCAACTCAACCATCTTGTGGCTCTATGATCTGTAAGGACTCTTCCAACCCAATCCAACCATCCTACAGCTCTCTGATCTTCCAGGACCCCTCTGACCCAACCACCCCACAGTTCCATGACCTATCAGACCCCTTCCACCCCAACCACCCCACAGTTCCATGACCTATCAGACCCCTTCCACCCCAACCACCCCACAGTTCCATGACCTATCAGACCCCTTCCACCCCAACCACCCCACAGTTCCATGACCTATCAGACCCCTTCCACCCCAACCACCCCACAGTTCCATGACCTATCAGACCCCTTCCACCCCAACCACCCCACAGTTCCATGACCTATCAGACCCCTTCCACCCCAACCCTTTCTACAATTCTGTGCTTCTATGCAGCAGACGGATACCAGAAGCAGACACGACGCAGCAGAACAGCACAGGACGGCGCCGTGCTGCGGCTGTGCGCCTCCCAGCATCAGATCTACGAGCACCGAGGGTCCCAGCGCAGCACAGCCAGAAGACAAAGCGTGGGCACAGCACTTCTCCCCCTCCCCTGATCCGGAGGCATCAGTCGAAGCCAGCAGCTGGTGGATTCAACGCACACAAAAGGCCGCCGCTCCCCAGGCACCTGTAATTGAGATGCAGAGCCGCCGCAGCCTCCCGGGGGTCGTGGGACAAAGTCAGGCCAGGAAAACAAATCGGAGGAGTGCAACAATGGCTCCGTGGCCGTGAGCGGTTTGGGAGCATCAGCTCCGCAGCCCGTTGGTTTTTAAGCCCTTTCCCCACTATCCCGTAAGGTCAGCACGCAGCTGAATCCCAACTCAGCCCCTTCCCACAACATCTGACCCCGGTTTGCCCAACCCAACAACCCAACATCGCTGCCTCCATGCCTGAGCTGACAGCTCCTGGAGGATGGGGTCCAAAGGGAGGTGTTCCATGACATGCAATGTTGTGGGCACAAGGACAGGGTCAGGGTAGGGTCCAGGGCACAGGGATGGGGCACAAGGATGGGGTCAGGGCACAAGGACGGGGATCCAGGCACAGGGACAGAGTCAGGACAGGGCTTGGGGCACAAGGATGGGGCTGAGGGCAGAAGGATGGGGTTTGGGGCACAAGGACAGGGTCAGGACTGCACTCAGGACACAAGGATGGGGCTGTGGGCAGAAGGATGGGGTCAGGACTGGGTTGAGGGCAGAAGGATGGGGCTGAGGGTGGAAGGATGGGGTCAGAACTGGGCTGAGGACAGAAGGATGGGGCCTTGGGCAGAAGGATGGGGTCAGGACTGGGCTGAGGGCAGAGGAGAGGGGCTGAAGGTGGAAGGATGAGGTCAGGACTGGGCTGAGAGCAGTAGGATGGGGCTGAGGGTGGAAGGATGGGGCTGACGGTGGAAGGATGGGGTCAGAACTGGGCTGAGGACAGAAGGATGGGGCTGAGGGTGGAAGGATGAGGTCAGAACTGGGCTGAGGGCAAAGGGATGGGGCCTTGGGCAGAAGGATAGGGTCAGGACTGGGCTGAGGGCAGAAGGATGGGGCTGAGGGTGGAAGGATGGGGCTGAGGGTGGAAGGATGAGGTCAGAACTGGGCTGAGGGCAGAGGGATGGGGCTGAGGGCAGAAGGATAGGATCAGGACTGGGCTGAGGGCAGAGGGATGGGGCCTTGGGCAGAAGGATGGGGTCAGGACTGGGCTGAGGGCAGAGGGATGGGGCCTTGGGCAGAAGGATGGGGCTGAGGGCAGAAGGATGGGGCTGAGGGCAGAGGGATGGGGCTGAGGGCAGAGGGATGGGGCTGAGGGCAGTAGGATGGGGCTGAGGGCAGAGGGATGGGGCTGAGGGCAGAAGGATGGGGTCAGGACTGTGCTAAGGGCAGAAGGATGGGGCTGAGGGCAGAGGGATGGGGTTGAGGGCACAAGGATGGGGTCAGGACTGGTCTGAGGGCAGAAGGATGGGGCTGAGGGCAGAAGGATGGGGCTGAGGGCAGAAGGATGGGGTCAGGACTGGGCTGAGGGCAGAAGGATGGGGCTGAGGGCAGAGGGATGGGGCTGAGGGCAGAAGGATGGGGCTGAGGGCAGAGGGATGAGGCTGAGGGCAGAAGGATGGGGCTGAGGGCAGAGGGATGGGGCTGAGGGCAGAAGGATGGGGTCAGGACTGTGCTGAGGGCAGAAGGATGGGGCTGAGGGCAGAAGGATGGGGCTGAGGGCAGAAGGATGGGGTCAGGACTGTGCTGAGGGCAGAAGGATGGGGCTGAGGGCAGAAGGATGGGGTCAGGACTGGGCTGAGGGCAGAAGGATGGGGCTGAGGGCAGAGGGATGGGGCTGAGGGCAGAAGGATGGGGTCAGGACTGTGCTGAGGGCAGAAGGATGGGGCTGAGGGCAGAAGGATGGGGTCAGGACTGGGCTGAGGGCAGAAGGATGGGGCTGAGGGCAGAAGGATGGGGCTGAGGGCAGAGGGATGGGGCTGAGTGTCAGGACTGGGCTGAGGGCAGAGGGATGGGGCTGAGGGCAAAGGGATGGGGCTGAGGGCAGAGGAACGGGGCTGAGGGCAGAAGGATGGGGCTGAGGGTCAGGACTGGGCTGAGGGCAGAGGGATGGGGCTGAGGGCAGAAGGATGGGGTCAGGACTGTGCTGAGGGCAGAAGGATGGGGCTGAGGGCAGAAGGATGGGGCTGAGGGCAGAAGGATGGGGCTGAGGGTCAGGACCGGGCCGAGGGCACAAGGCTGGCGTTGATCTGTTGGAGCACAGTGCCACGGAGCGGCGCATCCCTGCAGTGCCGCAGTGCCAGCTGTCGGGGAAGCAGCTGTTGTGGCTCACACCAAATCAGCCGCCGGCCCAAAAAGCGGCCGCGCATGGCGGCTGCGCTGCCATCCATCATCGGCCTCCAGCGGGTCCCACCTTCGGGGGACGCATTGTGTGGGAAAGCACCAAACGGCTGCGAACGGCACATCTGAGAGCCAGGCAGCAGCTCGTTAATTTGACGGCCCCGACACGGGGATCAGCTGCGTTCTGCTGACTAAACGAGGCTGCACCCCGAACGCATCCATCAGCGCCCATCAGCGCCGCTCCGGCCCTCCTTCCATCACTGCTGAGCGGTGAGAACGCAGCGTCTCACTGCGGGCCGCAGGGACGCAGCCAACGCAAGGAGAGCTGAGACCCGACAGCAGGGGATCCCTCTGCCTTCCATCCTCAGCTCCGCGTTCTGCTTCTCGCTCTGCTGCTGCAAAAAGCGGCTGCTGCATCTGCAGCCTCGTGCTCTGCACGCCTGGCTTCCTCGGTGCATGGCTCCCTTTTCTCTCCAAGCAAGCTGTGGGTGCACTGCAAGTCAGCCCCTCGCATGGGCACAGAGACATTGTGGAGTGTGGAGGGGTTTGGGCTGGGGATCCTGGAGCTCTCCTCCAACCTTAATGACTCTGTGGTTCTGTTTGGGGTCACGGTGGGGGTAGGGTGAGGCTGGAGTGGGGTTGGAGGCATCTTCCGACCTGAACGACTCTGTGGTTCTAATTAGGGTCTCCGTGGGGATGGGTTGGGCTCAATGATCTCAGAGGTCTCTTCCAACCTTAACGACCCCGTGGTTCTGTACTTTTCTGCCCAGTTTGTCAGTACACAATTTTTAATACGTGTAAAAATAATGATCAAAGAGTTGTAACCAGCATTGATCCCAAGGTCACAAGAAAACAAAGAAAGAAAAAAAAACCTATTTATTTTGATAGGGCTCAAAAAAAACACCACCGTAACACCATACCCAAAGACTGAGGGAAACACCAGCACCACGCAGCAGCAAGTTCAGTAACGTGGCTGGCTTAGGGTTAGGGGCAGCAGAATTCCTGACCCTGGTGCCAACACCTCATAGAACCACGGAATGGTTGAGCTGGAAGGGTCCTTACAGATCACAGAGCCATGGGATGGTTGGGTTGGAAGGGTCCTTACAGATCATAGAGCCGTGGGATGGTTGCGTTGTGTTGGAAGGGCCCTTACAGATCATGGAACCATGGGATGGTTGGGTTGGAAGGGTCCTTACAGATCACAGAGCCATGGGACGGTTGGGTTGTGTTGGAAGGGTCCTTACAGATCATGGAACCATGGGATGGTTGGGTTGGAAGGGTCCTTAAAGATTATAGAACCATGGGATGGTTGGGTTGTGTTGGAAGGGTCCTTACAGATCATGGAGCCATGGGATGGTTGGGTTGTGTTGGAAGGGTCCTTACAGATCACGGAGCCATGGGATGGTTGGGTTGTGTTGGAAGGGTCCTTACAGATCACGGAGCCATGGGATGGTTGGGTTGTGTTGGAAGGGTCCTTACAGCTCATGGAACCATGGGATGGTTGGGTTGGAAGGGTCCTTACAGATCATAGAGCCATGGGATGGTTGGGTTGTGTTGGAAGGGTCCTTAAAGATCACAGAACCATGGGATGGTTGGGTTGGAAGGGTCCTTACAGATGACACGGGATGGTTCGGTTTGAAGGGTCCTTACAGATCACACCGGATGGTTGGGTTGGAAGGGTCCTTACAGATCACGTCATTCCAACCCCATGGTGGGCAGGCTCCCAGCCACTAAATCATGCACCAGAACAAGTTCGTAGAATCATAAAGACTGGAGAAGACCTCCAAGATCCCCAATCCCAACCAGCCCCACTGACCCGTCCTCAGGCGCCACATCTCATGGTTCCCAAACAGCTGTGGGGACGATGGCCTGGCAGCTCCCAGCGCAGCCCACAGCCATGCATCACCACTTTCAGAGCAGAAATCCTTCCCCACATCCGACCTGAAGCTGCCCAGGGCTCCATCCATCCAACCCGACCTTTCCCGTGCATTCGCTGTCGCTAAACTTCACAGTATCACAGAATCACACAGAACTGTAGGGGTTGGAAGGGACCTCCAGAGATCATTGAGTCCAACCCCCTGCCAAAGCAGGTTCCCTACAGCAGGTCGCACAGGTCGGCATCCAGGCAGGTCTGGAACATCTGCAGAGCAGGAGACTCCACCACCTCCCTGGGCAGCCTGTTCCAGTGAACAGTGGGACCATAGAGACACGTTGGGACCCATAGGGACACATTGGGACCCATAGAGACACGTTGGGACCCATAGAGACACAGTGGGACCCATAGAGACACATTGGGACCCATAGAGACACGATGGGACACAGAGACACGTTGGGACCCATAGACTCCCCCACCTCCCTGGGCAGCCTGTTCCAGTGCTCCGTCACCTCACTGTAAAGAAGTTCTTGCGCATGTTTGTGCGGAACTTCCTATGCTCAGTTTCCGGCCATTTCCCCTCGTCCTGTCTCCACTCACCACTGAAAACAGTCCATCCTCGCCATTCTGCCCCCCACACCTCAGATATTGACAGACCTGGATCAGCTCCCCTCTCAGCCTTCTTTCCTCCATGCTGAACAGACCCAGCTCACTCAGCCTTTCTCCATAGCAGAGATGCTCCAGGCCCCTCACCATCTTGCTGGCCCTCCGCTGGACTCTTCCCAAGAGCTCCCTGTCTGTTTTGTGCTGGGCAGCCCAGAACTGGACGCCGTGCTCCAGATGAGGCCTCAGCAGGGCAGAGCAGAGGGGGAGGATCGCCTCCCTCGCCCTGCTGGCCACGCTCTGTGCAATGCAGCCCAGGATGCCATTGGCCCTCTTGGCCACAAGGGCACACTGCTGGCTCATGGCAACCTGTCGTCCACCAGGACACCCAGCTCCCTCTCCGCAGAGCTCCCCTCCAGCAGCTCATCCCCCATCCTGTACTGCTGCACGCCATTATTCCTCCCCAGATGCAAGACTCTACACTTGCTGTTGTTAAACCCCATCTGGTTTCTTCCTGCCCAGCTCTCATCCTGTCCAGCTCTCGCTGAATGGCAGCACGGCCTTCAGCCAATCCTCCCAACTTGGTATCATCACAAACTTGCTGAGGGTGGCCGCCATCCCCTCATCAAGGTCATTGATGAAGATGTTGAACAAGACTGGACCCAGCACCGACCCCTGGGGGACATCACTGCTTACAGGCCTCCAACCGGACCCTGCACCACCAACAACGACCCTCTGCGCTCTGCCAGTCAAACTTCCAGCAACCAAAATCCAACCAGGACATCTGTGCTCCATAAGGACTTTGTGTTTCCAATCCACTCTTGCTGCCGAAAGCAGCGGGACGTTTGGAGAAGCGCTGATCTGACAGCCATTGAGGGCAACTTCCCAGCCCCCAGCCTGCGAAGCCCATTTCGTTTGGCACCTGCACCCCACAGCCTACGGGTGCTGCTCAGGCCCACAAACCCCACGCAGCCAAAACCGTGCGGCGGGAGCCAGAAGGAGGAATGGCAGCGGCCGGTTGGCTCGAGTTACTTTAGCATCGTTAGCTGGGCTGCAGCAGTAATTAATTTCAGATTCAGATCTCCAGGTCTTTAACCCCCGCTTCGGAACGCCCCGTACAAATGACTTCAGATCATCTCAAGCAGTGACTCAGCTCGTAAAAAAGCAGCAGCGGAGATAAAACGCACAGATCCCACATTGTGCGCAGCATTACGGGCCATCAACGCCATTTTAGGCTCCAGCTGATGGTTGATTCGGAGCCAGTGTGGCTCCCCGGGGCTGGGCTGGTCCTCAGTGCAGGAAGGCTGTGAAACAACACACAGCAATTGTCCCACTTAGGGGTCACAGGTGCAGGGAGCGTGGTGACGGTGTGGGGCTGGAAGAGCCCCAGTTCGGCCAATGGGAGTCGGGTTGGGAGAGAAATGGAGAGCAGCGCGTTCCTGGTTGGGGATGGATGGAATTCCAAGGACTTCTTTTTGGCTTCTGGGGAGAATTTGGGTGTACGGTCTTCCCTCCATAAAATCAGATTGAGTGGTAGCTGGGTTCCAGGAGCCTCACTGCCCTGAGCTTAGGTTGGGTTCAAAGGGTCTTTAAAGATCACAGAGCCATGGGATGGTTGGGTTGGAAGGGTCCTTAAAGATTAGAGCCACAGGATGGTTGGATTGGAAGGGTCCTTACAGATCACAGAGCCATGGAATGGTTGGGTTGGAAGGGTCCTTAAAGATCATAGAGCCATGGGATGGTTTGGGTTGGAAGGGTCCTTAAAGATCATAGAGCCATGGGATGGTTTGGGTTGGAAGGGTCCTTACAGATCACAGAGCCACGGGATGGTTTGGGTTGGAAGAGTCCTTACAGATAATAGAGCCACAGGATGGTTTGGGTTAGAAGGGTCCTTAAAGATAATAGAGCCACGGGATGGTTGGGTTGGAAGGGTCCTTAAAGATAATAGAGCCATGGTATGGTTTGGGTTGGAAGGGTCCTTAAAGGTCACAGAGCCATGGGGTGGTTGGGTTCTAAGGGTCCTTATGGATCACAGGGGATAGTTGGGTTGGAAGGGTCCTTACAGATTATAGAGCCATGGGATGGTTGGGATGGAAGGGTCCTTAAAGATCACATGGGGTGGTTGGGTTGGAAGAGTCCTTAAAGGTCACAGAGCCACGGGATTGTTGGGTTGGAAGGGTCCTTAAAGATCACAGGGGATGGTTGGGTTGGAAGGGTCCTTACAGATTATAGAGCCATGGAATGGTTGGGTTGGAAGGGTCCTTAAAGATAATAGAGCCATGGGATGGTTGGGTTGGAAGGGTCCTTAAAGATCATAGAGCCACGGGATGGTTGGGTTGGAAGGGTCCTTAAAGATCATAGAGCCACGGGATGGTTTGGGTTGGAAGGGTCCTTACAGATTATAGAGCCATGGGATGGTTGGGTTGGAAGGGTCCTTACAGATCACAGAGCCATGGAATGGTTGGGTTGGAAGGTTCCTTAAAGATTATAGAGCCATGGGATGGTTTGGGTTGGAAGGGTCCTTACAGATCACACGGGATGGTTGGGTTGGAAGGGTCCTTACAGATCATAGAGCCATGGGATGGTTGGGTTGGAAGGGTCCTTAAAGGTCACAGGGGATGGTTGTGTTGGAAGGGTCCTTACAGATCATAGAGCCATGGGATGGTTGGGTTGGAAGGGTCCTTAAAGATCCTCCAGTTCCAACTCTCCCTCCTCTGCCAAAGCAGCGCCACCTCCGCTTTGAAGCAGCAGGTGACCACGCTGATAGCACACCTGCAGAAAGGCTTTAATTGCTTTCATTTCCTTTAATTGAAAGGAGCAGCACATGGGGCAGTGACAGTCATCCCCCTACCCCCAGCTCTTCGCTGGGAGCAGCACTGGGCAACATTTGTGCCAACAGAGGGTCCCCCCTCCGGACCTGGCCCAGGTACGGGGCTCAGATGAGGCTGCAGCCAGAGGTGCTCAATCCCTTCCATCACTGCAGCACACGGGACGGGCGATGGAAGCCCTTCTACCAGCACAGCTGCTAACGATTGCTGTGAGCACAAATGTTCTCACCGCCGGCTCCTGAGCTCCTGCAATCCCAGCCCTCAGCCTCTGCTGCACCACAGCTCCCCCTCGCGCATTTTTAAATGGAAATTCAGCAATGCAGCAAAATCAGTTTATGATTTTCCAGAGGGGGGTCGCTATGCTGCAAAGCGGAGCCCCACAGAAGCGCTCGGTGCAGATGCTCAGCAACAGAGCTGCCGTTAATCCCAAAACCACTCCTTTCGGGAGGGAACGGCTGGTTGGGAGCAGGCAGAGCAGCACGGCGCAGCACTCAGGCTCTGCAGCCAGAGCAACAACGCTGCCCAGCTTCCTGACCCGGTGCACGGAGCCTCAGTGTGGGGCTGCTCCTTGGGGCTCCTTCCACTTGTCCTGATCCCAGCGCCCAGACCTGGGTTGTGGGACCACGGTGCCTCAAGAGCAATCCTAATGGGCACCTTGTACTTCTGATGGGCTCCTGACAGCTTCTGATGGGCACCTTGTACTTCTGATGGGCACCTTGTACTTCTGATGGGCTCCTGACAGCTTCTGATGGGCACCTTGTACTTCTGATGGGCACCTTGTACTTCTGATGGGCACCTTGTACTTCTGATGGGCTCCTGACAGCTTCTGATGGGCACCTTGTACTTCTGATGGGCTCCTGACAGCTTCTGATGGGCTCCTGACAGCTTCTGATGGGCACCTTGTACTTCTGATGGGCTCCTGACAGCTTCTGATGGGCACCTTGTACTTCTGATGGACTCCTGACAGCTTCTGATGGGCTCCTGACAGCTTCTGATGGGCACCTTGTACTTCTGATGGACTCCTGACAGCTTCTGATGGGCTCCTGACAGCTTCTGATGGGCACCTTGTACTTCTGATGGGCTCCTGACAGCTTCTGATGGGCTCCTAAGAGCTTCTGATTGGCACCTTGTACTTCTGATAGGCACCTTGTACTTCTGATGGGCTCCTGACAGCTTCTGATGGGCTCCTGACAGCTTCTGATGGGCACCTTGTACTTCTGATGGGCTCCTGACAGCTTCTGATGGGCACCTTGTACTTCTGATGGGCACCTGAGAGCTTCTGATGGGCACCTTGTACTTCTCATGGGCACCTGAGAGCTTCTGATGGGCACCTTGTACTTCTGATGGGCACCTTGTACTTCTGATGGGCTCCTGACAGCTTCTGATGGGCACCTTGTACTTCTGATGGGCTCCTGACAGCTTCTGATGGGCACCTTGTACTTCTGATGGACTCCTGACAGCTTCTGATGGGCTCCTGAGAGCTTCTGATGGGCACCTTGTACTTCTGATGGGCTCCTGACAGCTTCTGATGGGCACCTTGTACTTCTGATGGGCTCCTGAGAGCTTCTGATGGGCACCTTGTACTTCTGATGGGCTCCTGACAGCTTCTGATGGGCACCTTGTACTTCTGATGGGCTCCTGACAGCTTCTGATGGGCACCTTGTACTTCTGATGGGCTCCTGACAGCTTCTGATGGGCTCCTGACAGCTTCTGATGGGCTCCTGAGAGCTTCTGATGGGCACCTTGTACTTCTGATGGGCTCCTGACAGCTTCTGATGGGCACCTTGTACTTCTGATGGGCACCTTGTACTTCTGATGGGCTCCTGAGAGCTTCTGATGGGCACCTTGTACTTCTGATGGGCTCCTTGTACTTCCGATGGGCTCCTGACAGCTTCTGATGGGCACCTTGTACTTCTGATGGACTCCTGACAGCTTCTGATGGGCTCCTGACAGCTTTTGATGGGCACCTTGTACTTCTGATAGGCTCCTGAGAGCTTCTGATGGGCACCTTGTACTTCTGATGGGCTCCTGACAGCTTCTGATGGGCACCTTGTACTTCTGATGGGCACCTTGTACTTCTGATGGGCTCCTGACAGCTTCTGATGGGCACCTTGTACTTCTGATGGGCTCCTGACAGCTTCTGATAGGCACCTTGTACTTCTGATGGGCTCCTGACAGCTTCTGATAGGCACCTTGTACTTCTGATGGACTCCTGACAGCTTCTGATGGGCTCCTAACAGCTTCTGATGGGCTCCTGACAGCTTCTTGGCAAAAGGGCTCAATACTGGTTCACAGTCAGCCGTTGGACAAGAGTTGGTCAACCAATGGTCAACTGTTGGTCAACCACTGGTCAATTCATCAACTGCTGCTCAACCATTGGTCAATCATTAGTCAACCACTGGTCAACTGCTGCTCAACCGTTGGTCAATCATTAGTCAACTGCTGGTCAACCCTTGGCCGTTGCCCACCAGGACCCCCAGGTCCTTTGGCAGAGCTCCTTCCCAGCAGCTCAGCCCCAACCTGTCCTTCTCCATGCTGTTGTTCCTGGGCTCAGGACCCTGCACTGCTGAAGCCCACCAGGTTCCTCCTCACCCAGCCCTCGGTGTGCCCAGATGGCCTTAAGGGACAGCAGCTCCTGCCCCAGTTTGGCAGTGCAGCACCGGCACGCAGCTGCACACCTGCAGGCAGGACACATGGGGCAAGACAGACTTGTAAAGCACGGTGTAAAACAGAAAGTATCCGGGCAGCAATCTCACAAGAGATCTCGTTACGAGCTTTACGCTGCTGCAGCACACACCGAGCCTCACTTTTTCCATAGCCCTTAATGCCGGCGCATGGAATGCCATCACGCTCCCAGAGCCATGGAGGAAAAAGGAAGAGAGAAGCAGGGCTGTAAGTTGCAGCCGTGCTGGGACAGAGCTGTGCTCGCTGCTCTCCCACGTCACCCCAGCAGCACTGGAGCAGAGCAGCGCAGCCCCCTGCTAACGAGGCACGCACAGATCGCCTCGTTGGCTCCGCCGCGGCCCAGCACCGCTCTCCTCTCACCCAACGCTGATGGATTCCATCCTCTCCACAAATGCTCCGCTGCAAATGCCGTCCCCAGGGCTCAGCGTGGAGCGGTGATGGATCTGTTGCTTTTGGAACTCCCGAACCCGTAAGGAAAGTTACAGGGGTTGGAGTTATTTGGTATGATTTATGGGGGGTTTGCGTGCGGTAAACTAATGCTGGTGAGGAGGAACTGCGCTGAGCACAGCCAAGTTCTCGTGTCTGCTCAGATTTATTTGCATCGAGTGAAATGCTCACTCTGAGCTCTGCGGGCCTCATTGGCACAGCACAGCTGGGAGGAATCGTGCTCAGATCCCACAAAGCCGACACCGGAATGGTCCCCAAAGGAGAAGTGGAGAAACAGATCATAGAATCACAGAATCATAGCATCATAGAATCACCAAGGTTGGAAAAGACCTCCAAGCTCCCCCAGTCCAACCGCTCACCCATCACCAACAGCTCCCACTGAACCACGGCCCTCAGCACAGCATCCAGCCTTTCCTTCAACACCCCCAGGCTCGGTGCCTCCCCCACCTCCCTGGGCATCCATTGCAGTGCTGCCCACCTTTCTGACACCTCATTCTTCCTCATGTCCAGCCTGAATCTCCCCTGCCGCAGCTTGAAGCCGTTCCCTCTGCTCCCATCACTGATGACACGAGAGCAGAGGCCGACCCCCAGCTCCCTGCAGCCTGCCTTCAGCAGCCATAGAGAGCAGTGAGCTCTGCCCTGAGCTCCTCTTCTCCAGGCTGAACATTCCCAGCTCCTCCAGCCTCTCCTCACCAGCCCTGTGCTCCAGACCCCTCACCATTTCGTTGCCCTCCTTTGAACACGTTCCAGGCCCTCCATGTCTTTCTTGCAGTGAGGGGCCCAAAACTGGACACAGCACTCGAGGTGCGGCCTCACCAGTGCTGAGCACAGGGGATGGATGCTCACCTCCCTGCTCCTGCTGGCCATTTCTGATGCAGGCCAGGCTGCCATTGCCCTTCCTGGCCACCTGGGCACACTGCTGGCTCCTGTTCAGCCCAGCATCCATCCATACCCCCAGCTCCATTTCCTCTACGCCGTCCTCCAGCCACACCGCCCCAAGCCTGCAGCGTCGCCTGGGGTTGTTGTAGCCCAAGTGCAGGACCCGGCATTTGGCCTTGTTGAACCTCATCCCATTGGCTTCAGCCCAGCCCTCCAGCCTGTCCAGATCCCTCTGTAGGGCCTCGTTACCCCCAGGCAGATCCACACTTCCAGCAGATCAAGCAGGTGGGGAACCAGCAGCTACTGGGGATGACTCCTTTCCAGACCGTTCTGCTCCCGGGGAGCAGTGATGGAATGAGAGGGGAATGGCCTCATGGTGCACCCAGGGCAGGGTCAGCTTGGAGATCAGGAAAAGCTTCTCTGAAAGAGCAGTGATGCTTTGGCACGGGCTGCCCAGGGAGCGGGAGCATCCCTGGAGGGATCCAGAATGGTGGAGATGTGGCACCTGGGGATGTGGAGGTGGGCAGGGCGGGTTGGGCTGGGGGATCTTGGAGGTCTTTTCCATCCTTGGTGATTCCGTGACTCTATTAAGATCTGTGACTCTATTAAGAGCAGCCACCTGCTGATAAAAGATGACCAGGTCTCCTTCTGAGCTGGCTGACACGCTAACGTCACACATGGGCAGAACCACAGGTGAGTCGGCGGTGATCACAGAACCATGGAATCACAGGATGGGATGGATTGGTTGGGTCCTTAAAGATCATAGAGATACAGGATGGTTGGGTTGGAAGGGTCCTTAATGATCACAGAGCCATGGAATGGTTGGGTTGGAAGGGTCCTGAAAGATCACAGAGCCATGGGATGGTTGGGTTGGAAGGGTCCTTAATGATCACAGAGCCGTGGAATGGTTGCGTTGGAAGGGTCCTTAATGATCACAGAGCCATGGAATGGTTGGGTTGGAAGGGTCCTTAATGATCACAGAGCCATGGGATGGTTGGGTTGGAAGGGTCCTTAAAGATCACAGAGTCATGGGATGGTTGGGTCGGAAGGGTCCTTAAAGATCACAGAGCCATGGGATGGTTGGGTCGGAAGGGTCCTTAAAGATCACAGAGCCATGGGATGGTTGGGTTGGAAGGGTCCTTAAAGATCACAGAGCCGTGGAATGGTTGGGTCGGAAGGGTCCTTAATGATCATAGAGCCATGATATGGTAGGGTTAGAAAGGTCCTTAAAGATCACAGAGCCATGGGACGGTTGGGTTAGGAGGGTCTTTATAGGTTAGCATAGAAAGGGTTGGGAAGGTCCTTAAAGGTCACAGAACCACGGAATGGTTGGGTTGGAAGGGTCCTTATGGGTCATAGAGACATGATATGGGTTGGATTGGAAGGATCTTTAAAGATCACAGAAGCACAGCACAGTGGGTTGGAAGGACCCCCCAGCCCCACCGCTGCCGTGGGCTGGCTGCCCCCCAGCTCAGGCTGCCCAGTGCCCACCCCCAGCCTGGGGCACCTCCATGGTTGGGGCACCCACAGCTCCGGGCAGCAGTGCTGGGGCTGCACCGCCTCTGGCTGAAGGATTTCCCCACGTCTGACCCCAATCTCCCCTGTTTTGTGTTCACACCATTCCCCTGTGTCCCATCACTCGCTGCCCGCACGCAGTCGCTCTCCTCGTGTTCAGAAATCCCCTTCAGGCACTGTAAGAGCTGAGGGGTCACAGCCAGGCACCGACAGAATCGGAGCAGGGAAACACGCTGCCCTGATTTAAAGCTGCTCAGCACCCGACTGCGTGGCACGGCGCTAATTGCAGCTGTCAGCTTAAAACCCGCACAGCTCCAGGCTGAAAAGCCCAGAAGGAAACGTTTGGCTGACGCGGGTCCCAACTTAGGAAGCTCAGAAAGCAGAACGGTCGCCAAAAGCAACTGCAGCACTTGCAGGCTCAAAGAGGAGTTGCTGGAGGACAACTGGGGGTCCTCTCAGTCCTCCTGTCCCCAACTCCCACAACCTCCCAAACGTTTCAACACTGAAACATAAAGCAACTCAGAATTAGCAGTGATCCCAACAGAGGCACTGCTAACGCCCAGGGCCTCACGTCAGAGTAGAGAAATGGAAGTGCTGCTCAGCTGCACCACGCCATTGCTGCAGATCCACTTCTGCACCACGGCTGCAGAGATCAGGAAAAAGCTGCAGGACAAGCTGTGTGGGGCAGAACTCCCCATGGTGTGCCCCAGCTATGGGTAAGGCCCAGAGGGGCTGCCTTTGTATGCTCCAATAAATTTCCCTCTGTGATACACAGAAACGCCGGCAAGAACACCACGTTCAGGTGGCAAACTGCGAGACAAGCAGTGCGAAGCGGGGTGGCACAGCTCAGCGTTCTGCCCCACACAACCCAGACCTGACCTGTCGTACAGCCATGGGGTGGGGGGTTGGAAGGGTCCTTGGAGGTCACAGTGAAACCGATTGGTTGGGTTGGGAGGGTCCTTGAAGTCATAGAGAACAGAATGGTTGGGTTGGGAGGGTCCTTGAAGGTCACAGAGACACCAACTGGCTGGGTTGGGAGGGTCCTTGAAGTCATAGAGAACAGAATGGTTGGGTTGGAAGGGTCATTGAAGTCATAGAGAACAGAATGGTTGGGTTGGAAGGGTCCTTAAAGATCATAAATCAATGGGATGGTTGGGTTGGGAGTGTTCACAAAGATCACTGAGCCATAAGATGGTTGGGTTGGAAGAGTCCTTAAAGGTCATAGAGCCATAGAATGGGTTGGGTTGGAAGGGCTCTTAAAGGTCATAGAGCCATAGAATGGGTTGGGTTGGAAGGGCTTTTAAAGGCCATAGAGCCATAGAATGGGTTGGGTTGGAAGGGCTCTTAAAGGTCATAGAGCCATAGAATGGGTTGGGTTGGAAGGGCTCTTAAAGGTCATAGAATCACTGAATGGTTGGGTTGGGAAGGTCCTTACAGATCATAGAGAACAGAATGTTTGGGTTGGAAGGGTCCTTCATGATCAGAGAATCTTAGGACCTGTTGGAAGGGATTCCCAGCCCCCCCTGCCCTGAACTGGCTGCCCCCCAGCTCAGGCTGCCCAGGGCCCACCCCCAGCCTGGGGCACCTCCATGGCTGGGGCACCCACAGCTCTGGGCAGCAGTGCTGGGGCTGCACAGCCCCAAGGCACAGCTGGGTGCCAGCTCCACGCTCCTCCTGCACAGAACTGCGTTCTCCTCAGGCCAGGACCCGCTGCATTCGCTCCTCCATCTGGGGGTGAACTGGAAGGATGGGGAAGCTGCGATGCACCGCAGCGCTCGGAGCCAGAAGGCAGAGAGGCCGCAGGGGGCACTAAAACCTTCCCTAAAGCTCCTGGCCGTTCCATTTGTTCCACGTGTGGCAGGCGTGCCTTTTTTCTCCATCTCGTACATATGTTGTTTTTACTTTTCAACCTCCAGAGACCCATAAAGGCTCTGGAAGAAGACCAAGGATTTGCATTTTCCAGGGGAGCAGCAAAAAAACCCACAAAAAACAACCTAAGAAAAAAACAAACCCAGAAACTAAAACACCAAAAGCCACAAGGATGCATCTGAGCCGCAGCAGGAAACTCCCAGAGCAGCTCCCAGCCCGCTGCATCCCAATGCTATGGGATCTCCCTGTGAGACGGACGCGCCGCGCTCGTTAAGCTGTTCCTATTAAGCAGGCAGAGAGGCTTAATAGAAAGGACAGCTGGGGAGCAGCGGAGGGGAGCCCTGTCTGTTCCAAATGCACCTCTGGATGAGGAGAAAGGTTTCACAACAGAGCTCCAGGCACCAGGAAAGGCTGTGGGCTGCTGGCATCGCGGCTGCAGAGAGCTCTCACTGCACCAGGGAGCGCAGAGCAGCGCACGCGTGTGCACATGTATGTGTGCATATGTAGCCACAGGGCTACGGGCACAGCACACACGTGTTGCTGCGCACACTGCACATGTATGTTGAACACAGAGCCACGGAATGGTTCTGAGTGGGGTTGGAAGGGCCTTTAAAGACAATAGGGCCATGGGGTGGGTTGGGTTGGAAGGGTCCTTAAAGATCACAGTGACATAGTATGGGATGGAAGGGTCCTAAATATCAGAGAGGCATGGGATGGTTGGGTTGGAAGGGTCCTTAAAGATCACAGTGACATAGTATGGGTTGGAAGGGTCCTAAATATCAGAGAGGCATGGGATGGTTGGGTTGGAAGGGTCCTTAAAGATCACAGTGACATAGTATGGGTTGGAAGGGTCCTAAATATCAGAGGCATGGGATGGTTGGGTTGGAAGGGTCCTTAAAGATCACAGAGCCTTGAAATGGTTGGGTTGGGAGAGTCCTAAAAGATCATAGAGCCATGGAATGGTTGGGGAGGAAGGGTCCTTACTGTTTATAGAGGTATGGAATGAGTTGGGTTGGAAGGGTCCTTACAGATCATAGAAAACAGAATGGTTGGGTTGGAAGGGTCCTTAAAGATCATAGAGCCATGGAATGGTTGAGTTGGAATGGTCTTTTAAGATCACAGCAATACAGTACACATTGGTTGGAAGGGTCCTTAAAGATCACAGAGTCTGGGAATGATTGGGTTGGAAGGGTCCTTAAAGACTGTAGAGCCATAGAATGGTTGGGTTGGAAGGGTTCTTAGAGATTGTAGTGCCATGGAATGGTTGGGGTGGAAGGGTCCTTAAAGATCACAGATCATAGAGCCATGGAATGGCTGTCTTGGAATGGCTCTTAGGAGATCACACAACCATAGAATGGTTGGGTTGGCAACCATAGAATGGTTGGGTTGGATTGGAAGGGTCCTTACAGATCACACAACCATAACAGAGTTGGGTTGGATTGGAAGGGTCCTTACAGATCACACAACCACAGCACAGTGGGTTGGATAGGAAGGGTCCTTACAGATCACACAACCACAGAATGGTTGGGATGGATAGGAAGGGTCCTCACAGATCACACAACCACAGAATGGTTGGGTTGGATTGGAAGGGTCCTCACAGATCACACAACCATAACAGAGTTGGGTTGGATTGGAAGGGTCCTTACAGATCACACAACCACAACACAGTTGGGTTGGGTTGGATTGGAAGGGTCCTTACAGATCACAGAACCACAGAATGGTTGGGTTGGATAGGAAGGGTCCTCACAGATCACACAACCACAGCACAGTTGGGTTGGATTGGAAGGGTCCTTACAGATCACAGAACCATAACACAGTTGGGTTGGATTGGAAGGGTCCTTACAGATCACACAACCACAACACAGTTGGGTTGCATTGGAAGGGTCCTTACAGATCACACAACCACAACACAGTTGGGTTGGATAGGAAGGGTCCTTACAGATCACACAACCATAACACAGTTGGGTTGGAAGGGTCCTTACAGATCACACAACCACAGCACAGTTGGGTTGGATTCGAAGGGTCCTTACAGATCACAGAACCATAACACAGTTGGGTTGGATAGGAAGGGTCCTTACAGATCACACAACCACAGAATGGTTGGGTTGGATAGGAAGGGTCCTTACAGATCCCACAACCACAGAATGGTTGGGATGGATAGGAAGGGTCCTTACAGATCACACAACCACAACACAGTTGGGTTGGATAGGAAGGGTCCTTACAGATCACACAACCACAGCACGGTGGGTTGGATAGGAAGGGTCCTTACAGATCACAGAACCACAGAATGGTTGGGTTGGAATGGAAGGGTCCTCACAGATCACACAACCACAGCATGGTTGGGTTGGATTGGAAGGGTCCTTACAGATCACACAAGCACAGCACAGTGGGTTGGATAGGAAGGGTCCTTACAGATCACACAACCACAGAATGGTTGGGATGGATAGGAAGGGTCCTCACAGATCACACAACCACAACACAGTTGGGTTGGATAGGAAGGGTCCTCACAGATCACACAACCACAGAATGGTTGGGTTGGATTGGAAGGGTCCTCACAGATCACACAACCACAACACAGTGGGTTGGATAGGAAGGGTCCTCACAGATCACACAACCATAACACAGTTGGGTTGGAAGGGTCCTTACAGATCACACAACCATAACACAGTTGGGTTGGATTGGAAGGGTCCTTACAGATCACAGAACCATAACACAGTTGGGTTGGATAGGAAGGGTCCTTACAGATCACAGAACCACAGAATGGTTGGGTTGGATTGGAAGGGTCCTCACAGATCACACAATGACAGCACAGTTGGGTTGGATTGGAAGGGTCCTTACAGATCACAGAACCATAACACAGTTGGGTTGGATAGGAAGGGTCCTTACAGATCACACAACCACAGCACAGTGGGTTGGATTGGAAGGGTCCTTACAGATCACACAATCACAGCACAGTGGGTTGGATAGAAAGGGTCCTTACAGATCACACAACCACAACACAGTTGGGTTGGATAGGAAGGGTCCTTACAGATCACACAACCACAACACAGTTGGGCTGGATAGAAAGGGTCCTTACAGATCACAGAACCACAGAATGGTTGGGTTGGATTGGAAGGATCCTTACAGATCACAGAACCACAGAATGGTTGGGTTGGAATGGAAGGGTCCTTACAGATCACATAACCACAACACAGTTGGGTTGGATAGGAAGGGTCCTTACAGATCACACAACCACACCACAGTTGGGTTGGAAGGGTCCTTACAGATCACACAACCACAGAACAGTGGGTTATAAGGACCCCCCAGCCCCACCGCTGCCGTGGGCTGGCTGCCCCCCAGCTCAGGCTGCCCAGTGCCCACCCCCAGCCTGGGGCACCTCCATGGCTGGGGCCCCCACAGCTCCGGGCAGCAGTGCTGGAGCCTCATCACCTTGGTGACGGATTTCTTTAGGGGAAGGCAGCATCCTGGAGGCCTTGAGATCGCCCGCTCTGCCTCCAGCCCAGCGCAAGCACCGTCAGTGAGCCACACACAGCCAGAATCCAACTGGTGCAAGAGGACAAGGGCCTGGAGGAGGACTGCAGTAACACAAGAGAAGGGCAGCAGACATGATCCGAAATGACCCCAACACCCCAGCGCAGCACAGGATGGAACAGTTACACTTTGTGAGAGGGAGACAAAAAAAGTCCACCAAAGAAACCCACAAGGGCAAAACATCACCCAAAACGTCAGACCAAAACCAGGGGGGCACAGAAGGCCTCACCACCACTGCAAGGGTCTCAAAGCAGAGCTGCACTCCAGGAACCTTCACCCCATGTTCGGGATTGCGATCTGGCTGCAAACAGGACGTCACCAACGGGCTGTGATGGTGCTCACGAGCTCCCCGCAGCACTGCCCCACTTCCTGCCCCAAACCCAACGTGTGGAGGAAGGAAAACACGGAGCAAACGGTGAGATTTCCGCCACCCCTCCCCACATACATACTGCTTCATGGCTATCAGCTTGGAGTCCATGCTCTCCTGCTTTCCTTTCATCACCTGGATGTCGGTCAGCAGCTTGGTGACGTTGTCTTGCCGCACCTTGATGTCCTCGTTCTTTATGCTGGACACCTGGGGGCAGAAAGGCAGACGTCAGCAGTGCCTCCTTCCTACAAAACAGCTCATGCTGCAAAATCCTTCTCCCCTCTTCATATCTCCACATCCACAACGGAGCCCATTGCGCCAAGGGATGAAAACCAACCACCTACAATGCGAACGTTCTGCAAGCAAATCACTGCTTGCCAACGCCAGACTCCATTGCAGCCTCAAAGTAACAGCTTTGGGAAGCACTGGGGTGAAACTGAAGGTCTGTGCAAGAGCTGGGAGGCGAGTTTGAACGGTAGCAACGGTGGCGGCGCGGGGCTGAGGGCATAAAGGTTAAGTGAAGCTTAAATGGACTTTTGAAGGTAATAAAAGGAAGAAAAAATGGAGACAGAGACCATTTGAAATCTTAGACAACAACTGGAAGAAGCAGAGAACGAGCGAAGGAAGGCTGCACAATATGGCTTACACTTGTTGGAGTCTCAAAATGAAATTCAGAATCAGTTGGATCAAATACGTCGGGAATTAACGGAGAAGACTGAGAAATTTGAACAAGAGAAATATTCTCTTCAGAGAGAAATCGAACTTAAGAATAGGATGTTGGAAAGCCTGAGTTTTGAATGCGATGCCCTCAAGCAACAGCAAAATGTGCAACTGGATAAACAGAAAGAACAGCTTACCAGAGCTCATGGACAAGAAGTCAATGACCTTAAATACAAGTTGGAGAATCTGAAGGCAGAAGTAGATAAAACTCGGCTCTCTGAGAAACAACTGAGGCACAAAGTGGACCATCAGAAGGAAATAATTGCTGCCAAAACAGAAGAGCTGCACACGATGTCTGAACGCGTGCATGAAACCATGTCTTCAGAAATGCTCAATCTTCAGATGGAGCTCACAGAACTAGAAAGTGTGAAGGCCAGTGTTGAAGAAAAGCTGAATGAACTGCAGTACAGCAAAGAGCAACTAGAACTCATCAACAGTAACTTACGTAATCAGCTGGAGCGTCTACAAGCAGAAAAGGAAGAGAGGGAAAAAGAAGTTGTTTCTTACTGTAATGCACTAGAGAAAGCTCGTGAAGCTAATCAAGAGCTTCAGGTTCAGCTGGATCATGTGGTGCAGCAATCTTTGGACCCTGCAAGTAAAGGCAATTCTCTCTTTGCTGAGGTGGAGGACCGTAGGGCAGAAATGGAACGACAGCTGATCAGCTGTGTGCTGAGTACAGCCCTGCAGATGGGTCAGACGTGTCTGTCCATGACAACCCTACAGCTGACACCAGCAGTTGGGAGCGCATTCATTCACACTGCAGGCAGGACGCGGACATCCCCGTGTGCCTGCAAAGTCTGTGCTGCAATGCAGCCAACACCTCAGCAATTAAGAAGTCATCAGCTGGCTCGGGAAGGAAAGCTGGGCCAGGAGGGGCGCTGCCAGAGCAGCTGAGGAGCAGCACAGAGATCTGTTTTTCTGATCTCCTCACGAGATGCTGAGATGCTCACAGATCTGCCACAGAATCACAGCATCACAGAATTGTAGGGGTTGGAAGGGACCTCCAGAGATCATCGAGTCCAAACCCCCTGCCAAAGCAGGTTCCCTACACCAGGTAGCACAGGTAGGCATCCAGGCAGGTCTGGAACATCTGCAGAGCAGGAGACTCCACCACCTCCCTGGGCAGCCTGTTCCAGTGAACAGTGGGACCATAGAGACACGGTGGGACCCATAGAAACACACTGGGACCCATAGAGACACGATTGGACCCATAGAGACACATTGGGACCCATAGAGACTCGTTGGGACACAGAGACACATTGGGACCCATAGAGACACGTTGGGACCCATAGACTCCCCCACCTCCCTGGGCAGCCTGTTCCAGTGCTCCGTCACCTCACTGTAAAGAAGTTCTTGCTCATGTTTGTGCGGAACTTCCTATGCTCCAGTTTCTGGCCATTTCCCCTTGTCCTGTCTCCACTCCCCACTGAAAACAGTCCGGCCTCGCCATTCTGCCCCCCCCACACCTCAGATATTGACAGACCTGGATCAGCTCCCCTCTCAGCCTTCTTTTCTCCATGCTGAACAGACCCAGCTCACTCAGCCTTTCTCCATAGCAGAGATGCTCCAGGCCCCTCACCATCTTGGTGGCCCTCCGCTGGACTCTTCCCAACAGATCCCTGTCTGTTTTGTGCTGGGCAGCCCAGAACTGGACGCAGTGCTCCAGGTGAGGTCTTACCAGGGCAGAGCAGAGGGGGAGGATCGCCTCCCTCGCCCTGCTGGCCACGCTCTGTGCAATGCAGCCCAGGATGCCATTGGCCTTTTTGGCCACAAGGGCACACTGCTGGCTCATGGCAACCTGTCGTCCACCAGGACACCCAGGTCCCTTTCCGCAGAGCTCCCCTCCAGCAGCTCATCCCCCATCCAGCAGCTCATCCCCCATCCTGTACTGGCGCAGCCACGCTTGGGGCTGAAGCGTCAGCCTGCCCGCTGCTGCTCCATGCGAGCCGTGGGTCACAAGGATGGAAATACAGCTCTCCAGCCCACGCTTCAGCAACTGGGAATTCGACCTGGAAGATCCTCACGTGTTTCTGGAGCTGTCGGTGCCCAGCAGGGCCTTCAGGACACAGCTGGTGGCAGTCGTGCAGTTTGGGAAACAGGGGCAGCCGCAAGGCATATCTGCGAGCCTGAAGGGCAAATGCCCAATCCTGTGCTCAGGACGCACACGAGGCCAACACGTCGCTAACAGTGCAGGCACTCGTCCTTCCTTTTCCTCCGTGTGCACAGACAGCATCATCCTTCAAAGCCCTTTTAAGCAAGGACAGCAGCTCAGCCTGTGGCTGCTCTCCCTCCTGCTGCAAGGTCTGCTCCTCTTCAGCCCCTCCAGACACAGCAAGCTTCCCTCTGCCAAGCCAACCCAAGCAGGCTCTGCTTGTCTGGAGGAAACGGGAACGAGGATCGCTGAGCACTGCTGACCCCACAGACAGGGTGGGAGACAGAGGGGGACCCCCAAGCGGTCCCACAACGAACCCAATGCTGACATTGGTGAGAATTGTCCCCAGACAAAAGGGAACGGCTCCAGGACAGGAATGCAGCATCGCAGCATCGCAGCTCGGCAGCAAGAAGAGCTGTGTCAGAATGTAAAGCAGTGGTGCTGGGGTGCAGGAATGCAGCATTGCAGCATCGCAGCTCGGCAGCAAGAAGAGCTGTGTCAGAATGCAAAGCAGTGGTGCTGGGGTGCAGGAATGCAGCTGAGCAGCATTGCAGCTTGGCAGCAAGAAGAGCTGTGTCAGAATGCAAAGCAGTGGTGCTGGGGTGCAGGAATGCAGCATTGCAGCATCGCAGCAAGAAGAGCTGTGTCAGAATGCAAAGCAGTGGTGCTGGGGTGCAGGAATGCAGCTGAGCAGCATCACAGCAAGAAGAGCTGTGTCAGAATGCAAAGCAGTGGTGCTGGGGTGCAGGAATGCAGCATCGCAGCATCACAGCAAGAAGAGCTGTGTCAGAATGCAAAGCAGTGGTGCTGGGGTGCAGGAATGCAGCATCGCAGCATCGCAGCAAGAAGAGCTGTGTCAGAATGCAAAGCAGTGGTGCTGGGGTGCAGGAATGCAGCTGAGCAGCATCGCAGCTCGGCAGCAAGAAGAGCTGTGTCAGAATGCAAAGCAGTGGTGCTGGGGTGCAGGAATGCAGCTGAGCAGCATTGCAGCTTGGCAGCAAGAAGAGCTGTGTCAGAATGCAAAGCAGTGGTGCTGGGGTGCAGGAATGCAGCTGAGCAGCATCGCAGCAAGAAGAGCTGTGTCAGAATGCAAAGCAGTGGTGCTGGGGTGCAGGAATGCAGCATCGCAGCATCGCAGCTCGGCAGAAGAGCTGTGTCAGAATGCAAAGCAGTGGTGCTGGGGTGCAGGAATGCAGCTGAGCAGCATCGCAGCAAGAAGAGCTGTGTCAGAATGCAAAGCAGTGGTGCTGGGGTGCAGGAATGCAGCTGAGCAGCATCGCAGCTCGGCAGCAAGAAGAGCTGTGTCAGAATGCAAAGCAGTGGTGCTAGGGTGCAGGAATGCAGCATCGCAGCATCGCAGCTCGGCAGCAAGAAGAGCTGTGTCAGAATGCAAAGCAGTGGTGCTGGGGTGCAGGAATGCAGCATCGCAGCTCGGCAGCAAGAAGAGCTGTGTCAGAATGCAAAGCAGTGGTGCTGGGGTGCAGGAATGCAGCTGAGCAGCATCGCAGCTCGGCAGCAAGAAGAGCTGGGTCAGAATGCAAAGCAGTGGTGCTGGGGTGCTAAAATATATCTTTTTATATATAAAGCGCCTATCACCCGATTGATAAACATTCTTTGGAACCATTTGGATGGCAGGGGTAAGAACAGGAGTCAGCCTGTCAGAACCTCAGCATTTCTGTTTCCAACCAATTGAAAAAAGAAATAAAATAAAAGCCACAAGACTTTGCTGCCAGCCTGGCATGCTGGCGTTTAATACTGCTACACCATCAGGGTTGGAGGGAGACTTATGGTGATAATTGTGATATTGTGCAATTATGATATTGTGAATGGCAACAGTTTGCACTGTGATTTGTCCAGCTGTGCTGCAGAACGGCACAGGCATCACAGCAGGGCAGTGGGATGTGAAGGCTCAGACCCGTTATCAGTCAAAATGTCTCAGCAGCAGGGAGCTTCTATGAGGAGAGCAAGCTAACTCTGTGCACAAAGCTCTCGCTCCCTGTGCTTAAGGCCAAGCCAGTGAACCTCCCGGACTCTTCACGAGTTTCAGGAGATCACAACACCAATGTTCACAAATCCATGGGACCCGATGGGATTCATCCACGGGTGCTGAGGGAGCTGGCAGAGGTGATTGCTGAACCGCTTTCGGTCATCTTTGAGAAGTCTTGGAAGACGGGGGAGGTGCCTGAAGACTGGAGGAGAGCCAACGTCAGCCCAGGCTTCAAAAAGGGCAAGAAGGAAGAGCCAGGCAATTATAGGCCAGTCAGCCTCACCTCTGTCCCTGGAAAGGTGATGGAACAGCTGTGCTGGATGCCATCTCCAGACAACTGGAACAAGAGGAGGTTATCAGGAGTAGTCAGCACGGGTTCACCAGGGGGAGGTCGTGCTTGACCAACCTGGTGGCCTTCTATGATGTTGTCTCTGGCTGGGTGGATGGGGGCAGAGCAGTGGATGTAGTCTACCTTGATTTCAGCAAGGCTTTTGATGCTGTCCCCCACGACATCCTTATAACAAAGCTGAGCAAGTGTGGGATGGATGAGTGGACAGTGAGGTGGGCTGAGAGCTGGCTGAGTGGCAGAGCACAGAGGGTCGTTGGTGGTGGTGCAGAGTCCGGTTGGAGGCCTGTAAGCAGTGATGTCCCCCAGGGGTCGGTGCTGGGTCCTTGTTCAACATCTTCATCAGTGACCTTGATGAGGGGATAATGGCCACCCTCAGCAAGTTTGTGATGATACCAAGTTGGGAGGATTGGCTGAAGGCCGTGCTGCCATTCAGTGAGAGCTGGACAGGCTGAGAGCTGGGCAGGAAGAAACCAGATGGGGTTTGACAACAGCAAATGTAGAGTCTTGCATCTGGGGAGGAATAACGGCGTGCAGCAGTACAGGATGGGGGATGAGCTGCTGGAGGGGAGCTCTGCGGAGAGGGAGCTGGGTGTCCTGGTGGATGACAGGTTGCCATGAGCCAGCAGGGTGCCCTTGTGGCCAAAAAGGCCAATGGCTTACTGGGGTGCATTGCACAGAGCGTGGCCAGCAGGTCAAAGGAGGTGATCCTCCCCCTCTGCTCTGCCCTGCTGAGGCCTCACCTGGAGCACGGCGTCCAGTTCTGGGCTGCCCAGCACAAAACAGACAGGGATCTCTTGGGAAGAGTCCAGCAGAGGGCCACCAAGATGGTGAGGGGCCTGGAGCATCTCTGCTATGGAGAAAGGCTGAGTGAGCTGGGTCTGTTCAGCATGGAGAAAAGGAGACTGAGAGGGGAGCTGATCCAGGTCTGTCAATATCTGAGGTGTGGGGGGCTGAATGGCGAGGATGGACTGTTTTCAGTGGTGAGTGGAGACAGGACGAGGGGAAACAGCCGGAAACTGCAGCAGAGGAAGTTGTGCAGCAATGTGCACAAGAACTTCTTTACAGTGAGGTGACGGAGCACTGGAACAGGCTGCAGGGAGGTGGGGGAGTCTATGGGTCCCAACGTGTCCCTATGGGTCCCAACGTGTCTCTATGGGTCCCACTGTTCACTGGAACAGGCTGCCAGGGAGGTGGTGGAGTCTCCTGCTGTGGAGATGTTCAAGACCTGCCTGGATGCCGACCTGTGCGACCTGCTGTAGGGAACCTGCATTGGACTCGATGATCTCTGGAGGTCCCTTCCAACCCCTACAATTCTGTGATTCTGTGATCACCAGACAGAAATACACGTCAGTTATAAAGATATCGCTGTCAGTTGGGTGGAGGCAAATTTAGAATGGGTAAAGGGAGGAGAGGAATCATAGAATCACAAGGTTGGAAACGACCTATAAGATCATCTGGTCCAACCATCTCCTCATCACCATTGCCACCACAAGCACTAAACCACAGAAGGGACCAGCCCTGCTCTTGCTGTAAGCACCTTTCAGATACTGGAAGAGAGCAGTAAGGTCTCCCCTCAGCCTCCTTTTCCCCAGACTTAACAGCCACGATTCCTTCAGCTGCTGCATGTATTTCCTATCTTAAGGCGGAAGAGTGGATTACAGAATAGAATAAGCTTGCCCTAATAGCTTCAATTTCACCCAAATCTCAGCTTTACGAGCATAGGAACGTTCAGTAAATGTTTCTTATTGACTGGAAAAAACTTGTCCTTCCTATTCCTTTAGATAGTTCCCTGCTCAGCATCTTGTTTATATTCTTGCTCTCCAGAAGCTAACAGAACTGCCCGGTTCTCCCCATAGACTAGGCAGAGGGACTGAGATGGGATTTAAGTATCTGACTGTCCAAGTATCCTGCTAACATGGGACAAGTTGGCTCATGGAAGGAAGTTGGCTCATGGAAGGAACAGGAACACGACAGGCTGGAGGGCTGGGCTCAGGTGAACCTGATGAGGTTCAACACGGCAAAGTGCAGGGTTTTGCATTTGGGCCGGAGGAACCCCAGGCACCTGTAGAGGCTGGGAGGAGTGGGCCTGGAGAGCAGCTCGGCAGAGAAGGACCTGGGGGTCCTGATGGACGAGAGACTGAATATGAGCCAGCAGTGCGCAGCTCGAAAGGCAAATGGGATCCTGGGCTCCATCAGGAGAGGGGTGGCCAGCAGGGACAGGGAGGTGATCGTCCCTCTCTACTCGGCTCTTGTGAGGCCCCATCTGGAGTCCTGTGTCCAGGTGTGGAGCCCTCAGTACAAGAAAGACATTGAGATTGTGGAAAGGGTCCAGAGGAGGGCGACTAAGATGATGAGGGGGCTGTATAGGGGGCAATAAGGGGGGATGGGGGGCACTAGGGTCGTTATAGGGGGCAATGAGGGGGCTGGGGGGGCATTAGGGTGGTTATAGGGGGTGGTGAGGGGGGAATGGGGTGGGTATGGGGGGGTGGGGGGATTTGGAAAGGGTCCAGAGGAGGGCGACTAAGATGATGAGGGGGCTGGAGCAGCTCCCCTATGAGGACAGGCTGAGGGAGTTGGGCTTGTTCAGCCTGGAGAAGAGAAGGCTGCGGGGTGACCTCATGGCAGCCTATCAATACCTGAAGGGAACCTACACCCAGGAGGGGAGTAAACTCTTCACAAGGGCTGACAACAGCAGGACGAGGGGAAATGGATCCAAGTTGAAGGAGGGAAGATTGAGGTTGGATGTTAGGGGGAAGTTCTTTACAAGGAGAGTGGTTGGGCCCTGGAACGGGCTGCCCAGGGAGGCTGTGGATGCCCCGTCCTTGGACGTGTTTAAGGCCAGGTTGGACGGGGTCCTGGGCAACCTGATCTGAATGTGGATGTTTGGTGGCCCTGCTAGGCAGGGGGGTTGGAACTGCATGATCCTTGGGGTCCCTTCCAACCCGGGTGATTCTGTGATTCTGCGAAGGAAGAAGACATTTTACATTCCCAGCACTGCAAACAAACAGTTTTGACCTCACGCCGTAAGTCACTGGACCTTATCAACAGTCTGATCTGGGTTATGACAACATCAAAGGGAATGTTGGCTGGCAAGGGGTTAAACGATCCCCACAAATCTGTAGTCTGCTAGGAAGGTCCCCACATCCAAACAGCACGTGATGCTGGTTCGGCAGCTCACCCACAGCCTGTCCCGAGGGATCTGAGCTCACACTTACGCTGGTGACTTTCCTCTTGATGTTCTCCAGGAGGTGCTCCTGGCCACGGATGAAGTAGGGATGCTGGAACTCAGTGTCGTCCTTCTCCGGCTTCACCAGCCCTCCCTGCTCGATGTGCACGACCTTCCGGAAGCCATCTGAAAAGCAAACAAGGGAAGGCATGAAGGTTAAGCTTCAGAAAGCAGAGGGGAGCACAGGGCCCCCCCCCCCCCCTCGTCTGCTCCAATACGCAGTGCTGTCACCGCCGAGCTCCCTTCAAACAGATCTCACCCCGAAAACGGAGCACAAAACTCCGCTCTCCCCAAACCCATTTCTGCTGCGGACAGCACAGGTCAGCACGAGGAAAGGCTGAAACTGCTGGCACTGAAGGGGGGGGCTGAAATCAGCCTGAAGGGGGGGGGGCTGAAATCAGCCTTCCTGCCCTCCAGTCGCAGCCCCTGGTCTGCAGGAAACCACCCAGCAGCACCCAGCGTTCAGCACTCGCTCCCTTCCAGCCCTTGAGCTCAACAGTTCTGCTGACTGGAGGGATTTCTGAGAGCCATCAGCCATGCGCTGAATCTGCCCTCCATCAGCTTCAAATCATTCCCTGTCCTGCTGCCATCTCCCCTTGCACAGAGCTGACTCCCCTCCTGTCTGCAGGCTCCCTTTAGGCACTGCAGGCTGCACTGAGGTCACCCCGCAGCTTCTCTCCTCCATGCTGAACGAGCCCAGCTCCCTCAGCCTGTCTTTGCACTGGAGGTGCTGCAGCCCCCTGCTCATCTCTGTGGCTCCTCTGCACCCTCTCCAACAGCTCCCTGTCCTTCTTGTGCTGGGGGCTCCAGCCCTGGACGCAGTGCTGCAAACGGGGCCTCACAAGAGCAGAGCAGAGGGGGACGATCACCTCCTGTCCCTGCTGGCCGCCCCTCTGCTGATGGAGCCCAGGATCCCATTTGCTTTCCAGCTGCAATGCACACTGCTGCCTCATGTTCAGTTTTTCACCCCCCAGGACCTCCAGGACCTTTTTGCAGGGCTGCTCTCTGTACAAATGCCTGGGATTCCTCCGGCCCAAGTGCCAGCCTTGCACTTTGCTGTGTTGAACCTCATCAGGTTCACCCTGGCCCAACTTTCAATCCCAGTAATGGGATTATCAGCACTTTGGGATCATCAGCACTTTGGGATCATCAGCACTTTGGGATCAGTCCCTGAGTGCCACATCTCCACAGTTCAGAACCTCCAGAGCTGGTGACCCCACTGCCTCCCTGGGCAGCCCACGTTGAGGTCTGATGGCTCTTTGGGAGAAGAAATCGTTCCTCGTCTCCAAGCTGAGATCCTAGAGCCTGGTTCAGAGCAGGAAGGCCATTAGGAGACCAAGACTCTCACGGTCTTCAAAAAGATCACAGCTCCATTTCTGATCCTGACAATTGTTTCCCAGAAAGGCACTGTTGGAAAGTTTCGCTCCATCTTAGTTTGGAAGAGGCTGAACCTGCAGAGCTGTGCTTTGGGGGCAGGGCAGAGATGGGGGTCCAGAGGAGGGCATGGGGTGCTCATACAGCACCTCCATATGGGGACAGGCTGACAGCTGGGTGCAGCCTGGGGAGGAGAACCTCACTGCAACCTCCCAGAGCTTACAGGGAGCCCAAAAACTTGAGGAGGGCGATGCAGAAGAGCGGCGATGGGACCAAAGGGAACAGCTTTAAGGTCAAACGGGAGATGTGGGGTCAGAGATGGGGAAATCCTTCACCCAGAGGCGGTGCAGCCCCAGCACTGCTGCCTGGAGCTGTGGGTGCCCCAGCCTATGAGGTGCCTGAGGCTGTGGATGGGGCCCTGGGCAACCTGCAGCTTTGCAGTGCTGTCTGTCAGCCCACAGCTGGGCTGGAATAAAAGCCCCCCATGCAGAAAGTGAGCCACACAGAGATGTGACACCTCACACCGCGACACTGAGCCGGGGTTCAGCCATCCCAGGGATCCTCCGGAGTGCAAACGGCCCTGCAGAAACGCCCTGCAGCATTCGAGGTGCTGAAAGGCAATGAAAACATCAGCCCCTGCTACAGCTGAATGCTTCCAAAGCCACATCTGGAGATCAGTGCTGACCTCCAGCAGGGCTGCTCGGAAGGTGGCCTTTGTGCACGGAAATATGCTACGCAGATCACAGCATCACAGAACTGCAGGGGTTGGAAGGGAGCTGCAGAGACCATGGAGTCCAACCCCCTGCCCAAGCCGTTCCTGCACCAGGTCGCACAGATCAGCATCCAGGCGAGACTTGAACGTCTCCAGAGCAGGAGACCCCACAGCCCCCTGGCAGCCTGTTCCAGTGAACAGCGGGACCCATAGAGACACGTTGGGACCCATAGAGACACCCTGAGACCCATAGAGACACACTGGGACCCATAGAGACACCTTGAGACCCATAGAGACACACTGGGACCCATAGAGACACCTTGAGACCCATAGAGACACACTGGGACACACAGAGACACGTTGGGACCCACGGAGACACATTGGGACCCATAGGGACACGTTGGGACCCATAGAGACATGTTGGGAACCATGGAGACACACTGGGACCCATAGAGACCCGTTGAGACCCACATAGAAACGTTGAGACCCACAGAGACACACTGGGACCCATAGAGACACACTGGGACCCATAGAGACACGTTGGGAACCATGGAGACACATAGGGACCCATAGAGACACGTTGGGACCCATAGAGACACGTTGGGAACCATGGAGACACACTGGGACCCATAGAGACACGTTGGGACCCATAGAGAAATGTTGAGACACATAGAGAAACATTGGGACCCATAGAGACACACTGGGACCCATAGAGACACACTGGGACCCATACAGAAACGTTGAGACCCATAGAGACACACTGGAACCCATAGAGACACACTGGGACCCATAGAGACACATTGAGACCCATAGAATGACAGCATCACAGAACCACAGGGGTTGGAAGGGAGCTGCAGAGACCATGGAGTCCAACCCCCTGCCCAAGCCGTTCCTGCACCAGGACGCACAGGTCGGCGTCCAGGCGAGCCTTGAACATCTCCAGAGCAGGAGACCCCACAGCCCCCTGGCAGCCTGTTCCAGTGAACAGCGGGACCCACAGAGACACGTTGGGACCCATGGAGACACGTTGGGAAACATGGAGACAAATTGGGACCCATAGAGAAACGTTGAGACCCATAGAGACACACTGGGACCCATAGAGACACGTTGAGACCCATAGAGACACATTGAGACCCATAGAGACACACTGGGACCCATAGAGACACCTTGAGACCCATAGAGACACACTGGGACCCATAGAGACACGTTGGGACCCATAGAGACACACTGGGACCCCTAGAGAAACGTTGAGACCCATAGAGACACACTGGAACCCACAGAGACACGTTGAGACCCATAGAGACACATTGGGACCCATAGAGACACACTGGGACACATAGAGACACAATGGGACTCATAGAGACACATTGGGACCCATAGAGACACATTGAGACCCACAGAGACACATTGGGACCCATAGAATGACAGCATCACAGAACCGCAGGGGTTGGAAGGGAGCTGCAGAGCTCATCACTCCAACCCCCTGCCCAAGCCGTTCCTGCACCAGGTCGCACAGATCAGCGTCCAGGCGAGCCTTGAATGTCTCCAGAGCAGGAGACCCCACAGATCCCTGGCAAACTGTTCCAGTGAACAGCGGGACCCATAGAGACACGTTGAGACCCACAGAGACAACTTGAGACCCACAGAGACACACTGGGACCCATAGAGACACCTTGAGACCCATAGAGACACACTGGGACCCATAGAGACACGTTGGGACCCACGGAGACACATTGGGACCCATAGGGACACGTTGGGACCCATAGAGACATGTTGGGAACCATGGAGACACACTGGGACCCATAGAGACACGTTGAGACCCATAGAGAAACGTTGAGACCCATAGAGACACACTGGGACCCATAGAGACACACTGGGACCCATAGAGACACCTTGAGACCCATAGAGACACACTGGGACACATAGAGACACGTTGGGACCCACGGAGACACGTTGGGACCCATAGGGACACGTTGGGACCCATAGAGACATGTTGGGAACCATGGAGACACACTGGGACCCATAGAGACATGTTGGGAACCATGGAGACACACTGGGACCCATAGAGACACGTTGAGACCCATAGAGAAACATTGAGACCCATAGAGACACACTGGGACCCACAGAGACACCTTGAGATCCATAGAGACACACTGGGATCCATAGAGATACCTTGAGATCCATAGAGACACACTGGGATCCATAGAGACACACTAGGATCCATGGAGACACACTGGGACCCATAGAGACACACTGGGACCCATAGAGACACATTGAGACCCACAGAGACACATTGGGACCCATAGAATGACAGCATCACAGAACCGCAGGGGTTGGAAGGGAGCTGCAGAGCTCATCAGTCCAACCCCCTGCCCAAGCCGTTCCTGCACCAGGTCGCACAGGTGGGCATCCAGGCGAGACCTGAACATCTCCAGAGCAGGAGACCCCACAGCCCCCTGGCAGCCTGTTCCAGTGAACAGTGGGACCGATAGAGACACGTTGGGACCCATAGAGACACGTTGGGACCCATGGAGACATGTTGGGACCCATGGAGACATGTTGGGACCCATAGAGAAACGTTGAGACCCACAGAGACACACTGGGACCCATAGAGACACACTGGGACCCATAGAGACACGTTGGGAACCATGGAGACACATTGGGACCCATAGAGACACGTTGGAAACCATGGAGACACATTGGGACCCATAGAGACGCCTTAAGACCGACAGAGACACACGGGGACCCACAGAGACACGTTGGGACCCACAGAGACACATTGGGACCCATAGAGAAACGTTGAGACCCATAGAGACACACTGGGACCCATAGAGACACCTTGAGATCCATAGAGACACGCTGGGACCCATAGAGACACACTGGGATCCATGGAGACACATTGGGACCCATAGAGACACATTGAGACCCACAGAGACACATTGGGACCCATAGAATGACAGCATCACAGAACCGCAGGGGTTGGAAGGGAGCTGCAGAGCTCATAAGTCCAACCCCCTGCCCAAGCCGTTCCTGCACCAGGTCGCACAGGTCGGCATTCAGGCGAGACCTGAACATCTCCAGAGCAGGAGACCCCACAGCCCCCTGGCAGCCTGTTCCAGTGAACAGTGGGACCGATAGAGACACGTTGGGACCCATAGAGACACGTTGGGACCCATGGAGACATGTTGGGACCCATGGAGACATGTTGGGACCCATAGAGACACACTGGGACCCATAGAGACACGTTGGGACCCACGGAGACACATTGGGACCCATAGGGACACGTTGGGACCCATAGAGACATGTTGGGAACCATGGAGACACACTGGGACCCATAGAGACACGCTGGGACCCATAGAGACTCGTTGGGACCCATAGAGACACACTGGGACCCATAGAGACACATTGGGACCCATAGAGACACACTGGGACCCATAGAGACACCTTGAGACCCATAGAGAAACGTTGAGACCCATAGAGACACACTGGGACCCATAGAGACACATTGAGACCCATAGAGACACACTGGGACCCATAGAGACACATTGGGACCCATAGAGACACACTGGGACCCATAGAGACACCTTGAGACCCATAGAGACACACTGGGACACATAGAGACACGTTGGGACCCACGGAGACACGTTGGGACCCATAGGGACACGTTGGGACCCATAGAGACATGTTGGGAACCATGGAGACACACTGGGACCCATAGAGACACGTTGAGACCCATAGAGAAACATTGAGACCCATAGAGACACACTGGGACCCATAGAGACACATTGGGACCCATAGAGACACACTGGGACCCACAGAGACACCTTGAGATCCATAGAGACACACTGGGATCCATAGAGATACCTTGAGATCCATAGAGACACACTGGGATCCATAGTGACACACTGGGACCCATAGAGACACATTGAGACCCACAGAGACACATTGAGACCCATAGAATGACAGCATCACAGAACCGCAGGGGTTGGAAGGGAGCTGCAGAGCTCATCAGTCCAACCCCCTGCCCAAGCCGTTCCTGCACCAGGTCGCACAGGTCGGCATTCAGGCGAGACCTGAACATCTCCAGAGCAGGAGACCCCACAGCCCCCTGGCAGCCTGTTCCAGTGAACAGCAGGACCCATAGAGACACGTTGAGACCCACAGAGACACCTTGAGACCCATAGAGACACATTGGGACCCATAGAGACACCTTGAGACCCATAGAGACACACTGGGACACATAGAGACACGTTGGGACCCACGGAGACACGTTGGAACCCATAGGGACACGTTGGGACCCATAGAGACATGTTGGGAACCATGGAGACACACTGGGACCCATAGAGACACGTTGAGACCCATAGAGAAACGTTGAGACCCATAGAGACACACTGGGACCCATAGAGACACATTGGGACCCATAGAGACACACTGGGACCCATAGAGACACCTTGAGACCCATAGAGACACACTGGGACACATAGAGACACGTTGGGACCCACGGAGACACGTTGGAACCCATAGGGACACGTTGGGACCCATAGAGACATGTTGGGAACCATGGAGACACACTGGGACCCATAGAGACACGTTGAGACCCATAGAGAAACGTTGAGACCCATAGAGACACACTGGGACCCATAGAGACACATTGGGACCCATAGAGACACACTGGGACCCATAGAGACACCTTGAGACCCATAGAGACACACTGGGACACATAGAGACACGTTGGGACCCACGGAGACACGTTGGGACCCATAGGGACACGTTGGGACCCATAGAGACATGTTGGGAACCATGGAGACACACTGGGACCCATAGAGACACGTTGAGACCCATAGAGAAACGTTGAGACCCATAGAGACACACTGGGACCCATAGAGACACATTGGGACCCATAGAGACACACTGGGACTCATAGAGACACCTTGAGATCCATAGAGATACCTTGAGATCCCTAGAGACACACTGGGATCCATAGAGACACACTGGGATCCATGGAGACACATTGGGACCCATAGAGACACATTGGGACTCACAGAGACACATTGGGACCCATAGAGACACATTGGGACCCATAGAATGACAGCATCACAGAACCGCAGGGGTTGGAAGGGAGCTGCAGAGCTCATCAGTCCAACCCCCTGCCCAAGCCGTTCCTGCACCAGGTCGCACAGGTGGGCATCCAGGCGAGACCTGAACATCTCCAGAGCAGGAGACCCCACAGCCCCCTGGCAGCCTGTTCCAGTGCTCCGTTGCCTCACTGTACAGAAGTTCTTATGCAGATTCATGCAGAACTTCCTATGCTGCAGTTTCCATCCATTTCCCCTCGTCCTGTCTCCACTCACCACTGAAAAGAGCCTGGCCTCACCACCATTCCCCCCACACCTCAGATATTTACAGACCTGGATCAGCTCCCCTCTCAGCCTTCTTTCCTCCATGCTGAACAGACCCAGCTCACTCAGCCTTTCCCCATAGCAGAGATGCTCCAGGCCCCTCACCATCTTGGTGGCCCTCCGCTGGACTCTTCCCAAGAGCTCCCTGTCTGTTTTGTGCTGGGCAGCCCAGAACTGGACGCCGTGCTCCAGGTGAGGCCTCAGCAGGGCAGAGCAGAGGGGGAGGATCGCCTCCCTCGCCCTGCTGGCCACGCTCTGTGCAATGCACCCCAGGACGCCATGTTGGCCACGAGGGCACCCTGCTGGCTCACGGCCGACCTGTTGTTCCCCAGCTCCCTCTCCGCAGAGCTCCCCTCCAGCAGCTCATCCCCCATCCTGTACCGCTGCACGCCGTTATTCCTCCCCAGATGCAAGACTCCACACTTGCTGTTGTCAAACCCCATCTGGTTTCTTCCTGCCCAGCTCTCATCCTGTCCAGCTCTCGCTGAATGGCAGCACGGCCTTCAGCCAATCCTCCCAACTTGGTATCATCACAAACTTGCTGAGGGTGGCCGCCATCCCCTCATCAAGGTCACTGATGAAGATGTTGAACAAGGACCCAGCACAGACCCCTGGGGGACATCACTGCTCACAGGCCTCCAACCCGACTCTGCACCACCAACAACGACCCTCTGTGCTCTGCCACTCATCCAGCTCTCAACCCACCTCACTGTCCACTCGTCCATCCCACACCTCACAGCTCTGTTATAAGGATGTCATGGCGGACAGCTTGGGCAAAGTCCCTCTCTTCCAGCACAGGATGAGCAGAGTGGGGACAAACCCTGAATTGCTCCCATGTTTGGACACACAGACCTCACCTCCCTCAGCTTTATGTGAACTGAAATGCTCAAACCCAGCACAAGCTGACAGATCCCCCCTTATAGCTTCTCCTCCTTAATGCAGAGTGCGAAGAGCTGGATCACGTTACAGCACAGCTTCAACACACACACACTGAAAAAAAAAGGGATTAGGAACACCTGAAGGTGGTGGTTTTCTCATTTGCAATGCAGGACCCAAAATCCAGCGTGCCAACACCAAAACGTCGCGACATGCAGTCACCCCAGTGAGACAAAGGACACAAAGATCATGGAATCGTGGAACCACTGAGGTTGGAAGGGGGTTCTGAGATCCCCACGTCCAGCCCAAAACCCATCAGGGCTGTAGGTGGGCAGCCTGAGCTTAGGGGGGGTTTGGAGGGGTCCCATCCAACCCAACTGTGCTGTGATTCCACGGCTCTGTGATCTTTAAGGACACTTCCAACACAACCATCCCATGGCTCTGTGATCTTTAAGGACCCTTCCAACCCAAACCATCCCATGGCTCTTTGATCTTTAAGGACCCTTCCAACCCAACCATCCCATGGCTCTGTGATCTTTAAGGACCATTCCAATCCAATCATCACATGGTTCTATAATCTGTAAGGACCCTTCCAATACAACCATCCCATGACTTTGTTCCTTCCAACCCAACCCAATCATCCCATGACTCTGTGATCTTTAAGGACCCTTTCAACCCAACCACCTGATGGCTCCACCATCTTTCAGGTCCCTTCCAATCCAACCATTCCAGTCTCTATGATCTGTGAGGACCCTTCCAGCCCAACCCAACCATTCTGTGGCTCTGTTATCTTTAAGGACCCTTCCAGCCCAACCATCCCATGGCTCTATGACCTTTAAGGACCCTTCCAATCCAACCGTTCCACAGCTGCATGATCTTTAAGCACCCTTCCAACCCATCAGCCATTCCACGACGACACAGAGCCAGTCCAGCATCACCCTTGATCTCCTGTCAGGGATTTGACATCTGGGCACCCCCTCCTCAGCTGCAAGGAGAGGTGGAATCCCCTCATTCCCTGACAGCTCTCAACAGCTTCTCTGAGGACAGGGTGCAAAGCAGTGCCACTCCTCACCTACACACGTGCACCATTCAGGAGACAGGCGAAATTTGGTGGGACAGGCTCTGCAGCAAAAGGCCAGCACCATAACACACCGCACACAAAGCTGGTGAGGGGTCTGGAGCACAGGGCTGATGAGGAGAGGCTGAAGGGGCTGGGAATGTTCAGCCTGGAGGAGAGGAGGCTCAGGGGAGACCTCATTGCTCTCTATAACTTCCTGAAGGGAGGTTGTAGTGAGCTGGGGGTCGGCCTCTTCTCTCGTGTCATTAGTGATAGGAGCAGAGGGAATGGCTTCAAGCTACGGCAGGGGAGATTCAGGCTGGACATGAGGAAGTATTGGGGGATGACCTGCTGGATGGGGGATGAGCTGCTGGATGGGGAATGAGCTGCTGGAGGGGAGCTCTACAGAAAGGGACCTGGGTGTCCTGGTGGATGACAGGTTGCCATGAGCCAGCAGTGTGCCCTTGTGGCCAAGAGGGCCAATGGCATCCTGGGCTGCATTGCACAGAGCGTGGCCAGCAGGGCGAGGGAGGCGATCCTCCCCCTCTGCTCTGCCCTGCTGAGGCCTCACCTGGAGCACGGCGTCCAGTTCTGGGCTGCCCAGCACAAAACAGACAGGGATCTCTTGGGAAGAGTCCAGCGGAGGGCCACCAAGATGGTGAAGGGCCTGGAGCATCTCTGCTATGGAGAAAGGCTGAGTGAGCTGGGTCTGTTCAGCATGGAGAAAAGAAGACTGAGAGGGGAGCTGATCCAGGTCTGTAAATATCTGAGGTGTGGGGGGCAGAATGGCGAGGCCGGACTCTTTTCAGTGGGGAGTGGAGACAGGATGAGGGGAAACGGCTGGAAACTGCAGCATAGGAAGTTGTGCATGAATCTGCATAAGAACTTCTGTACAGTGAGGTGACGGAGCACTGGAACAGGCTGCCAGGGAGGTGGGGGAGTCTATGGGTCCCAACATGTCTCTGTGTCCCATCGTGTCTCTATGGGTCCCAACGTGTCTCTATGGGTCCCAATGTGTCTCTATGGGTCCCAATGTGTCTCTATGGGTCCCACCGTGTCTCTATGGGTCCCAATGTGTCTCTATGGGTCCCAATGTGTCTCTATGGGTCCCAACGTGTCTCTATGGGTCCCAATGTGTCTCTATGGGTCCCACCGTGTCTCTATGGGTCCCAATGTGTCTCTATGGGTCCCACCGTGTTTCTATGGGTCCCACTGTTCACTGCAGCAGGCTGCCCAGGGAGGTGGTGGAGTCTCCTGCTCTGGAGATGTTCCAGACCTGCCTGGATGCCGACCTGTGCGACTGCTGTAGGGAACCTGCATTGGACTCGATGATCTCTGGAGCTCCCTTCCAACCCCTACAATTCTGTGTGATTCTGTGAAGTATTTCTTTTCAGAAAGGTGGGCAGCACTGCAATGGATGCCCAGGGAGGTGGGGGAGGCACCGAGCCTGGGGGTGTTGAAGGAAAGGCTGGATGCTGTGTTGAGGGACGTGGTTCAGTGGGAGCTGTTGGGAATAGGTGAACGGTTGGACTGGATGATCTTGAAGGTCTTTTCCAACCTTGGTGATTCTATGATTCTACACAACAGCAACACCTTCGGGACGTGACTTGCTCTGTTCATTTCACTCGGTGGTAAATCCAGTGCTGGCTGCCGCGTTTCAGCCCAGATGCAACAGAGTCAGCGCGGAACGGAATGCAAAAGACTGAAAGCTGGAAGACAGCCCAGGAGAATCAAAACCAGGTCTGGTTACTTTTAGGGGGAAGAAAGAAAGGAAAAAAACAATAATAAAGAGGATTGAAGAGAGGATATCAAGTGGTGGCAGCAGAGCTTAGACTGGGTATCAAGAGTAATTTCTTTATGGAAAGGGGAGCTGGGCACCGGGCTGGGGAGGCGGCGGAGTCCCCATCCCTGCAGGGATTTTGGCAGTGAGGGATGGGGTTTAGTGGTGGATGTGTAGGTGATGGTTGGGTGCAGTGATCTGAAGGGTCTTTCCCAACTTCAGTGATTCCCTGATGCCTTCAAAGACACAAAGACTCAAAGAAAAAAGGACTGTGTCTCTTCTTGATCTCCCCAGCAATGAGGAGAGAAGTTTTTTGCTATGAGAGTGGTGAGGGGCTGGAACAGCTGCCCAGAGAGGCTGTGATGCCCCGTCCATCCCTGGAGGTGTTCAAGGCCAGGTTGGATGGGGCCCTGGGCAGCCTGGGATGCTGTAAAACATGGAGGTTGGTGGCCCTGCTGTGGTGGGGGGTTGGAGCTTCGTGATCCTTGAGGTCCCTTTCAACCCAGGCCATGCTGTGATTGTGTGTGAAGTAGAGGGTGTGAACAGCAGCAAGGACAGCTTGGGTTTGACATTCACCATCCTTACGGTAAAAGCATTTCCTGAAGGAAAAGAATCGCAGAATCACCAAGGTTGGAGAAGACCTCCGAGATCAACCAATCCAACCGCCCACCCACCACCACCATTCCCCACCAACCACATCCCTCAGCACAGCACCCAAACGTATCCTGGACACCTCCAGGGATGGGGGTCCACCACCACCTCCCTGGGCAGCCCATGCCAGTGCTGGATCACCCTTTGAGAGCAGTTTTTCCTAATGTCCAACCTGAATGTCCAACTTGAGGCCATTCCCTCTAGCCCTATCACGGCTACAGGGGACAAGAGGCCGACCCCCACCTCACCACAACCCTCACAGAATCACAAGGTTGGAAACGACCTGCAAGATCATCCAGTCCAACCACCCTGCCATTCCTATCAGTGCCACAAGCTACTAAACCATCTCTCATAGCTCCTCATCCAGGTGCCTCTTGAAAACCCTCCTTCAGGCAGCTGCAGAGAGCAATAATGTCTCCCCCGAGCTCCTCTTCTCCACACTGAACAACCTCAGTTCCCTCAGCTGCTCCCCATAAGGTGCTCCAGACCCCTCACAGCGCTGCTGCCCTGCTCTGGATGCCCTCCAGGGCCTCCACTTGTACTGAGGGTCCCAACGCTGAGCGCAGCACTGAGCTGTGCTCCCATCAATGCTGAACGCAGAGATGATTCCTTGCTCCTGCTGGCTGCACTGCTGCTGACACAAGCCGGGATGCTGTTGGCCTCCTTGGCCACCCAGGGAATGATTCTGGTTCACATTCAGCCAAGCACTGACCAACACCCCCAGGTCTGTTCCCTCCACACAGCCTTCCAGCCACTCTGCCCAAGCCTGTAGCGTTGTGTGGGGTTGGTGCGGCCAAATTGCAGGACCCAGAGCTCAGTTTCATTGCACGTCACCCCACTGCCCCCCGCCCAGAGATCCAGTGCGTTCGGGTCCCTCTGTAGGGACCTTCCCACCCCGGGCAGATCAACGCTTCTCCCCACCTGCAAACTACCTGAGGGTGCACTCAATGCCCACAACCAAACCATCAATAGAGATACAGAACGGGATGGCCCCCAGCACTGTGCCCTGGGTTACACCACCTATGATCAGCAGCCAGCTGGATGTGCCTCCATCCACCATCACCTCTGGCCCAGCCATGCGGCCGGCTCTCTACCCAGCCACAAGCGCGCCTGCCCAAGCCACGGCCTGAATCTCGTCTCCTCACTGGAGGCTCAGAAAGCCCAGGTGAGGCACAAAGCCATCAGAGCAGCCCAGAGACGGTGGCACCTGACTCAAAGGACCGAGATCCTCACAGAATTGTAGGGGTTGGAAGGGACCTCCAGAAATCATCGAGTCCAACCTCCCCTGCCAAAGCAGGTTCCCTACACCGGGTCGAATCACCATCCTTCCAGCCCTGCTCTGATGGCTGCGGCTCTGACAGCAAGAAAGTTAAGTGCTGTTCAGAAGTGCAAGTTCAGTCAGCGTCTGCTTTACATAACGCTGACCGCAACATCCCCTGAAGGAGGAAGCAGGCAGAAAATGAACAAGCTGTTGTGTGTGGCAGCTCAGTCCAGCTGGACGCGTTCCAGGCGAGTTCCTCCTTCATTGCAGGGCTGGCAAGGAACGCCGGCAGCTAAAGACAGCGAGCACAAAGCAGGCACTGAGAGCTCCTGATCTAATAATCGGGGCTGCGGAGATGAAAGAAGTCCGACGGGTTTCTTTTGCTGCTAATCCCATCAAGTCGACTTTCAACTTACTGCTGGGTCCCCAGAACCCAATGGTTGCAAAGGCAGCAAAGGCTCCCTGGGTTAAAGCTTGGCACCTCGCTGCAGCACTGAGCCCCGCGGGCTGTGATACTCACACATGTTGAGCTGCCGTACGAAGCTGGCCATGTTGTTGTGCTTGAAGTACTTCGGGAGCACCTCCTTGGCAAACTGTCCTTGGTCAAACACATGGAAGCTGTTTCCACTCTGTGCAGAACAAAATAAAACACAGTGTTATCAACCACGATTACAACAGGAAGGGTGGCAAGGATTGGAGCTGGATGGGGCTGACGGTCCTTTCCCACCCAATCCTGCAGTTCTGTGAAGCCCACCGGTCCCCGTCCCAGACATCAGCCCCAGGTTTCTGTAGGACAGGTAAGGGTTCCACCTCCTGAAGCCCCTCAGCTGCACTTCATCAGCTTGGGAGTCGTTATCACCTGAGTAATTTAAGATGGCCAGGGATGGAGATCAGCTCCTGATGACATTCACATTCATCGTGCTGCTGCCAGGACCTGAACAGGGTGCTGCCCGTGCTGCTGGGCACCAGGCTGGGGCATGGGGTTTGGGTATGGGGTCCGGGTATGGGGCTGGGGCATGGGACTTGGGTATGGGGTTTGGGTATGGGGCTGAGGCATGGGACTTGGGTATGGGGTTTGGGTATGGGGTCCGGGTATGGAGCTGGGGCATGGGACTTGGGTATAGGACTTGGGTATGGGGCTTTGGGTATAGGCTTTGGGTATGGGATTTGGGTATAGGCTTTGGGTATGGGATTTGGGTATAGGCTTTGGGTATGGGATTTGGGTATAGGCTTTGGGTATGGGATTTGGGTATAGGCTTTGGGTATGGGACTCGGATATAGGCTTTGGGTATGGAGCTTGGGTATGGGATTTGGGTATAGGCTTTGGGTATGGAGCTTGGGTATGGGATTTGGGTATAGGCTTTGGGTATGGAGCTTGGGTATGGGATTTGGGTATAGGCTTTGGGTATGGAGCTTGGGTATGGGATTTGGGTATAGGCTTTGGGCATGGGACTCGGATATAGGCTTTGGGTATGGAGCTTGGGTATGGGATTTGGGTATAGGCTTTGGGCATGGGATTCAGGTATGGGAAGTTCGCATGAAGCTTGGGCATGGGAAGTGGGTATGGAGCTTGGGTATGGGATTTGGCTGCATGACTTCGGCATGGAGCTTGAGTATGAAGCCTGCACATGGGATATGGCTGTGGGGTTTGGGCATGGGACTTTGGCGTGGAGCTGGAATACATCCCAGTTCATTGGAGGAGGGTTGGACTTGATGACCTTCAAAGGTGCCTTCCTACTCTAAGGATTCTGTGATTCTACGGGACTCGGAGCCCAGGTATGGGGGGAGGATAAAGGACCTGGGCATGGGGTTTGGATAAGGAATTACTTTGTCATGGAGCTTGGGTATGAAAATCAAAGAAGCACAGAATGCCCTGGGTTAGAAGGGACCTCAAGGATCATGAAGCTCCAATCCCCCCCAGCACACACAGGGCCACCAACCTCCACATCTAACACTAAATCGAGCTGCCCAGGGCCCCATCCAGCCTTGAACACCTCCAGGGATGGATGGGGCTCCACAGCCTCTCTGGGCAGCTGTTCCAGCCCCTCACCTCTCTCACAGCAAAGAACTCCCCCTGATACCCAGCGTGGGAGGTGGATAAAGGACCCGGTCATGGGGTTTGGGTAAGGAATTACTTCACCACGGAGCTGGGGTACGGGACGTGGTCACAGAACCAGGTGTGGGGCTCAGGCACAAAGTGTGGGGCACAAAGTGTGGGGCACAGGGCTGGAGCTCAAGCACTACCAACACCTGCCTGCCCCACGAGCTGTCAGCCCCGAGCTGCTCAGCAGCACAACCAGCACAGCACCATTCCCTGGGGCTGCAATACAGCTGGGGAGGTTAAGTGTGCTCCGAAGATGACATCCCAAACTGCACAACTGCAAATCTGTTAATCCCGCTGCTTGTCCCAATTAGCCGTTTCCAGCAACAGCCAACGCTCTCATGAGCTAATTAAGACGAGCCGGGCAGGCTGAGTGGAAATGCCAACATCTGTGAGCAAATTAAAGCAATTCCACATGCTGCCAGTCTCGGTGCATGGGCCCGGGGCAGAGCAGGGCAACCAGGTGGGGATGGGCCTGCAGCCCCACTGCTTGGACCCCACAGCTCACAGACAGACAGACGGACGCTGCCAGAGCTGCGAGCAGAGCAACTCACAGCAAGAACCACTGGTGTCCCAGTCAGCACAGCCATGGGATCACACACAACTCAGGTTGTGCCACTGGGAAAGGGCTGAAAGAGCACTGCTTCCCAATGGGGGACACCACTCCGCATCACCAGCCCTGTCCAGACACGGAGCTGCTGACCACCGCCTGTGCCCACCCACCCCTCTGCCCGAGGGCAGGGAGGCCCTGCACAGGGATTTGGACAGGCTGGATTGCTGGGCTGAGGGGAATGGGATGAGGTTCAACGAGGCCGAGTGTCGGGTGCTGCATTTGGGCACAGCAACCCCATGCAGCGCTGCAGGCTGGGGGATGAGTGGCTGTGAGTGTGAAGAAGAGAAGGAGCTGGGGGTGTTGGTTGGTGCTGGGCTGAACACGAGCCCACAGTGTGCCCAGGTGGCCAAGAGGGCCAGCGGCGTCCTGGCCTGCATTAGAAACAGTGCTGCCAGCAGGAGCAGGGAGGGGAGCATCCATCCCCTGTGCTCAGCACTGGTGAGGCCGCATCTCGAGCGCCGTGTCCAGTTTTGGGCCCCTCACTGCAGGAAAGATATTGAGGCCCTGGAGCGAGTGCAGAGAAGGGCAGCGAAATGGTGAGGGGTCTGGAGCACAGGGCTGATGAGGAGCGGCTGAGGGAGCTGGGAATGTTCAGTGTGAGAAGAGGAGCTCAGGGGAGACCTGACTGCGCTCTGCAGCTTCCTGAAAGGAGGCTGGGGTGAGGAGGGGTTTGGCCTCTTCTCCCAGGCACCGAGCAGCACACAGGGCAATGGCCGCAAGCTGTGCCAGGGGAGCTTTAGATCAGACATAAGGAAGAACTGCTTCTCTCAGATGGTGCTCAGGCACTGCAATGGTTGCACAGAGAGGTGGTGCAGTCGCCATCTGGTGAGGAGCTGCATGACGTGGTTTGGTGCTGGTGGTGGCAACGGTGACGAGGAGACGGTTGGACCAGATGATCTTACAGGTCGTTTCCAACCTTGTGATTCTATGACTCTATGGTTCTACGATTCCCCATCCCCTGAACCGTCCGCCCTCCGAATGCACGCTGCTTCAACTGAGGGGTGAGCACTTGGTGCAGGACTGCAGCACGAGCTCAGGCACACAGCAGCAGCTGCCCTGAGCACAGACGCCATCGCCGTGACCCTCGGCCAGCGGCCCAGCTCCCACCCCAGCCACGCAGCTCCCAGATCCTCGGTGCCATTGGATCACGCACGGTTCCCAGCCGCTTTCTGGCACGCCGTCAGGAGCTGTGCTGTCAATACGAGCATCTGCAAAGCGGCAGCAGAAGGGATTTTCATTCTGGCAGAGCCACACCAGAGCTCCTGACGCATTCCACAACCCGGGTTTCGTTCCACGATGCAGAGCTGATGCTGTCCCACCGAGCCCGACGGCAGCCAGCACAGCTCCAACCATAAAGAACCGGGACTACGCGCACACCCAGGCTGCACAACTGCACCCTGCCCACACCAAACCCGGGTGGGTTTATTAAAAGTTGGCTCCTGGGGCTTGCTGGCTGCCACCTGAGTTTGGCTGCTCCTGCAGGAGACCCTCCAGCGCTTCAGCACTTGGTTTCAGTGTGCCTCTCCATCACGATGCTCCTGCTTGCCCCCTCAGCTCTGCTGCTCCTCACCACGAGTTTGGGGCACAGCTGTGACGGTGCCGGGGGCCTCTGGTGTCTGTTTGGGCTGGGAACACGCCGGCCTTGTCTGAAAGTGAGAGGATGAGGGGAGGCGGCCTCACATTGCACCCAGGAAAGGCTCAGGTTGGATGGTAGGAAACATTTCTCCTCCAAAGAGCCGCGATGCATCGGCACAAACTGCCCAGGGAGGTGTGGGGGTCCCTGGAGCTGCTCCAGAACCGTGGGGATGCAGCACCTGGGGACACGGCAGTGGTGGGGGTGATGGGGAGGATGGGTTGGGCCTGGGGATCCTGGAGGTCTCTTGTAATCGTTAATGAATCCATGATTCCAGGATTCTAATCAAAAAGGTCAGAACAAACGCTTCCACCAAGAGGCAGCTCCAGCTGAGCCATTCCTACCCCAGGAGGCAGCCAGCAGCCACAGCACGCACAGCACGCACAGCAGCCACAGCACGCACAGCACCCACAGCACCCACAGCACGCACAGCACCCACAGCAGCCACAGCACCCACAGCACGCACCCAGCTCCCACATCACGCACAGCACCCACAGCACCCACAGCATGCACCCAGCTCCCACAGCACACACCCAGCATCCACATCACCCACAGCACGCACCCAGCACCCACAGCACCCACATCACCCACAGCACCCACATCACACACAGCACCCACAGCACGCACCCACATCACCCACAGCACGCACAGCACGCACAGCACACACATCACCCACATCATGCACAGCACCCACATCATGCACAGCACCCACATCACGCACAGCACCCACAGCACGCACCCACATCACCCACAGCACCTACATCACCCACAGCATCTACATCACCCACAGCACCCACAGCACCCATAGCACGCACCCAGCACCCACAGCACCCACAGCACGCACCCAGCACCCACAGCACCCACAGCACCCACAGCACGCACCCAGCACCCACATCACCCACAGCACCCGCAGCACCCACCCAGCACCCACAGCACCCACAGCACCCACATCACCCACAGCACCCACAGCACCCACAGCACTCACATCACGCACCCAGCACCCACAGCACCCACCCAGCACCCACAGCACCCACATCACCCACATCACCCACAGCACCCACCCAGCACCCACATCACCCACAGCACCCACAGCACCCACAGCACGCAGCCCCCAGCACCCAGCCACGTGGCTCAGAGCTGAAGGGAAGCTGGAAGAGCAAACCCATGTAAGTTTACAGGAGACCAGCCCTAATTCAACCATCCGTGAGTGGCACACGATCATTTCCACTGCTAGAAAGAACGCAGCCCTGAGCCAGCGTGACCACCTCACTTCTATGATTCCAGCTCACCAGGCTGCCTGGGCTCTTTGGGGCAGCACCCCAATTCCGTGCCACGTTGGCATCCTAAATCACACAACACTGGCAACCCAAGGCTTTGCTGCACTGGCAACCCCAAGTCTTTGCCACATTGGCATCCCAAGTCCTTGCCAAATTGGCACCCCAAGCCTTTGCCACATTGGCATCCCAAGTCCTTGCCAAATTGGCACCCCAAGCCTTTGCCACATTGGGATCCCAAGTCTTTGCTACAGTGGCACCCTAATGAAGCCTTTGCCATCCTGGCATCCCAAGCCTTTGCCACATTGGCATCCCAAGCCTTTGCCACATTGGCATCTCAATTCTTCACTGCGCCCAGCAGCACTTGGGGAAACACCTCCCATGCCCCACAAGGTCTGTCCTGAGACCCCTGGGCTGCAATCTGCTCCCCCTGCAGAGCAGCCCCTGCAGATCAGCACCGTTTCTGTCAGCCCCCCCCCCCCCCCCTCCAAATTCCTGCACTAATCCCCATCCTCTCCAGTTTCAGGCACAACTTTCCACGTGGCACAGCATCAAAAGCTTTGCTGAACTCCTGCTACATTGGATCTGCCCCACGTCTTTCATCCAGGAGAGGATTTTGTGCTCAGAGGAGAGGCGAGGACGTACGACGGGTTTCTGTTAAATCTCTTCTTTTATCTCCTTTCCATTTAGCTGTACGGCTCCAGTTGCTCTCTAGGATCGCTTCCAAAGCATTCCAGCCCACCAAGCTCAGCTGTGACACCAACACCTCTCACACAATCACTGCACACAGGGGCAGCTGAGCACCTCCCTGGGGGTGACCCAGAGGGGCACAAGGACGGGGCTGCTGCTCCAGCACCCATTTCTTTCCCCCCAGTGCCACAGGATGCAGACAGAAGGACGGGAGCTCATGTGAGCATGAAATAGACACCATCCCCAGCAGCAATCACAACGCTGTACTCACAGACACGATGATTCTGGAGTAAATATAATTGGAGCGAACCAATATGGCAACAACAAGTGTGCAGCAGGATTGAAGTTGTTCCTTTGCTGAGGGACCCAGGCTGATGTGCTCACTGCACAGCCTCTGGGGCCCCTTCCTGTGCCCGATCCCAAATACAGGACACTGTCCTGTGGGAAAGGCTTCTTCTGACAGAGAATGGGGAGTGATGGCCTGGTGGGGAAACGTGGGTGCGAGAACTCAGGTGGTTCTACCATGGTTGGCATGGGCAGGCAGCACAGCAATGACGATGGGAAATGAAACAAAACTCGCTCGTCTGATTTTGTCATAGCATGGGCTGGGTTGGAAGGGCCCTTACAGATCCTAGGGCCACGGGGTGGTTGGGTTGGAAGGGTCCTTAAAGATCACAGAGCCGTGGAATGGCAGGATTAGAAGGGTCCTTACAGATCGTAGTGCTTTGGGAGAGGTTGGAAGGGCTCTCGCAGATCACAGACCCATGGTAAGATTGTGTTGGAAGCATCCTTAAAAATCATAGAGACAAGGTATGATAGGTTTGGAAGGGATCTTAAAGATCATAGTGACACAGAATGGTTGGATTGGAAGGGTCCTTAAAGATTACAGAGGCATGAAGTGGGTTGGGATGGAAGGGCCCTTAAAGCTTGTAGAGACGTAGTATGGTTGTGTTGGAGAGGTCCTTACAGATCACAGAGACAGTATGGTTGGGTTGGAAGGGTCCTTACAGATCACACAACCACAGAATGGTTGGGTTGGAAGGGTCCTTACACATCACACAACCACAACACAGTTGGGTTGGAAGGGTCCTTACAGATCACACAACCACAGCATGGTTGGGTTGGATAGGAAGGGTCCTTACAGATCACACAACCACTGAATGGTTGGGATGGAAGGGTCCTTACAGATCACACAACCACAGAATGGTTGGGATGGAAGGGTCATTACAGATCACACAACCACAGAACGGTTGGGTTGGAAGGGTCCTCACAGATCACACAACCACAACACAGTTGGGTCAGAAGAGTCCTTACAGATCACACAACCACAACACAGTTGGGTTGGAAGGGTCCTTACAGATCACACAACCACAGAATGGTTGGGTTGGATTGGAAGGGTCCTTACAGATCACACAACTACAACACAGTTGGGTTGGAAGGGTCCTTACAGATCACACAACCACAGCATAGTTGGGATGGAAGGGTCCTTACAGATCACACAACCACAGAATGGTTGGGTTGGAAGGGACCCCCAGCCCCATCCCTGCCGTGGGCTGGCTGCCCCCCAGCTCAGGCTGCCCAGTGCCCACCCCCAGCCTGGGGCACCTCCATGGCTGGGGCACCCACAGCTCCGTGCAGCAGTGCTGGTGCTGCACCGCCTCTGGCTGAAGGATTTCCCCACGTCTGACCCCAACCCGCCCTCTGTTGGCTTGGGGTTGAAGCCATTCCCCCACGTCCTGTCACTGTCATCTGTCCATGTAAAAGAGAGAACAATGTGAAGCCAAACCCCTCTGTGATGCCAGACGTTCAGACCTTGCCAGCCCCACTCTGCTTTTCCCCCAATGCCTCAGGGCTCCAGCGCTGCTCAGTGCCACTGGGGGCAAAGCTGACCCCCAGACGGGTGAACTGAACCCGGGGACGAAGAGGCAGAAGCTGAGCTTAGGCCTGCTGAGGACACGGCACCTTTGTAGCCCAGATGATGCTCCAGGCCCCCCGCTCCCATCCCCACCGCTCTGCATCAGGAACCCCTCCAAAATTCAGACAGCAGAGCAGCTCCTGCCTTCGGCAAACAGCTTCCCCCTGCTTTCCAGCAGCTCTAAGTCCTTTACGAGGAGGAAAGCCGCAGAAGCCACCTTGTGGTGAGAGCTCCCTCACGCGGCACCGAAAGGAGAGACCACCCCGCACCCACCGGGGTGGGCAGCAGCTGCGACTCAGCACGGGGACATCAGCTGGGCTGAGAGCTGGGCAGCACAGCAGGTAACGAAACAAAGGCAGCGACAGCACCAGCTGCTGCTGCCGTTTTGGTTTTTTGGTGGTTTTTTTTCCTGTCAAATGTACTGTTTAAATGGGGACGGCACAGCTGGAAGTTTGAAGCTCCTCGGCACCGGCACCGTTACGCGGCGCTTGGGGCGAGACGAGACGGAGCCGAGAAACAGGAGGAGAGCGGCTGCGTGTGGGCAGGGAGTGACAGGACATGGGGAAACGGATTGCAGCTCAAAGAGGGCGGGATGGGGTCAGAGATGGGGAAATCCTTCAGCCAGAGGCGGTGCAGCCCCAGCACTGCTGCCCGGAGCTGTGGGTGCCCCAGCCATGGAGGTGCCCCAGGCTGGGGGTGGGACCTGGGCAGCCTGAGCTGGGGGGCAGCCAGCCCACGGCAGGGATGGGGCTGGGGGTCCCTTCCATCCCAACCATGCTGTGGTTGAGTGATCTGTAAGGACCCTTCCATCCCAACCATGCTGTGGTTGTGTGATCTGTAAGGACCCTTCCATCCCAACCATGCTGTGGTTGTGTGATCTGTAAGGACCCTTCCAACCCAACCGTTCTGTGGTTGTGTGATCTGTAAGGACCCTTCCAACCCAACCATTCTGTGGTTGTGTGATCTGTAAGGACCCTTCCAACCTAACCATTCTGTGGTTGTGTGATCTGTAAGGACCCTTCCATCCCAACCATGCTGTGGTTGTGTGATCTGTAAGGACCCTTCCATCCCAACCATGCTGTGGTTGTGTGATCTGTAAGGACCCTTCCAACCCAACCATGCTGTGGTTGTGTGATCTGTAAGGACCCTTCCAATCCAACCATGCTGTGGTTGTGTGATCTGTAAGGACCCTTCCAACCCAACCATTCTGTGGTTGTGTGATCTGTAAGAATCCTTCCGACCCAACCATTCTGTGGTTGTGTGATCTGTAAGGACCCTTCCAATCCAACCAAACCATTCTGTGGTTGTGTGATGTGTAAGGACCCTTCCAACCCAACCATTCTGTGGTTGTGTGATCTGTAAGGACCCTTCCAACCCAACCATGCTGTGGTTGTGTGATCTGTAAGGACCCTTCCAACCTAACCATTCTGTGGTTGTGTGATGTGTAAGGACCCTTCCATCCCAACCATGCTGTGGTTGTGTGATCTGTAAGGACCCTTCCAACCCAACCATGCTGTGGTTGTGTGATCTTCAAGGACCTTTCCAACCCAATCACTCCATGGTTCTACGACTTTTAAAGACCTTTCCAACCCAACCTGTTCCATGCCTCTATAATCTACAAGGACCCTGTCAACCCAACCATTCCATAGTCCTATGACTTTTAGGAACATTTCCATTCCAACACATTCCACAGCTCTGTGATCTTCAATGACCCTTCCAACCCATTCCACAGCTCTATGAACTTTAAGGACCCTTCTAACCCAACCCATTCTGTATGTCTACTGCTCTATGATCTTTAAGGACCCTTTTCCTATCCAACCCATTCCATGGGGTCATGCTACAGCAACTCCTTCTTTCTGTGTCAGCCTTACTGGAAGAACAGCAGAAACGGACCCAGAACCTCGAGGAACCCACTCCTAACTCCACCTGGAGAGGAACAAGGGTATTTCCAAGGCACCAGCTGCCCTTCCCATCTCTGCACCAGACCCTGCGCCATCAGCTCCATGCAGGGACACAACTCCTGGTGGCAGCTGCCCCTGCCCCTTGGGAAGCATCGCTGCGCTGCAGGGGACAGAGAGGGGCTGGGGGCTGCTCCCAAGGATGGCCAGCCCCCCTGGTGTGGGGCTGGGGGCCCCGGGAACCAAACAGGGGAAGGCTGCAGACCAGGGAGAGAGCTGCGGGTTCAAAGGGCAGAGCTTCCAAAGGGGATCGCAGAACAGCTTTGGTTGGAAGGGACCTTAAGGATCCCAAAGTCCCAGAACCACAGGGGCTGGAAGGGACCTCTGGAGCTCCTCCAGCAGAGCCTGGCCCCCTCCTCCCACCCCCCAGACACCCATCAGCGCTGCTCAGACCCCTCTCAGCCTTCTCTCCCCCAGCTGCACAGCCCCGGGGCTCTCAGCCCATCCCCACCAGGAGGAGCTCCAGGCCCCCCCATCCCCACACCCTCCGCTGGGCTCTCCCAGCACTTCCCAGTCTGCCCTGCACTGGGAGCCCAGCACTCCAGCAGTGCCTGCAGGGCAGAGCAGAGGGGAGCAGCACCTCCCTGCCCTGCTGGCTGCACTCTGGCAACGCACCACAGGGTCCCGTTGGCCCTCTTGGCCTCCAGAACTCACTGCTTTCTTGCCTCAGGGTTTGCAGCAGCGTTTTGGAGCAGCACAAGGGTGATGCTCTGGGATCACTGCAGGCAGACGGCAGCAGCACTCAGCGATTTCCTGGGCACATCCCTGGCTCAGCAAAAAGAGCTGCTGGCTTATTTCATGCCCTCTGCTTATTTCACGTCCTCTGCTCCCACCCACTGTCTGAGCACGAACAGACAGGCTTGCTGCCTGATGCTGGCACATAGGAGCATCGCTGCCGGCAGATCAGCGCACCTCAGGCTTCTCTCTGGGTCACCTTTGGGTGCAAACCAGGCCGAGCCGTGGGGCTGCTGTCCTGGCCATGCATTCTCAGACCTGCTGCAGCCCCTGTGCCCCTCACAGGGCCCTTCATGCTGCTGTGCTGACAAAGCAGGGCGCCCTGTGCCGGCAGCTCCATCACGCTGCACACATGCACACATTGCCAACCTGAGCTCAGCCATTCCTCCATCCCAACTACAGGGCAGGAGGGGCTCCTCTGGATGCCGAGTGCCACGGCTCCTCCAGGCTCAGCCCAAAGGAAAAATAAAGAGTAGAACTTCAGGGCGGACCATAAAACCATTTCCTGAGGCAGAAAAAGGAAAAATAGTACCCGCAAGGAGGTTCAGCTTGCCCAAGGAGGCTGTGGATGCCCCATCCCTGCAGGCATTGGAGGCCAGGCTGGATGTGGCTCTGGGCAGCCTGGGCTGCTGGTTGGCGACCTGCACACAGCAGGGGTTGGAAGCAGGTGAGCATTGGGGCCTTTGTAACCCAGGCCATTCTGTGATAACAACAGAGGTCTCTATCTACCAAACGATGCATTCGCTCACTGCTCACCGACTGACACGCAGTGCCTGAGGAACAGCTGCTTCCCCCTTGGTCAGCTCTCCCCAAAGTTTTTATGATTCCATATGTTACCTAAAGGGCGCCTACAGGAAAGCTGGGCAGGGACTTTTTATAAGGTGAAACAAGAGCAATTGGCTTTAAACTGCAAGAGATTTAGACTAGACCATAAGGAGAAATTCTTTACCATGAGGGTGGGGAGACACTGGAACAGGCAGCCCAGTGAGGCTGTGGATGTCCCCTCCATGGAGACATCCAAGGCCAGGCTGGATGGGACCGTGAGCAACTTGGTCTGGTGGGAGACGTCCCTGCCTATTGTAGGGGGCTGGAAGTAGCTGATCTTAAAGGTCCCTTCCAACCCAAACCATTCCATGATTCTGTAATCCTAAAGGCACCTTTCAACTCAAATCACTCCGTGCTTCTATGATCTCTGAGGTCCCTTCCAAGCCAACCATCCCACGGCTCTATGACCTTTAAGGACCCTCCAAACCCAGCCATTCCATGGCTCTATGACCTATAAGGACCCTCCAAACCCAGCCATTCCACAGCTCTATGACCTATAAGGACCCTCCAAACCCAGCCATTCCACAGCTCTATGACCTATAAGAACCCTCCAAACCCAGCCATCCCACGGCTCTATGACCTATAAGGACCCTCCAACCCAGCCATCCCATGGCTCTATGACCTATAAGAACCCTCCATACCCAACCATCCCATGGCTCTATGACCTATAAGGATCCTCCAAACCCAGCCATTCCACAGCTCTATGACCTATAAGGACCCTCCAACCCAGCCATCCCATGGCTCTATGACCTATAAGGACCCTCCAAACCCAGCCATCCCACAGCTCTATGACCTATAAGGACCCTCCAACCCAGCCATCCCATGGCTCTATGACCTATAAGGACCCTCCAACCCAGCCATCCCATGGCTCTATGACCTATAAGGACCCTCCAAACCCAGTCATTCCACAGCTCTATGACCTATAAGGACCCTCCAACCCAGCCATCCCATGGCTCTATGACCTATAAGGACCCTCCAAACCCAGCCATTCCACAGCTCTATGACCTATAAGGACCCTCCAAACCCAGCCATCCCATGGCTCTATGACCTATAAGGACGCTCCAAACCCAGCCATCCCATGGCTCTATGACCTATAAGGACCCTCCAAACCCAGCCATCCCATGGCTCTATGACCTATAAGGACGCTCCAAACCCAGCCATTCCATGGCTCTATGATCTATAAGGACCCTCCAAACCCAGCCATCCCATGGCTCTATGACCTATAAGGACCCTCCAAACCCAGCCATTCCACAGCTCTATAAGGACCCTCCAAACCCAGCCATCCCATGGCTCTATGACCTATAAGGACCCTCCAACCCAGCCATCCCATGGCTCTATGACCTATAAGGACCCTCCAAACCCAGTCATTCCACAGCTCTATGACCTATAAGGACCCTCCAACCCAGCCATCCCATGGCTCTATGACCTATAAGGACCCTCCAAACCCAGCCATTCCACAGCTCTATGACCTATAAGAATCCTCCAAACCCAGCCATCCCACAGCTCTATGACCTATAAGGACCCTCCAAACCCAGCCATCCCATGGCTCTATGACCTATAAGGACGCTCCAAACCCAGCCATCCCATGGCTCTATGACCTATAAGGACCCTCCAAACCCAGCCATCCCATGGCTCTATGACCTATAAGGACGCTCCAAACCCAGCCATTCCATGGCTCTATGATCTATAAGGACCCTCCAAACCCAGCCATCCCATGGCTCTATGACCTATAAGGACCCTCCAAACCCAGCCATTCCACAGCTCTATAAGGACCCTCCAAACCCAGCCATCCCATGGCTCTATGACCTATAAGGACCCTCCAAACCCAGCCATCCCATGGCTCTATGACCTATAAGGACCCTCCAAACCCAGCCATCCCATGGCTCTATGACCTATAAGGACCCTCCAAACCCAGCCATTCCACAGCTCTATGATCCATAAGGTCTCTTCCAAGCCAATGATCCCATGGCTCTATGCTCTGTAAGGACCCTTCTAACCCAACCATTCCACAGCTCTATGATGCTTAAGAATAATTTCAACCCAATACATTCTATCATTCCATGGCTCTATGACGTTCCAGTACACAGCAATCCATTCTAAGCTTCTACGACCTTCCAGGATCCTTCTAATTCAATCATTCCATTGCTCTATGATCTTTAAGGACCCTTGCAACCCAACCATCCCACCCCTCTATGATCTGTAAGAACCCTTCCAACCCAATCATGCCATGGCTCTGTGATCTTCAAGGACCCTTCCAACCCAACCATCCCACCTCTCTACGATCTACAGGGACCCTTCTAACCCAATCCAACCCAATCATGCCATGGCTCTGTGATCTTCAAGGACGCTTCCAACCCAATTATCCCACCTCTCTATGATCTACAGGGACTCTTCTAACCCAATCCAACCCAATCATTCCATGGCTCTGTGATCTTCAAGGACCCTTCCAACCCAACCATCCCACCTCTCTACGATCTACAGGGACCCTTCTAACCCAATCCAACCCAATCATGCCATGGCTCTGTGATCTTCAAGGACGCTTCCAACCCAATTATCCCACCTCTCTATGATCTACAGGGACTCTTCTAACCCAATCCAATCCAATCATTCCATGGCTCTGTGATCTTCAAGGACCCTTCCAACCCAACTATTCTGTGGCTCTGTGATCTTCAAGGACCCTCCCAAACCAACTATTCTGTGGCTCTGTGATCTTCAAGGGCCCTTCCAACCCAACCATCCCACCTCTCTATGATCTACAGGGACTCTTCTAACCCAATCCAACCCAATCATTCCATGGCTCTGTGATCTTCAAGGACCCTTGCAACCCAACTATTCTGTGGCTCTGTGATCTTCAAGGACCCTTCCACCCCAACTATTCTATGGCTCTGTGATCTTCAAGGACCCTTCCAACCCAACCATCCCACCTCTCTACTATCTACAGGGACCCTTCTAACCCAATCCAACCCAACCATTCCATGGCTCTGTGATCTTCAAGGACCCTTCCATCCCAATCATCCCACCTCTCTACGATCTACAGGAACCCTTCTAACCCAATCCAACCCAATCATTCCATGGCTCTGTGGTCTTCAAGGACTCTTCCAACCCAACCATCCCACCTCTCTACCATCTACAGGGACCCTTCTAACCCAATCCAACCCAACCATTCCATGGCTCTGTGATCTTCAAGGACCCTTCCAACCCAACCACTCTGTGACTCTACAAAGACTGTGACCCCCAGGGCTGCCTGCTGGGCCAGCACAACCCCTACCAACCCACAGCACCAGCAGAAGGCATCAATGCAGAGCACCCACACGGCTCCTTCCCCACAGCACCTCCTGAGCTCCCCAGTTTGTCCCAGCACCCAACCGCCTCCACTTCAGCAGCACCGCTTCCCCCAGCCGCCCTCCCAGCCCTGCAGGTCGAGTCACCGCAGCTCAGATGAGCAGAAGAACGCGCAGAGAGACACGCGGCCCACGTCAGACACAAGGAAGCAGCAGCTCAGCACCACAATCCGTCCCCGCCAGGCACGGCTCCGCGCTCCGGCAGCTGCTGATGCCGCACGAGGCCTCCGCACGCCTCGGGGAGGGAGGTGAAGTCAGCAAACCTCACCCATCAATTAGCCCTCAATTAGCCACGCTGTTTGTATCCCGAAAGTGTTGCTCAGAACCCAGGAACCTGCCGCTATTAAGTGGCCCCAGAGCTCCCAGCAAAGCGGCACCAGGGCTCCCGAGGGCAGCGGCTCCACACAGAGCTCATCCAAAAGGAATCCCAACCTCCTTCAGCTCCTGTTCAGCCATCCAACGGTTTTGGCTGCGCTCGGTGGCAGTGGGGACTGCTGACATAGAATCACAGAATCACAGAATCACAGAATCACAAGGCTGGAAACGACCTGCAAGATCATCCAGTCCAACCCCCCTCCCATTGCTATCAGTGCCACAAGCTACTAAACCATCTCTTGTAGCTCCTCATCCAGGTGCCTCTTGAACGCTGCCAGGGACGGCGACTCCACCACCTCCCTGGGCAGCCATTGCAGGGCCTGGCCACCCTCTGAGAGAAGAAGTTTCTCCTCATGTCCAACCTAAACCTCCTCTGGTACAACTTGTGGCCGTTTCCTCGGGTCCTACTATTTGCCTGGGAGAAGAGGCCAGGCCCTTTTGCACCACAACCTGCCTTCAGGAGGTTGTACAGTGCAATGAGGTCTGCCCTGAGCCTCCTCTTCTCACACTGAACATTCCCAGCTCCTTCAGCCTCTCCTCACCAGCCCTGTGCTCCAGACCCCTCACCATTTCATTGCCCTCCTTTGAACACGCTCCAGTGCCTCCATGTCTTTCTTGCAGTGAGGGGCCCAAAACTGAACACAGCACTCGAGGTGCGGCCTCACCAGTGCTGAGTACAGGGGATGCTCACCTCCCTGCTCCTGCTGGCAGCACTGTTTCTGATGCAGGCCAGGATGCCGTTGGCCCTCTTGGCCACTTGGGCACACTGTGGGCTCCTGTTCAGCCGAGCATCAACCAACACCCCAAGGTCCCTTTCCTCTTCACACTCATCCAACCACTCATCCCCAAGCCTGTAACTGCATGGGGTTGTTGTGGCCAAAGTGCAGAACCCGACACTTGGCCTTGTTCAACCTCATCCCATTCATCTCAGCCCAGCGATCCAGCTTACCTAGATCCCTCTGCAGGGCCTCCCTGCCCTCAGGCAGATCGACACAACCTCCCAACTTGGTGTCATCTGCAAACTTACTCAGGGTACACTCAATCCCTTCATCTAAGTCATCAATGAAGATATTAAACAGGATGGGCCCCAGTACCGACCCCTGGGGGACACCACTTGTAACAGGTCTCCAGCTGGACTTCACTCCATCACTGACATCAGTGACACATCACTGACATCAGTGGGGACTGCTGACAACCAACCCTTTGGGGCAGCCTCCCCCTGAATTTCACCGGGTGCCATCCCTCTCTCTCTCTTCTTGAGGAAGAACTGACTCTGAACAAGGAAAACGCATCCACAGCCACGAGCCCTGCGCAAAACGCAGCTCCAGAGCTCATCTCTGCAGCTCCAGAGCTCATCTCTGCAGGACGAATTAAGCCAAGTCCACGGGAGGTGTTCCTGCCTGTGGAACCGGCAGGCTTTAAGGTCCATCGCCACCCAAAGCGCCCCATGATGATGAGAGCCCACAAACTGCTCTGAAGCGCTTTGCCTCCCACAGCCGGGGGGAAATGGGATCTGCAGAGGTGAGAGGAGTTCCCACAGGTTACGAAAAGAGTGTCAAAGAATCACGGAGTGTGAAGGCCTGGCCTCCGAGGAAACTGAATTAGAAGGTTATGTCTATGCACACACATTTACTTTCCTGCCTTCTGCTGATGCACCTCTCCTTCCTGACGGCGCTTACGGGTTCGTATTCCTGCTCCTACAGCCCGCTCCTTCCACCTCCTGCCGGAGGAAACTCAATGAGAGGAATTAACCACAGGCCAGCAAAAAAGATACAGGAAAAAGGGAGGTAGGAAATGAGAAAAGTGCGAGCAGCACAGCAAGAAACACAGACATGGGGCGAGGATTCGGCTCGTGCTCCATCCCAAGAGGGCAGAACTCATTTTCATGGGTGCTATGGGGCTCAGGAGAGCGCTGTGCTCACTGCCCGCTGCCCAGCAGCATCCCTCACCCCAAGGAAAACCAACGGCTCAGCTTCTGCTTCATGGCCCACACCAATGTGAAGAAGGAAAAGGGTCAGAGAACTGCTGGGGGGAGGCCCTGCTGCTCCCCAGCTGCCAGGCAGATCAGCAGCTCACGCAACACTGGTGCCAGCAGTGCAAGGAAGGACGCGATCAGACGCGGCTGACCCAGGACAGCTGAGCTCTGCTCCTGAAACAAAGAGCTTCAGGATTGTCTCAGGCTTTAACAACAGGTTCTAGAAGTTGCACGGTCCAGATGTGGGCTGTGCTCCCACAGCTCTTGCCACGGCCCAGCAGGTTCATGTACCCACCAAAGAGTATCAAGTACCTTAAGCTTAAGGAGGGGAGGTTTTGATTGGGTATCAGGGGAAAGTTCTTCAAAGAGACAGTGGGGAGGTGCTGGAGCAGCCGCCCAGAGGGGCTGTGGGTGCCTCATCCGTGGAGGTATTCAAAGCCAGCTTGGATGGGGCCCTGGGCAGCCTGGGTTGGTGTCAGATCCGAAGGTTGGTGGCCCTGCGTGTGGCAAGGGGTCGGAGCTCGATGGTCCTTGGGTCCCTTCCAACCAATGCCATTCCCTGGTTCTAACAGTACAAAGTTTTAAAGAAGTCAGCATTCATCTCTCTGGCTCCTTGTTGCAGAGCAAAGCTGAGCTCTGAGCTCAACCTCAACGCTGCGACCGTCCGAGCTCCCACTCAGCTGCTGCTGCCTGCAGCCATCCCCAAAAAACAGCGCCCCAAGCAGCAGTGCTTTGTCATCTGGGGAACAAGTCGGGGTACGGCGCAGTCAGCACGGGGTACAGATGCAGTCCTGAGGAGTGCTCACCCCGTGCTGCTCTGCAGGAAGCAGAACTGGGACAGTCACCCTTTCCCACCTCCTTATCCTCACCCATCAACAACAGCTGCTTGCCCTTAGGGTGTGGGGTCACATCATAGCTGAAACGGCCCCAAAGAGGGGCAGCAAATGGTCTGAAGTGGAAGAACCCCAAGGAAAAGGCACCAAGCAGGCGTGACCACAATAACCTAAGGATGGGCAGTGAATGGCCCCAACCACAAAAACAAAGAGGGACAGCAAACTGTGCCTGTGGGCTGGGAGAGAGGGAGAGCAAACTGTGCCTGTGGGATGGGAGAGAGGGACAGCAAACTGTGCCTGTGGGATGGGAGAGAGGGACAGCAAACTGTGCCTGTGGGCTGGGAGAGAGGGACAGCAAACTGTGCCTGTGGGCTGGGAGAGAGGGACAGCAAACTGTGCCTGTGGGCTGGGAGCAAGGGACAGCAAACTGTGCCTGTGGGATGGGAGCAAGGGACAGCAAACTGTGCCTGTGGGATGGGAGAGAGGGACAGCAAACTGTGCCTGTGGGCTGGGAGAGAGGGACAGCAAACTGTGCCTGTGGGCTGGGAGAGAGGGACAGCAAACTGTGCCTGTGGGATGGGAGAGAGGGAGAGCAAACTGTGCCCACGGGATGGGAGTGAGGGAGAGCAAACTGTGCCCACGGGATGGGAGAGAGGGACAGCAAACTGTGCCTGTGGGATGGGAGAGAGGGAGAGCAAACTGTGCCTGTGGGATGGGAGAGAGGGACAGCAAACTGTGCCTGTGGGCTGGGAGAGAGGGACAGCAAACTGTGCCTGTGGGATGGGAGAGAGGGACAGCAAACTGTGCCTGTGGGATGGGAGAGAGTCGGAGCTCCTCTGCCTTCCTCCAACATGCTGGGAAATATCTCCACTGCCTGCTGCAGGGAGCCTGCTCCACAAGGGGGTGAGACTCAATGACCTGTAGAGGTCCCTTCCAACCCCAACAGTTCTGTGGTTCTGTGATCTCAGGAGGAGAAACGTAGCCGAGGGCAATGCCTTTGCTTTAGTCAGCACAGGGGAAGCGCAGATTCCATCCTGCACACCCGGATACAGGCGCTGCCCCCCTCCCAGCTGCACACAGCTCACAGGGGTGCCAAACCCCCAGGTGGATCCATCTGCAGCAGGGTGAAAGGATGGGGAGGGCTGTGCAACCCCTCACGGGTGCCTCAGCGAAGCAAAAATCCCAGAATCCCAGGTTGGAAGGAACCTCTGGAGCTCCTCCAGTCCAAGCCCCAAAGCAGTTCCCTGTAGCAGCTGCACAGGAAGGTATCTGGGTAGGTTTGGATCTGCGCAGGGAAGACTCTCCCACCCCTCTGGGCAGCTGTGGCAGGCTCTGCTGCACTCACAGCACAACGTTTCCATCCTCCTGTTCAGAAGGAAACTCCCTGGGCTCTGCTTTGTGCCTGGTGCCCCTTGTCCTGTTAATGGGGCAGCACGGAACAGAGCCCAGCCCCCTCCTCACAACCCCACCCTCCAGATATCCGTCAGCACCGAGCCCAGGATGTGAGAACACAAACCCAGGCCACGAGCACTCAACCCCCACGTGCTGTGGGAGCAGGATGGGGCATCAGCTCACAAGCAATGACTTGCAAAGTGAAGGAGGTATCAGCAGAGCACACACGGAGCAGCTCCCATCTCATTACTGCCACACAGAGTCAGATAAGCAAAGAGGAGCCGGAGAGCAGCGACGATCCGGGCTCATAAAACCATTCTCAGCAAATGGGAAATGTGTTTTTATTTTGGCAGCAGTCCCACTCCACGGAGCCCCTCGCTCCTACCTGAACCCACACCTCCATAGGGAAGCTGTGTTCAACTCGCACCAGCAAAAACACTTTTCTGCTCTTCAAGCATTTTGGTTGCAAACACGCGATTTCTGGTCAAAACTTGTGCCAGCAAGAAGTTCAGGTCAGACATAAGGGAGAATTTTCCTCCCAGAAAGAGCAGCTGGGTGCCACCCAGGGAGGTGGGTTTGGAGAGGGGGAATCACCATCCTGGAGGCAATAAGGAATGTGAGATGTGGCACAGTGGGGATGGGGGGACTTCTTGGGGGCGTTTTCCAACCTTGTTCAAGGCCAGGCTGGATGGGGTCCTGGGCAGCCCAGGCTGCTGCTAAATGTGGAGGTTGGTGGCCCTGCCTGCAGTGGGGGGGTGGAGATTCATGATCCTTGGGGTCATGAATCCAACCCAACCATTCTGTGATCCCAACCTCAGCCATTCTGTGAGCCTGCGGAAGGATTCCCCCAGTGCATTCAGTCCCTCTGGTTGGTGCCCAAGCCGTGGGCAATCTGCTCCCTTTAAGCCCAGGAGAACACGGCAGTCAGAAGCACCACAAAGCGCAGCCCATGGTGGTGCAGTTAAAGCAGACACCCTGATCCTACAGACAAACCCCCAGCAGGCCTCAATCAGACAGAAAACAGAGGCTGCAGATGCCCCGTCCATCCCTGGAGGTGTCCAAGGCCAGGTTGGATGGGGCCCTGGGCAGCCTGGGCTGCTGTGAAATGTGGAGGTTGGTGGCCCTGCCTGTGGTGGGGTTTGGATGTTTGTAATCCTTGGGGTTCCTTCTCTAACCCAACCATTCTGTGATCCCAACCTCAGCCATTCTGTGACCCTACAGAAGGATTTCTGCAGTGCATTCAGTCCCTCCGGTCAGAAGCCAAGCTTCAAGGAGGTTGGTGGTGGCCCTTCCTGTGGTGGGAGTTGGAGATTCGTGATCCTTGGGCTCCCTTCCGACCCAACCACTCTGTGATTCCAACCTCAGCCATCCTGTGGGCTCCCTTCCTACCCAACCATCCTGTGATCCCAACCTCAGCCATTCTGTGGCCCTACAGAAGGATTCGTGATCCCGGAGCTCCCTTCCACCCCAACCATTCTGTCATTGTGCGACAACGCGCTCATCCCGCCCAGCACAACCCCAGCCCGGCCCGGGCCCCGGCACACCGCTATGCCCCCGAGGGAACGGCACGGACCGCTGACGAACGAGCTGTGGGGCCGCTTAACGGAGCGGATAACAGAGCGGATACCGGAGCCGCGCCTCCTCACCGGGCTCCAGCAGATCAGCGGGTCGGTCTCGGGATCCTCCACCAGCGTCCACAGCTTCGTCAGGAAGGCCGATACGTTGCTGCCGCCCGGGCCCGCGCCCGCCGCTGCCGCCGCGCCGGGACCTTCCATGGCCGCGGGGCTCCGGGACAGGGAGGAAAACGGCGGAAGGCTCAACGGCGCCGGCGGGGCCGGGCGGAGCGCTGAGCGGGGCGGGCGCCGGGGCCCTGCATGGCCGCCGCCATCTTGGGCCGCCTCCGGGACGAACCCCCCGCGCCGAGACGCGCTGCGCATGCGCGACACCGCCCCAAACCCCGCCCTCTCCGCAAGGCGCATGCGCATTTCACGCACGGGGGGTTTAGGGATCCGACGAGCATGCGCCGCTTGGCGGAGCTCCCGCTGAAGCTCGCGACGCGCATGCGCCTCCCCGCGGAGTGACGCTTCCGTGCGCATGCACCTTCCCCGCCTTCTCCCCGGAGGATCCTGACGCGCATGCGCGGCGTGCCTGGCTGCGACAGGAAAAGGGAAATCCGGAAATGAACCCGGCAGAGGGCGGGGCGTGACCTTTGACCCCGCGCACGCGGAGGACGGCGGCGGCAGCGGCGCACGCGGGACGCGGCCGTGGAGACCATGGAGCAGGTCGGGGCGGGTTGCCATGGTTACGGGGGTGGTGGGCTCGGGTCTTAGGCCTGGTTTGTTCGGGTCTTAGGCCTGGTTCCGGCTCTCGGCCTGGTTTCGGGTGCGGGCACTGGTCCTGGGTTTGGGGTCCCGGGTTGTGCGCCTCGGGCCTGGTTCTGGACCAGGGGTTCCGCGTTTTGGCTCGACCTCTGTGTTGGGGGCCCAAGTTTTTTGTCTGGGGGTCTAAGCCCCAGTTCTGGATTTGGGCCTGGATTCTGGGCCAGAGGTTCCACGGTCTGGGCCTGGGGTCTTGGGCCCGGTTCCGGCTCCCAGTACCACCCTGACACCCCCCGGCCTCTCCTTGGGCAGCCCCTGGAGCTCGAGAGCGATGACGATCTCACAGACAGCGAGGAGAGCGTTTACTCGGGTCTGGAGGACTCTGGCAGCGACAGCACCAACAGCAGCGCCGGGGAGGAGGAGGATGAAGACGAGCGGGAGGAGCCTGGCAGCGGGGCAGCCCCCGAGGTAAGGAGCGGGGGTGAGGGGAGGCTGCCTGGGTGGGGGGCACTGCTACAGCGCTGCGCCCAGCGCTGGGCTCCCAGTGCAGGGCAGACTGGGAAGTGCTGGGAGAGCCCAGCGGAGGGTGTGGGGATGGGGGGGCCTGGAGCCCCTCCTGGTGGGGACGGGCTGAGAGCCCCGGGGCTGTGCAGCTGGGGGAGAGAAGGCTGAGAGGGGTGTGAGCAGCGCTGATGGGTGTCTGGAGGGTGAGGGTGGGAGGAGGGGGCCAGGCTCTGCTGGAGGAGCTCCAGAGGTCCCTTCCAGCCCCTGTGGTTCTGGGACTTTGGGATCCTTAAGGTCCCTTCCAACCACATCCGTTCTGCGATCCCCTTTGGAAGCTCTGCCCTTTGAACCCGCAGCTCTCTCCCTGGTGTGCAGCCTTCCCCTGTTTGGTTCCCGGGGCCCCCAGCCCCAAACCAGGGGGGCTGGCCATCTCCTGGAGAAGCCCCCAGCCCCTCTCTGCCCCCTGCAGCGCAGCGGTGCTTCCCAAGGTGCAGGGGCAGCTGCCACCAGGAGTTGTGTCCCGGCATGGAGCTGATGGCGCAGGGTCTGGTGCAGAGATGGGAAGGGCAGCTGGTGCCTTGGAAATACCCTTGTTCCTCTCCAGGTGGAGTTAGGAGTGGGTTCCTCGAGGTTCTGGGTCCGTTTCTGCTGTTCTTCCAGTAAGGCTGACACAAAAAAAGGGAGTTGCTGTGATATGGTATGGGTTGGATAGGAAAAAGGTCCTTAAAGATCATAGAGCAGCGCTGATGGGTATCTGGAGGGTGGGGGTAGGAGGAGGGGGCTGAGCAACCGGATAAGGAGTGCTGGGCACAGACTGGAGCCCAGAGAGCTCCATGAACGTGAGGGAGAACTGTGCTGTGAGGATGGCAGAGCCCCTTCACAGAGCCCAGGGTGCTGGGGGAGTTGTCTTCTCCTCAGAGATGTGAACTCGTTTGGATCCTTTCTGGTACAGCTGCTGGAGGGAAATGTTTCTGGGGGGGTTGACGTGGGGCAGGGCTCTGGAGGTCTCTTCCAATCCCTATGGTTTGGTGGCTCTGTGCACGCTGATGTCAGCGTGTGCCCCTGCTCCTGCACAGAGCCCTGTGTTGGAGGTTTTTTCTTGTGGGTTCAAAGCAGGGAGGTTGGGGATGGAGCAGTGCCTTACCTGGCTTTCCTCCTGTGCAGCATCCAGAAGGGTTTCCCCCAGGAGGAAATGCCTCAAACCCATCAGGCTTGGAAAGGGTTACGTCTGCCTCTCATTTCTGCATTGGAAAAAGAAACGGGGCTTTCAAGAGTCCCCTTTCCAGTGCAGATCTAAGAGAAGCTCGGTCAGCTCACATCCTTTCTTCTGCGGTCCTGCTCAGTGGTAGAGCCTCTGTCTGCACCTCTGTCCTCCCAGGCGCTGCTCCCTGATGCACTCTGACAGGCCCTGCAGTGAGCTGCATCCTGCAGCTGCTTTGCCTCCCTTTGAAGCCTTCGCATGGCTCCATAAGTAAGCGGGTTGTGGACCACTGCCTTGTCACGTTAGACACCTCTGCAGTCCAGTTTTTCACAGCAGCTCAACGACTGTGGGACCAAATCCAAATTTTTCATTGCATTGGAAATGCTTGGGAGCTTCAGGAGAGCACGGCTCTCTGCTGCTCCACTGGCATGTTTGGAAAAGGTTGAGTGCCTTAGGGTGAGAGCAGGGAGGATTGGCTTCTGGCTGGAAAATGCTGTGCCTGCAGGTGCTGGAGAGTGGCTTATTTGCTTTGGCTGGATGTCTTCAGAGCTTGGATGTTTCTCTGGCTGCAGTGCCGTGGCTCAGGAGGCCGTGTGTGCTGCATAGGCTGGACACTGAAGGTGTCACTTCACGGTGCCACAGGGCTGTGGGTCCTTTGGTGCTGAGCTCAGTGCCAGGCTCTGGCTGTGGCACATCAGGGTTGTGCCACTCCTCCTGCTGCTGCTGCTGCCTGGGTCTGGATGTGCTGCAGGAGGGACACGGGACAGCAGAGGGCTTGAGGCTGAGGGCTGCCGCATTCCATCCATCCCACGGCTCCCAGCTGGGGTCAGAGACCCCCAAGAGAGCCCCCAGCCCCTTCCTGCTCCCTGTGCCAGCTCCAGCCCCCCCCCCCCCAGCACAGTGGTGCTTCCTCAGGAGCAGCTCCTGGGCTCCAGTTTGTGCCCGTTGCCTCTCGTGCTTGTCCTGGTGCTGCTGAGCATGGCCTGACTCCATCCTCCCTATGGGACGTATCACCATGGGTGGGATCCCCCCGAGCCTCCCTGCCCCAATCCAAACAGCCCCTCAGCCTTAAAGCTGCTCCAGGCCCTTGGTCGCTATGGTGGCCTTCCTTTGGGCTCTCACCATTGCGCCCAGCTCCCTCCTGCACCGATCCCAGCACTGTGCAGAGGGGCAGCATCCCCCCTCTTGTCCTGCTGGTGATGCTCTGTTGCAACCAAGACCATCATCAGCACCATTTGCCCGAGGGCCCATCTCTGCCTCGTGTCCCATTGGGTGCCCACCGGGACCCCTGGGTCCCAAACTCATCACCGAGCTGCAGGCAGCAGCAGAGCTGATGAACAGTGGGGTTGAACTGGAGCTAATGAACCTTGTGGGGCAGCTGCGTCCCTGTGTGCGTTGGGATTGTACACAGATGTAATCCGGAGCAAAGAGCAGTGGGTCTCAGCTCTATGCTGAATACTTTCTGAGTATAACGATAAAGAAACCTTAGAAACCCCTTTAGAGGTTAGCAATAGGCAGCGACACCCCAATAATCCTGGGCTGTGTGTCCAGCAAGGTGCTGGACATGGAGCTCAGGGAGCATTCCCAGGCTGCTCCATCCGGAGGCACTGGAGCACGTGCAGGAGAGCAGAACGTGTGAGCCAAACTCTTGGGAAAGGACAGGAGGCTTTGCTGCTGTGCCCGAGGAACCTGGAGAGCGTCAGGGAGCTGCGATGGGGAGAAGGGAAGCAGGCAGATGAGAGCAGACAGATCCATGGGGCTGCCAGAGCTCTGCGGTGCGTTCCTGGTGGAACTTTAGGGGCTGTGGCTGCAGCACTGCTCTGCCCCAGGGCTCCAGCCCCAGCATTGCAGCTGCTGAGCTGCTCTGTGCCCTGCGTGGAAGCTGAGGTCTGGGGAGTGTCATGGGGCCGGCACTGAGCTGATGCTCTACGGGGCTCTGGCTTTAAGGTTTTCTTGCTCCAACTGCAGCTCTGCAAAGGGAGGAATCCTTCAGCAAATGAACTCTTCAGCCTGCTTTCAACTGCTGGGGTTCACCCCAGGGCACAGGGATTGGAGCCAGGCAGCCTCGGGGCTGCTGAAGAGGAAAGCACTGATTGTCACAACACTGGGACTCATCAGGAGGAAATGGAATCCCACAGGGACAGCCCAATATAGACACAGTCCTGAGGGTGAGGGAGGCAGGGAACGTGGGGCTGAGTGGCACTCAGTAGTGGCAAACCAATATTGGGCTGTCCCTGTGGGGTCCTGCAGGAGCTGGGGCAGCTCCGCAGCTCTCCTGATCAATGCTGGCCTCGTTACCCTCTCTGCTTTAAATCCAGGCATGGATTTCTGGCCTCCCACCTTCCTTAATGCATCCCCTTGCAGTGAGCCCCACGTCTCTGTATCTGACTGTGCCAAGCTGAGCATTTATCACCTCCCTACAGCTCACAAACCCTTTTGCCTGGGGCAGTTCCATGCTGGGCTCTGCTCCCCATCCCTCTCACCTCCATCCTTGCTGTGGCAGCCCTGGTCTGCACATCCCCATCCTCACAGTGCTGGGGACAGTGGGATCTTTCCCTTCCTACTGGGAGACCACAGGCAAGGAGCTCCGACGTCTTCTGTAGAGCTTCAAGGAGGCGGCAGGTTGTGCCTCTCACAGAGCCCTAGAATGGCCTGGGTTGCACAGGAGCTCAATGCTCATCTGGTTCCAACCCCCTGCTATGTGCAGGTCGCCAACCAGCAGCCCAGGCTGCCCAGAGCCACATCCAGCCTGGCCTCCAATGCCTGCAGGGATGGGGCATCCACAGCCTCCTTGGGCAACCTGTGCCAGTGCCTCACCACCCTGTGTGTGTGAAAAACTTCCACCTCATATCCAACCCAAACCTCCCTTGGCTCACTTTAAAACCATTCCCCTTGTCCTGTTGTGTATCGGTCTGCCTCTCAGTGACCTTTGATTTGGGGAGAACAGAGACTCCCTGGCTGGGCCAAAAATGTGTTTTGCTGAAGAGGAAATGCAGCGTTTGGGGCGGTGCTGGAGGTGCGAAGCGCTGAGCAGGGTTTCTCTTTGTGGACGTGTACAGGGAGGGGTGGCAGCTTTGGTGGCACTGATTTGTCTGGCTGCAGACTGGAAGAGATCTGGGACAGTTGAGTCTTCCTCAGTTCTGTTTCGCATTGTGGAAGGGCTGTGGTTCCTCAGGGTGTTTCCTTTTTCTGGTGGTGCTGAGGTATAAACCACAGTTCTGACTCCCATCTGTGCATTTGCCTCTGCAGCTCAGCACGTGATGCACTTACTGTAGATGCACAGCATGCTTGGGTTGGAAGAGTCCTTAGGGATCACAGAACTGTGGGTTGGGTAGGGTTGGAAGGGACCTTAAAGATGATAGAATCATGGGTTGAGTAGTTGGGTTGGGTAGGGTTGGAAGGGTCCTTAAAGATGATAGAACCATGGGTTGAGTTGGGTTGGGTAGGGTTGGAAGGGTCCTTAAAGATGATAGAACCATGGGTTGAGTTGGGTTGGGGTAGGGTTGGAAGGTCCTTAAAGATGATAGAACCATGAGTTGAGTTGGGTTGGGTAGGGTTGGAAGGGTCCTTAAAGATGATAGAACCATGGGTTGAGTTGAGTTGGGTAGGGTTCGGATGGTTCTTGAAGATCATAGAGCTGTGGGATGGATTGGCTTGGGTTAGAAGGGTCTTGAAAGGTCGTAGGACCATGGAATCATTGGATTGGGTTGGGGTAGGGTTGGAAGGGTCCTTAAAGATGATAGAACCATGGGTTGAGTTGGGTTGGGTAGGGTTGGGATGGTTCTTGAAGATCATAGAGCCGTGGGATGGATTGGGTTGGGTTAGAAGGGTCTTGAAAGATCGTAGGACCATGGAATGGTTGGGTTGGGTTGGGTAGGGTTGGAAGGGTCCTTAAAGATGATAGAACCATGGGTTGAGTTGAGTTGGGTAGGGTTGGGATGGTTCTTGAAGATCATAGAGCCGTGGGATGGATTGGGTTGGGTTAGAAGGGTCTTGAAAGGTCGTAGGACCATGGAATGGTTGGGTTGGGTTGGGTTTTGGTAGGGTTGGATGGGTCCTTAAAGATGATAGAACCATGGGTTGGATAGGGTTGGGATGGTTCTTGAAGATCATAGAGCTGTGGGATGGATTGAGTTGGGTTAGAAGGGTCTTGAAAGGTCGTAGGACCATGGAATGGTTGGGTTGAGTTGGGGTAGGGTTGGAAGGTTCTTAAAGATGATAGAACCATGGGTTGAGTTGGGTTGGGTAGGGTTGGAAGGGTCCTTAAAGATGATAGAACCATGGGTTGAGTAGTTGGGTTGGGTAGGGTTGGAAGGGTCCTTAAAGATGATAGAACCATGGGTTGAGTTGGGTTGGGTAGGGTTGGAAGGGTCCTTAAAGATGATAGAACCATGGGTTGAGTTGAGTTGGGTAGGGTTGGGATGGTTCTTGAAGATCATAGAGCCATGGGATGGATTGGGTTGGGTTAGAAGGGTCTTGAAAGGTTGTAGGACCATGGAATGGTTGGGTTGGGTTGGGGTAGGGTTGGAAGGGTCCTTAAAGATGATAGAACCATGGGTTGGGTAGGGTTGGGATGGTTCTTGAAGATCATAGAGCCGTGGGATGGATTGCTTTGGGTTAGAAGGGTCTTGAAAGGTCGTAGGACCATGGAATCGTTGGATTGGGTTGGGGTAGGGTTGGAAGGTCCTTAAAGATGATAGAACCGTGGGTTGAGTTGGGTTGGGTAGGGTTGGAGGGGTCCTTAAAGGTCATAGAACCATGGGATGGAATGGGATGGGATGGGTTGCGTTGGCAGGGTCTTGAAAGGTCATAGAAAGGTCAAAGGTTGGGTTGGAAGGGTCCTTAAGAATCACAGAGCCATGGAATCGTTGGACTGGAAGAGTCCTTAAAGACTACAGAACCACAGAATGGTTGGGATGGAAGGGACCCCCCATCCCTGCCGTGGGCTGGCTGCCCCCCAGCTCAGGCTGCCCAGGGCCCACCCCCAGCCTGGGGCACCTCTGGGGCTGGGGCACCCACAGCTCCAGGCAGCAGTGCTGGGTCTGCACTGCCTCTGGGTGAAGGATTTCCCCACATCTGACCCTGACCTGCCCTCTGTTGGGTTGAAGCCATTCCCCTGTGTTGTGCTGCTCTCTACCCGTGCTCTTCTCTTTATCGGCCGTGATTCAGTTGGTCTCTGGGCTGTAACGACACGCTGCTGCCTCATCAGCTGTCCTCCGCAGGACCCACACGTCCTTCCCTCAGGGCTGCTCTCCATCAGCCCCACTCTGTGCCCAAATCTGACATTTCCTTGAACCCAGCACCACCCATTTGGCCTTATTGAACCTCGCTGTGTTCCCGTGAGCCCCTTCCTCACCTCCCCAGTCCCCTCTGGATGCCATCCTTCCCTTCTATTGAATCAACCACAGCGCTCAGCTTGGGGCTCACCGGCAAACTGCACCAATATTGCCCCCCACCCGTGTCCTGCAGTGTCACACCTCTGGGAATGGTGACACCCCCACGTCCCTGGGCAGCATCCCAGCCCTATGGGATGCAGCTTTTTGCCCCCATCCCCGAGCCGTGGCTGTGCCGTGGCGCTGGGGGAGCATTTGGGGTTTATTTTGTTGGCTTTGGCAGCGGGTCCGTCCTGCTTGCTGCCCTCTGGTGGAACGATCTCAGCTGCAGGGATCTGGAAGCAAACCGGGGGGGGGGGGGGGGGGGGGGGGGGAGCAGAGAGGAGTGCGGTGTGCCTGGAGCAAATGGAGCGTGTCTGCGCTCCTCCCGAGCCCTTCCATCCGCTTCAGACGGACTTTTGGGGTCAAAATAGTGAGGGTTTGTCGTTTCCCAGGTATCAGCTGTAGCACAGTGCTGGGAACGGAGCTCCTTCCAGGGCTGCGGGCCGCTTCTGCCTTTGTGCCGTACTCAGGGGGTCCTTCTGTGCCCACCCTGATGGCAGAATGGGGCAGAGCAGTTGGGCACAGCTCTGTGCCTGGGGGGCCCCCACTGAACCGCGGCGCATCGCGGTGAAGGAGAGAGGGGGAAGGAGAGAGGGAGAGATGGAAACTAGCGGCCAAAGCCACTGCAGCGCCAAACGCCTGGAAAAAAACTTATCTCCAATCTCCCTTTTTATTTTTTTATTTTATTTTTTTTAAATTTTTTAATAAAGCCCTTTGTTTTTGCAGTAATCTCATCCTCTTGCCGGGCCGGGATTTTCCAGGCTCTCTCCCACCCCTCTCCCCGCGCACAGCAGAAGGTGATCGCACACTGCGAGGACTTTACGGCTCCCACGAGGGACGTTGCCGGGGCTGCTTTTGCGATTATTGCACCGAATCCTCCCGTAAACCCGATCTCACCAGGGTCCCCCCCCCCCCCCCAAACCCCCCCGCCTCATCGATGGGGGAGCGAATCTCTTTTCCAGGGAAGGAGCTGCCGGCTCCTCGCACCCACGCGGCGCTCGGGGCCGTCCCAGCGCTGCAGGGAAAGGTTCTCCGTGCCGTGGCCCCGAGCTCCGTGCTGCTGCCAGAGGTGTTCTGCCCAGTGCGGGTGCTGGAGGGGAGAAGAAATGGAGAAGGGAAAAGAGATGGAGTAAGAAATGGAGGTTGGAAAAGAAGTGGAGTGCGCTCGGGGCAGAGCAGCTGCTTGCGGTGCCTGGAGTGAGGTTGGTTTCATGCTGCCGGAGGTGTTCTGCCCAGTGCGGGTGCTGGAGGGGAGAAGAAATGGAGAAAGGAAAAGAGATGGAGAAAAAAGCAGGATGGAAAAGAAGTGGAGTGCCCTCGGGGCAGAGCAGCCTCTCGCAGTGCCCAGTGCCCAGGGTGAGGCTGGTTTCGTGCTGCCCCGTTGCTGCCCTCAGTCCATCGAGGCCTCTGTGATTTTGGGTTGGCAGCTGAGATCGCTGTGTGCTCCGCTGAGCCCCAGTGATTTGTGCGCCCATCTCCAGCGCTCTGCGTGAGCTAGAGCCTTGGCAGAGCCCATCTGTAGGAAAGGACCTGTGTGTGGGGCACGGCGAGGCGGCCCTTGTGCTGATCCAGTGAGCCCTGCACTTGTGCTGCCAGGTGGGGAGAGGTTTTGCTGGCTCTCTGTGTACCTGGCATCGTAGACTCGTCATCGAATCGTGGAATGGTTTGGGTTGGAAGGGATCTTTCAGACCATCTATTTCCACCTACCCCTCCTATAGCCAGGGACCTATTGTCCTATAGCCAGGGACACTGCCCACCAGACCAGGTTGCTCACAGTCTGCAATACCTCCATGGTGGGATCCACAGCCTCTCTGGGCAACCCGCTCCAGTGTCTCACTGCCCTCACAGTAAAGAATTCCTTCCTAAGAAGATCTGCTCTAAGCCACGGGGAGCAGTCGGAGCAGTGCAGGGTAGGGCTGGCGGGTGCCTGGTGGAGCTCAGGGGCAGCACATCCCACACTGGGCTCAGAACTGACCTGAGTGGGGTTCAGTTCACGGGAGCAGCTCAGGAGAGGTGGACTGGGGGGCTGCAGGTGTCCACGGCCACACCGACCTCGTGTTGGGCACAGCGAGAGCCTGCCTGCCAACAGGGATGAGAGTGGCACCTCAGTGCGCCATCCGTGCTCTGGGTCCATTTGAGGACCTGGTTTGGTGCAGGGACAGAGGGCACAAGGGCTGAGCTGGCAGGGAGAAGCAGCCAGGCTGTTGTCCTGCCCAGGGACAGAGGACAGAGCAAAAGGGGAATCCCTGGATGGAGGTGAGGAAGGAGCTCTTGTCCTGATGGATTTCTGGGATGGCACCCAGGCAGCGATGAGGTCTCCATCCACGGAGAAATGGGAAATGCATCACCAAGCTCAGCGCCCTGATGGAGCCTGGAAGCTGGCTTTACTGGAGCAGAGACCTCCAGAAACCCTTCCCAGCATCTGTTTTTCCACCGTCTGCATTTGCAGAGCTTCCATGCACTCATACCTCGCAGCACCTCGCAGCACCTCGCCCTTGGCCCTCCACACACCTTGCAGGGCGTTGCGTCTGCGCTCTTCCCACAATTCAGGGCTGTTTCCCCCCAGGTTCATCGGGTGGCACCGAGCTCTTGTGAGCAGAGAGGGGCTGTGCAGAGCTCTGAGATCTGCTCTGGGCATAACCAGGCTGGGGAAGCAGCCGAGACAGGAAAGGCTGTGAGCACAGTGAGTGGGAATGCGGCGCTGTGAGCTGAGCAGCTGTCAGAGCGCGGCTCGGCAGCCCGTCCTCAGACGGGGGCTGATGGACTTTCTGTCTTCGTGGTCCCAGATGAGCAGAAGTGCGCGGCGCTTAATGAGCCCTTTCTTTCCTTCCTTCCTTCCCTGTAATGCGCCGTCCCCGAGGAGCCGTGAGCGCTGCGCGGCGCGAACCCAAAAGCACAAAGGTTCACGTGGCGGGCCCTTGCTGAGCTGCTTTCTTCTCTTTCAGGTCAAAGGGGCTCCCAGGAAGAGCAAAGTCCTGGGGGCTGATCCCCCTCCAAAGGATGGCGAGGGTCTGAACGTTCCGGATGAGTACGTGGAAGACAGCTCGGATGAGGAGGTAGGACCGCCTGCCAACTTGTGGATGCAACATAGGGCTGGTGGATTTCTTGCTGCGTCGCCTTCCGTGCAAACCCAGAGGGAGGGACGTTGGGTCAAAGAGCTCTGGGTGTGACGGGGGGCTGCCCACCCTGCAGCTCGCTGCTGGCACCCAGCGGGGCCGGGGGGGGCTGGTGATGGAGCGCAGCGCTCGCGGTGCCTGGCGCGGGAGGTTGGAAACTGCTTGTGCAAAAGGCAGCAGGATCCGGGCCGCAGAATGCTCCTTGGCTTGGCTCGTTCCAGACCAACTTCATTGCCTTTCTTAATCGTCTGCTAAATCAATTAACGCCGTTGGCGCAAATCAGCTGCTCCTGCAGAGCCCTGGGGTCGGGATGGGGTGAGCGCCAAGCGCGCGGGGGCGTTCGGTCTGGCCCTATTGCCGGGCTCTGGGTTCACTGGAAGGTGCTGGGACAGGTTTGTGGGGGCAGCTTGAGGGCCTTTGGTGAGCTTTGAGGGCATGGTGTGCTATATTGGGGTGCAGCCTGCTATATTGGGGTGCAGCCTGCTATATTGGGGCACAACGTGCTACATTGGAGCATCTGGAGGCTTCAAAACCCCATTTTGAGGCTTAATGACCTATTTTGAGAGACCGTGGGCCCATTTTAAGAACTCATATCCCATTGGCAGGAGTTGGACTTGATGATCCTGATGGGTCCCTTCCAAGTTGGGACACGTTCCCTGATTCTGTGGTGCGTTATACCGGGGCGCAGCGTGGTATAAGGGGCATTTTGAGCGCTCAGAACCCCATTTTGAGGGCTTATGGCCCTTTTTTGAAGGATCACAGTCCTACTTTGAGAACTCCTAGCCCCATTGCCAGGAGATGAACTTCATGATCCTTACGGGTCCCTTGCAAGTCGGGATATATTCTGTGATATGGTATATCGGGACATGGTGTGGTATACTGGGGCATGGTCTGGTATGTTGGAACATGGCGTAATGTTTTGGGACATTTTGAGGGTTCATAACCCCATTTTGAGGGCTAATTTGGGAGATCACGGCCCCGTCTTAAGTTCTACCACTATTGCCAGCAGTTGAACTCGATGATCCTTATGGGTCCATTCCAAGTCGGGATACATTCCCTGATTCTGCAGCATGGTATATAGGGGCATGGCAGGGTATATTGCAGAATGGCGTGGTATGTTGGGCCGTGGTGTTGTACATCAGGGCATTTTGAGGGCTCAGAATCCTATTTTGAGGTCTTACAGCCCTATTTTGAGAGTGCACGGTCCCATTTCGAGTATTCCTAGCCCAATTGCCAGGAGTGGACTTGATGATCCTTACAGATCTCTTCCAAGCTGGGATTCGTTCTGTGATTCTGTGGCACGGCGTATTGCAGAACTGTGCGTTGTATCATGGCATGGCGCGGTGTATGAAGGCACGGTGTGGTGCAGCGGGGCATTGAGCACCAGCACAGCGGCTCCTGGGCCCTGCAGCCATTGAAGGGCCTCAGCCCTGGCTCTGGAGACACGAGGGGGGCCTGGAGCACACCGTGCCCCGGGGCTGGACGCTGGAGGCCCACCTGGGTTGGCGCTGGAGCTGCCGGCAGCCCCCGGGTCTGGAATAGAGATTTAGAGAGAGGGGAAATATATGACTATAGAAAACATACACTTGTGTAATGTCTCCAGCATAACCCAGGAAAAAAAACCCTTTCATGCAGGAATCCGAGGTCTCCCCCCTCCCCAGCCGGTCCCGGTGCAGGGCCCCCGTGGGGGGAGCGCTGATTCAGAACCTGTTGACATCAGAGCAGCTTCCAGTGGCTTTGTTCCTGCTCCCCGCTCCCAGCCCCCTGCCCTCTGTGATTGTATTTATCTCTCCTCCAGAAGATCCCCGGTGCTGCTGCTGCTTCCTGTGGCCGCTTTGCGCTCGTCGCCCCACGCTGCCCCGGCTTCGTCCCTCCGTGCTGCAGCAGGGGCCGTTATCTTCCATTTCTCCTTATCTTTTCTTCATTGAGACCCCCAGCTTCTGTTCCGTAGCGTTGTTCTAATGAATGCGTGAGCTCATCCTTATTAATGAGCGGCCTCATTCTCCTCAAAGGACTGCAGTGCTCTCAAAAGAGATACTGGAGGTGCACGCAGCCCCAAGGGCCCTGCGGATGGGGCTCAGCCCATTGCACCCGCAGGCACTGGGAGCAAACAGTGAATGAACGGGGTGCACCGGGGGGCTCCCATCCCACACCCACCCCTGTGCAGCCCTCGGGAAAGCATGGCAACGAGTGTTGATGTGGGCACAGCGCCGTCTGTCCCTGCAGCTGCGCTGGGACAGCGGGCCATCCCTCCCCATTTGCCCCCCATGGAGCTGCGGTGTCCCCATCCATCGCCCCCAGCACCGGGTGCCCAGGGACACCACACACCAAGTAGAGGCGGCCCTGCTGCACCTTGTCACCTGCAGGTGGCTGCCCGACACCGGGCGATGCTACGGCACCGCTCTCCCCCCCGTGGGGCTGCCGCCGTCTGACCCATCGCTGTGCCCACAGCCGACCCCACAAGCAGCACGGGTGGGAAAACATCCCACGGTGCCCCCGGAGCGCCCGGAGCCGTGCCGCTGTCACTCAGCGCCTGCGCGGGGGCTCCGAGCTCCTTAATAAAGAGTAATGGCCCCGCGCTGCCCCGCGCTCCCGCTCGCTTGGCAGCTCCTCCTGGCCGCGCGCCCGGCCGCTGTGCCGTGAGCTCCGAGCAGAGACACAACAAAACCCCGGCGGTTTCCTGGCCGGGTGCGCAGCCCGCGGTGCCTGCGGGGCTCCCGGTGGCACAGCAGTGCGTGTGCCCGCGGTGCTGGCGCTCCCCCCGGCGCTCGGCACGGAGATGAATGGCCGCGAGCTGCCGCGGCTGTCAGGGCCTCGCTGGGAGGAAGCAGTTTGGGGCTTTTGTTTGGTTCTGTTTCCTCCCACAATGACTATTCCATATGTCAGTGGATAATGAATGAAGGAGCGCTGAGTGCTCCTCGGAGCGCGGCGGCCGTTCCAAGCCCACTTCCCTCCTCCGCAGCGCAGCTGAGCCGGGCGGGGGGCGAGCGCTGGCCGGGCGCAGGGAGCTCTTCTTTCAGTAGCTGATTAGCCAAGAGAGAAAAGTGCTGCAGAATGTGCTGCTGGCAGACGGCTCCTTCACTCATCACTCTGTGTGTGTGTGTGTGTGTGTGTGCGCGGCCCTGCGTGCGCTTCCTGACCTGCCTGGCTCTGCCTGATCTCCGTGCTCCCCCGCGAGCGTGCCTGGCCAGCAAGCGTGTGCTCAGAAAACCCTGGAACGGTGAGGGAGGAGTGGGCAGTGCCATGCTGGAGCTCGTGGACAGTCAGTGCCGTGCCAGAGCTCGTGGGCAGTGCTGTACCGGAGCTTGTGCGCCGTGCCGTGCCAAAGCTCTGGAGATGGGCGAGGAGGGGCCCTGTGGGCAGTGCTGTGCTGTGCTGGAGTTTGCAAGCAGTGCTGTGCGGTGCCAAAGCTCCAGAGCCAGGAAAGGAGGGACCCAGCAGATGGCTGTGCTGTGCCAAAGCTCATGGGCAGTGCTGTGTCGTGCCAGAGCTCTGCAGATGGACAAGGAGGGGCCCTGTGAGCAGTGCCGTGCTGTGCCAAAACTCTGCAGCCGTGCAAGGAGAGATTCTGTGCGTGGCTGTGCTGTACAGAGGCTCACGGGCAATGCCATGCTCTACTGAAGCTCCAGAGCCAGATAAGGAGACACTCAACAGTCAGCGCCGTGCCAAAGCTCACAGCAGCCCTGTGGTGGCACTGGGGGAACCTCCCGATTCCCAAACCAGCTCTGCTGCTCAATTCCACACTTCTTACGCCCAACTTTTTTCCAAGGGGGAAGTGCCTCTCAGTGTTGCTGCGTCCCATCCAAAAAGCTCCACTTCCCATTGCTGCGAGCAGCGCACACTGCAGTTGGGTTGCACACTGGGGAGGAACCGTGGCACGGAGCTTTGAGTGCTTGCCTGCACTGAAGGATGTGGCTCAGGGCTCCTCGGTGCCTCCTGTCCCCTCGAGCACAAATGATTCCTGGGAAGGCATGAGCTGCCACACACGACATCAGGAAGGAGCTGAAAGAAGGACGCGGGGAGGAAAGAGGTGCGTTGCAGCTCCAGCCCACCGCTGAGGTCCTCCAGCTGCAGTGCCATGCCCCATTTCCACAATTCCGTTTTGGAACAGCGGAGGGAGAGCGAAAGGAGCTGCGGAGATGGATGGAGGGGATAATTGGAGGCCTGGGGGGAGCGTGCAGACGAGGAGATGTGAGAAGGGGAGATCTGTGTCGGCTGGAGGCAAAGCGGAGTCGGGAGGACGCTAACAGGATGCAGGAGGAAGCACGGGGATATTTGACGAGATGAAACGGCGTCAGGTTGAAATGGAAATGAAATGGGAGGAGAGAGACACGCTCGCTGTGCGGCCGTATTGTCCTGCACGGCACGGGGCAGTGCATCACAGCACCACCAGAGGCTGCACAGACGTCTGGGTCTGCACACAGTGATGCCAATAATAACGGGAACGTCGGGAGCTGCGGTGCTCCAGGCTGAGATCGATGCTATGGGACCTCAAGGATCCACGATGGTCCCTGAGCCGCACGCACCAGGAACGCTCTGCTATGTGCTGGGTGGTTGTAGAATCATTGAGGATGGATAAGATCTCCAAGATCCCCCAGTCCAACCCCAACCCATCTCCACCATGACCCTAAATAGAGCCATAGAGTCTTTGTCACAGCATTAATCACGACAGTCATTAGGGTTGGAAAAGACCTCCAAGATCTCCTAGTCCAACCCCAACCCATCTCCACCATGACCTGAAACAGAACCATAGAGTCTTTGTCACAGCATTAATCACGACAGTCATTAGGGTTGGAAGAGACCTCCAAGATCTCCTAGTCCAACCCCAATCCGTCTTCACCATGACCCTAAATAGAACCACAGGGTCATTAAAGTTGGAAGAGACCTCCAAGACCCACCAGTCCAACCCTTCCCAACATGCCCACTGACCGTGTCCTCCCCCAAGTGCCACATCTTCACTGTCCTGTAACTCCAGAGATGGGGACTCCCCCTCCACCTCCCTGGGCAGTGGGAAGGGGCCTTGGAGCTGTTTTGTTGTCCCATCTTGTTGTCAGCAAAGGGTGGGGAGCTCTGCTTTCAGCACATCCCACCCCATCTTCCACCACACATCAACCACCAAAGGTCTTAGATTATAGAACCATGGAGTGGGTTGGGTTGGAAGGGTCCTTAAAGAGCACAGAACTGTGGAATGGTTGGGTTAGAAGGGTCCTTAGAGAGCGCAGAACTGTGGAGTGGGTTGGGTTGGAAGGGTCCTTAAAGAGCACAGAACCGTGGAATGGTTGGGTTGGAAGGGTCCTTAAAGAGCATAGAACTGTGGAATGGTTGGGTTGGAAGGATCCTTAAAGAGCACAGAACTGTGGAGTGGGTTGGGTTGGAAGGGTCCATAAAGAGCACAGAACTGTGGAATGGTTGGGTTGGAAGGGTCCTCAAAGATCACAGAACTGTGGAATGGTTGGGTTGGAAGGGTCCTTAAAGAGCACAGAACCATGGAGTGGGTTGGGTTGGAAGGGTCCTTAAAGAGCACAGAACCATGGAATGGTTGGGTTGGAAGGGTCCATAAAGAGCACAGAACTGTGGAATGGTTGTGTTGGAAGGGTCCTTAAAGAACACAGAGCCATGGAGTGGGTTGGGTTGGAAGGGTCCTCAAAGATCACAGAACCATGGAATGGTTGGGTTGGAAGGGTCCTTAAAGAGCACAGAGCCATGGAGTGGGTTGGGTTGGAAGGGTCCTCAAAGCCCATCCATCTCCAACCCACTCCTCAGCCCACCCAGGTCTCTCTAGATGCCATCCCTTCCTTCTGTTGGATCTGGGGGCCGTCAGCAAACTGCTGGCACTCCCAATCCCACCGCCGGTGCCTTCGGTGAAGAAGAGCCCTTCTCCATTGACCATGGGGTTTCCTGTGGGTTCCTCGGTGGGGGGCATCGCGTGGGCTCCTGTGGGAGCTCAGCTGCCACTCACTGATGGTTAAACAGGCTGAGAGGAGCCAGAGGAACACGACGCATGGCTCGGGGCCTGTGCTGCGCATCTCCCCCCTTCCCCCATAGACCGGGGATGGTTTCGGCACCAGCTCCGGCGCTTGGGGCCGCCGTGGGAAGCCGGGCTGGCGCAGCACCGGGAGCTCACAGCTGTGCAACTCGGGCACTCACTGGGGCTCCTGGCGCTCCAGGACGGAAAGTTTCCACGCTCGGCACGTCGGAGCTGGGACCCAGCAGCCCCTTCCCCACAGCACCGGGCGTCCCTGACCCCGTGCAGCACCGTGCCCGGCAATGAGGGGCAGCTGCGGTGCTGCCGGGGGATTCTCTGCGGTGGGGACAGGGAGGGCTGGAGCTGGGGGGAGCGGGGGAGAGCCGGTGATTAACTGGTGCTGATACAGCCGTGAAAAAGGAGCTCCATTACTCTGTCTCTTGGCTGCCCCAGAGCTGATATTTAAAGCCGTTTGTAAAGCGGCTCAGTTGGGGCAGGAAAGGCTTTTTCCTTCTGGAAGGAATGACATCACCGAATACATTTAACCGATCAGGTCTCTGACCCAAGGAGAGCGAGAAACCCACAACAACTTGTGGCTGATGAGTGGAAACTTTTCCTTCTTTCTTTCTTTTTTTCTTTTCTTTTCTTCTTTGGTTTTTTTTCTTTCCATTTACTTTCCCCCTCTGCGTGCCGGCTCTACGCGGCTCGGCTCCATGGGCTGCACTCCAGGATCCGCTCTGATTCCTCCGGCCCTGCTGCACTTAGGGGGGGGGAAAAGGGGGGGGGGGGGCAGGGAGCAGCCTGCAAGTGCAGGGCAGGTTAATTCAGACAGCCACATTAATTCAGACAGCCACATTAATTCAGAGCCACGTTAATTCAGAGCCACGTTAATTCAGAGCCACGTTAATTCAGAGAGCCGCGTTAATTCAGAGAGCCGCATTGATTCGGAGAGCCGCATTAATTCAGAGAGCTGCAGCACAGCTGGGTTGGAGGGGATCTTAAAGATCACAGAAGTGTGGAACAGTCGGGTTGGAAGGGTCCTTAAAGATCGTAGAGCCGTGAAGGTCCTGAAAGATCATAGAGCTGTGGGACGGTTGGGTTGGAGGGGTCCTTAATGGTCTTGGAACCAGGAACGATTGGGTCGGAAGGGTCTCCTGCAGTGGGCTGTGTGCCCCCCACCAGCTCAGGCTGCCCAGGGCCCCATCCACAGCCTCAGAACACCTCCAGGGATGGGACTCTGTGCCACTGCCGCCACCACCGGTTCCCATTGCCTTGTCCCACATTCCGCCTCGTCCCATGGCCGTGCCGACCCGGCTCGCTTCCCGGTGCGGATGGCGGAGCGCAACCACTCCTCCCACCCCCGCGGCTGGAGCTGCTCCATCCCTGCTGGCAGAGCTGGGGCTGCGGGATGCCAGGGCTGCCAGCGAAACTCCCCTCGCGCTGCAACCTCTGCAGCAGTGCTGCACTGCAGCATCCGGGCAGCGCACACAGGTGGGACAGAGGTGGCTGCATGCAGACGTGGCCGTGGCGCAGGGAACGGAGCGACCCCAGAGCTGAATGGCAGGCGGCTGCTTTGGCGTCCCTCCGCTCCCAACACGCTTCCCAACACGCTGCTTGCCCTGCGCCCGTGCAGCACTGCATCTCCTGCACCGTTCTGCACCCATTCGTTGGCACAAACCTGCATGCACAGCGCTGTGCGTGGCTCTGATCGCTGCAGGAACTGCTTGGGAAGCTCCTGGCTGTGCTGCAGTGACAGCCGTGTGCTCGGCAGCTCTGTGCACGGGGATGGCTTTCTGGAAAGCAGCGTTCGATCCCGGACATAGAGTCAGCACTGCTGGGATTCCTTGGTGCAGGGAATAGGGAGCTCTCTGCTCCTTGGGAATAGGGCAGAGTGGGAAGATGCCTTTCCTGTGCAGAGCCCACTGCTTGTTTTGCTGGAGGAGCAGCCGGAGGGAGCAGGCGGTGTCACAGTGCTGTGTCTGAGGGCTCTGTGTGCTGGCACTCACCCCACGATGGGTGATGCTAAAGAAGGGAGGGAGGGCTCAGGGGGCAGCTGTGGCTTAGAGTGTCAGCATCTGTGCCTGGGCTGGGGCAGAGCTGTGCCCCATGATGTTGGGTGCAGTGCCCTGAGCGGTGCAGTGCCGTGTGTGTGTGGGGCAGTGCCCCATGGATGTGATGCGGTATGTGATGCAGTGCCATGGACATTGCAGTGCCATGTGTGTGTGGTCAGTGCCCCATGGATGTGATGCTGTGTGTGATGCAGGGCCACATGTGATGCAGTGCCATGGACACTGCAGTGCCATATATGTGTGGGGCAGTGCCCCATGGATGTGATGCCGTGTGTGATGCAGGGCCACATGTGATGCAGTGCCATGGACACTGCAGTGCCATGTGTGTGTGGGGCAGTGCCCCATGGATGTGATGCTGTGTGTGATGGCAGAGCCATGGACATTGCAGTGCCATGTGTGTGTGGTCAGTGCCCCATGGATGTGATGCTGTGTGTGATGCAGTGCCACATGTGATGCAGTGCCATGGACATTGCAGTGCCATATATGTGTGGGGCAGTGCCCCATGGATGTGATGCCGTGTGATGCAGAGCCACATGTGATGCAGTGCCATGGACACTGCAATGCCATGTATGTGTGGGGCAGTGCCCCATGGATGTGATGCTGTGTGTGATGCAGAGCCACATGTGATGCAGTGCCATGGACATTGCAGTGCCATGTATGTGTGGGGCAGTGCCCCATGGATGTGATGCCGTGTGTGATGCAGTGCCATGGACACTGCAGTGCCATGTATGTGTGGGGCAGTGCCCCATGGATGTGATGCTGTGTGTGATGCAGTGCCATGGACACTGCAGTGCCATGTATGTGTGGGGCAGTGCCCCATGGATGTGATGCCGTGTGTGATGGCAGGGCCACATGTGATGCAGTGCCATGGACATTGCAGTGCCATGTATGTGTGGGGCAGTGCCCCATGGATGTGATGCCGTGTGTGATGCAGTGCCACATGTGATGCAGTGCCATGGACATTGCAGTGCCATGTATGTGTGGGGCAGTGCCCCATGGATGTGATGCCGTGTGTGATGCAGTGCCATGGACACTGCAGTGCCATGTATGTGTGGGGCAGTGCCCCATGGATGTGATGCCGTGTGTGATGCAGGGCCACATGTGATGCAGTGCCATGGACATTGCAGTGCCATGTGTGTGTGGGGCAGTGCCCCATGGATGTGATGCTGTGTGTGATGCAGGGCCACATGTGATGCAGTGCCATGGACTTTGCAGTGCCTTTAGCAATGCAGTGCCATGGTCGTGTTGTGCACTGTGCAATGGATGTGCTGCCATGCACGATGCAGGGCTGAGCACGATGCAGTGCCCTGAGCAATGCAGTGCATGCATGATGCAGTACCATGCATGATGCAGTGCCCTGAGTGATGCAGTGCATGCAGGATGCAGTACCATGCACGATGCAGTGCCCTGAGCGATGCAGTGCATGCATGATGCAGGGTTGAGCACGATGCAGTGCCCTGAGCGATGCAGTGCCCAACACGATGCAATGACCTGAGCGATGTGACGTCCTGAGAGATGCAGTGCCCAAATGAATGCAGTGCCCCCTCCAATTGAGTGCCTGATGGATGCAGTGCCATGCGCAGGGTGCTGCAGTGCTCAATGCAACGCCATGTGTGATGGACTGCCATGCTCAGTGCAGTGCCTCTCTCATTGCAGTGCCCTTCTCAATGCAATGCCCTTCTCAATGCAGTGCCCTTCTCAATGCAGTGCCCTTCTCAATGCACTGCCCTTCTCATTGCAGAGCCCTTCTCATTGCATTGCCCTTCTCATTGCAGTGCCCTTCTCATTGCAGAGCCCTTCTCATTGCAGTGCCCTTCTCGTTGCAGTGCCCTTCTCATTGCAGCGCCCTTCTCAATGCAGTGCCTTTCTCATTGCAGTGCCCTTCTCATTGCAGTGCCCTTCTCGTCGCAGTGCCCTTCTCATTGCATTGCCCTTCTCAATGCAGTGCCCTTCTCATTGCAGTGCCCTTCTCATTGCAGAGCCCTTCTCATTGCATTGCCGTTCTCAATGCAATGCCCTTCTCAATGCAGTGCCCTTCTCAATGCAATGCCCTTCTCAATGCATTGCCCTTCTCAATGCAGTGCCCTTCTCATTGCAGTGCCCTTCTCAATGCAATGCCCTTCTCAATGCAGTGCCCTTCTCAATGCATTGCCCTTCTCAATGCATTGCCCTTCTCAATGCATTGCCCTTCTCATTGCAGTGCCCTTCTCATTGCAGTGCCCTTCTCATTGCAGAGCCCTTCTCATTGCAGTGCCCTTCTCAATGCAGTGCCCTTCTCCTTGCAGTGCCCTTCTCAATGCAATGCCCTTCTCCTTGCAGTGCCCTTCTCGTTGCATTGCCCTTCTCAATGCAGTGCCTTTCTCATTGCAGTGCCCTTCTCATTGCAGTGCCCTTCTCAATGCAGTGCCCTTCTCAATGCAGTGCCCTTCTCGTTGCATTGCCCTTCTCAATGCAGAGCCCTTCTCCTTGCAGTGCCCTTCTCCTTGCAGTGCCCTTCTCATTGCAGTGCCCTTCTCATTGCAGTGCCCTTCTCATTGCAGTGCCCTTCTCGTTGCATTGCCCTTCTCAATGCAGAGCCCTTCTCCTTGCAGTGCCCTTCTCCTTGCAGTGCCCTTCTCCTTGCAGTGCCCTTCTCCTTGCAGTGCCCTTCTCGTTGCATTGCCCTTCTCAATGCAGAGCCCTTCTCATTGCAGTGCCCTTCTCATTGCAGTGCCCTTCTCATTGCAGTGCCCTTCTCAATGCAGTGCCTTTCTCAATGCAATGCCCTTCTCAATGCAGTGCCCTTCTCAATGCAGTGCCCTTCTCATTGCAGTGCCCTTCTCAATGCAGTGCCCTTCTCAATGCACTGCCCTTCTCATTGCATTGCCCTTCTCATTGCAGTGCCCTTCTCATTGCAGTGCCCTTCTCAATGCAATGCCCTTCTCAATGCAGTGCCCTTCTCAATGCAATGCCCTTCTCATTGCAGTGCCCTTCTCAATGCAATGCCCTTCTCATTGCAGTGCCCTTCTCAATGCATTGCCCTTCTCAATGCAGTGCCCTTCTCAATGCATTGCCCTTCTCATTGCAGAGCCCTTCTCATTGCATTGCCCTTCTCATTGCAGAGCCCTTCTCATTGCAGTGCCCTTCTCATTGCAGAGCCCTTCTCATTGCATTGCTCTTCTCCTTGCAGTGCCCTTCTCAATGCAGTGCCCTTCTCATTGCAGTGCCCTTCTCATTGCATTGCCCTTCTCAATGCAGTGCCTTTCTCAATGCAGTGCCCTTCTCATTGCAGTGCCCTTCTCAACGCAGTGCCCTTCTCGTTGCAGTGCCCTTCTCATTGCAGTGCCCTTCTCAATGCAGTGCCCTTCTCGTTGCAGTGCCCTTCTCATTGCAGTGCCCTTCTCAATGCAGTGCCCTTCTCATTGCAGTGCCCTTCTCATTGCAGTGCCCTTCTCAATGCAGTGCCCTTCTCAATGCAGTGCCCTTCTCATTGCAGTGCCCTTCTCATTGCAGTGCCTTTCTCAATGCAGTGCCTTTCTCAATGCACTGCCCTTCTCGTTGCAGTGCCTTTCTCAATGCATTGCCCTTCTCATTGCAGTGCCCTTCTCATTGCAGTGCCCTTCTCAATGCACTGCCCTTCTCATTGCAGTGCCCTTCTCATTGCATTGCCCTTCTCAATGCAGTGCCCTTCTCATTGCAGTGCCCTTCTCAATGCAGTGCCTTTCTCAATGCAATGCCCTTCTCAATGCACTGCCCTTCTCATTGCAGAGCCCTTCTCATTGCAGTGCCCTTCTCCTTGCAGTGCCCTTCTCAATGCAGTGCCTTTCTCAATGCAATGCCCTTCTCAATGCAGTGCCCTTCTCAATGCAGTGCCCTTCTCAATGCATTGCCCTGCTCATTGCAGTGCCCTTCTCATTGCAGTGCCCTTCTCAATGCAGTGCCCTTCTCATTGCAGTGCCCTTCTCAATGCAGAGCCCTTCTCAATGCAGTGCCCTTCTCAATGCACTGCCTTTCTCAATGCACTGCCCTTCTCCTTGCAGTGCCCTTCTCAATGCAGTGCCTTTCTCAATGCAATGCCCTTCTCAATGCAGTGCCCTTCTCAATGCAGTGCCCTTCTCATTGCAGTGCCCTTCTCATTGCAGAGCCCTTCTCAATGCAGTGCCCTTCTCATTGCAGTGCCCTTCTCATTGCAGTGCCCTTCTCAATGCAGTGCCCTTCTCAATGCAATGCCCTTCTCAATGCAGTGCCCTTCTCAATGCAGTGCCCTTCTCATTGCAGTGCCCTTCTCATTGCAGAGCCCTTCTCAATGCAGTGCCCTTCTCATTGCAGTGCCCTTCTCATTGCAGTGCCCTTCTCAATGCAGTGCCCTTCTCAATGCAATGCCCTTCTCAATGCAGTGCCCTTCTCATTGCAGTGCCCTTCTCATTGCAGTGCCCTTCTCAATGCAGTGCCCTTCTCCTTGCAGTGCCTTTCTCAATGCAGTGCCCTTCTCATTGCAGTGCCCTTCTCATTGCATTGCTCTTCTCCTTGCAGTGCCCTTCTCCTTGCAGTGCCCTTCTCAATGCAATGCCCTTCTCAATGCAGTGCCCTTCTCAATGCAGTGCCTTTCTCAATGCAGTGCCCTTCTCATTGCATTGCCCTTCTCAATGCAGTGCCCTTCTCAATGCAGTGCCCTTCTCAATGCAGTGCCCTTCTCATTGCAGTGCCCTTCTCATTGCAGTGCCCTTCTCAATGCACTGCCCTTCTCAATGCAGTGCCATGCTCATTGCAGTGCCCTTCTCCTTGCAGTGCCTTTCTCAATGCAGTGCCCTTCTCATTGCATTGCCCTTCTCAATGCAGTGCCCTTCTCATTGCATTGCCTTTCTCCTTGCAGTGCCCTTCTCATTGCAGTGCCCTTCTCATTGCAGTGCCCTTCTCAATGCAGTGCCCTTCTCGTTGCAGTGCCCTTCTCAATGCACTGCCCTTCTCAATGCAGTGCCCTTCTCAATGCAGTGCCCGGCACCAGCCTGCTGTCCTGGACCCGTTCCCCCCATGCTGCTCACAGCTCTCTCGCAGCCTGGCCCCGCTCAGGGATTTTGTTTTCATCCCTCCCGATCCAGTAGCACAACTTGTCCAAAAAAACACCGCTCGACTTTACTTCAATTCCTGGAAAAACTCTGGAACAAAATAATCAAGCCCTTTTGCAAACCTCTGGAAGATAGCGAGCGGACTCGTCACCGCCAGCACAGACGAGTCTGTCAAAACAACCCGGCGTCCCTCTGCACCAGGAGAAGGGGTTGAGAGGGTGGTGGGTGGCAGTGCTGCCCAGGGGCTGCAGGAGGAGCCCAGGAGGAGCCCAGCACGTGGGTGCACGGCTGGCTGCTCCGGGGGCATCGGCCCGTAGGGTTTGTGGTTGGGGTCACAGAATCACAGAATCACCCGGGTTGGAAGGGACCCCAAGGATCATGCAGTTCCAACCCCCCTGCCTGGCAGGGCCACCAAACATCCACATTCAGATCAGGTTGCCCAGGACCCCGTCCAACCTGGCCTTAAACACATCCAAGGACGGGGCATCCACAACCTCCCTGGGCAGCCCGTTCCAGGGCCTAACCACTCTCCTAGTAAAGAACTTCCCCCTAACATCCAACCTAAATCTTCCCTCCTTCAACTTAAAACCATTTCCCCTCGTCCTGCTGTTGTCAGCCCTTTTGAAGAGTTGACTCCCCTCCTGGGTGTAGGTTCCCTTCAGGTATTGATAGGCTGCCATGAGGTCACCCCACAGCCTTCTCTTCTCCAGGCTGAACAAAGCCCAACTCCCTCAGCCTGTCCTCATAGGGGAGCTGCTCCAGCCCCCTGATCATCTTAGTCGCCCTCCTCTGGACCCTTTCCAAAATCTCAATGTCTTTCTTGTACTGAGGGCTCCACACCTGGACACAGGACTCCAGATGGGGCCTCACAAGAGCCAAGTAGAGAGGGACGATCACCTCCCTGTCCCTGCTGGCCACCCCTCTCCTGATGGAGCCCAGGATCCCATTTGCCTTTCGAGCTGCTCACTGCTGGCTCATGTTCAGTCTCTCGTCCATCAGGACCCCCAGGTCCTTCTCTGCCGAGCTGCTCTCAAGGACCACATGGGGGTGGGTGGGTGCAGCTGGTGGTGCTGCAGGGTCTGCACTTGTCCTGCACCTGGGCTTCCCTGCAAAGGGGAGGGGAGATGTGCTGAGTAAATGAGCGTAGAGTCGTGGAATCCTTAAAGACCGTGGAGCCATGGAATGGTTGGGTTGGAATGGCCCTGGGAGATCGTAGAGCTGTGGGAGGGTTGGGGTGAAAGGATCCTTAAAGATTGTAGAGCGTTGGGAGGGTCCTTAAAGATCATAGGGCCATGGGATGGTTGGGTTGGGAGGGTCCTTAAAGATCATAGGGCCATGGGATGGTTGGGTTGGGAGGGTCCTTAAAGATCACAGAATGTTGAGTTGGAAGGATCCTCACAGGTCATAGAGGCATGAAATGGTTGGGTTAAAGGTCCTTAAAGGTCACGGAGCCATGAAAGGGTTGGGTTGGAAGAGTCCTTAAGGATCATAAAGCCACAGAAGAGTTGGGTTGTGAGGGTCCTTAAAGGTCATAGAGCTGTGAAACGGGTTGGAAACGTCTTGCTGAGCTTTTGGGAGCCACAGGGCAGCCCTTGAGCTGCTGTGTGAATCCCAACGTGCTGCAGGGATTGCCCTGTGCATCCCCTGTCTGTGGGGTGGGCAGAGCCAGAGGAGGCAGCTTGGGCTCCTGTGATCATATAACTGTAGAATCTAAGATCAGAAAAGGCCTCCAAGATCCCCCAGTCCAACCCCATCCCATCCCCACCATGACCCTAAACTGAACCATAGAGTCATTCAGGTTGGAAAAGACCTCCAAGATCCCACGGTCCAACCCCCGCCCACCCCCCACCGCGTCCCCAGGTGCCACATCTGCACCATTCCTGAACACTTGTGGGGATGGGGACCCCCCCACCCCCCTGGGCAGCCCGTTCCCATCCACAACACTCATCTGGAGAACATTTTCCCTACTATCCAACTTGAGGCCATCTCCCCTTGTCCCTGCCTCTTGACCTCAGCTTGCAGCAGCCCCTTTGGGGTCCCCGTAAGGAACCAGACGCCGCTGGCCTTCTTGCAACCCGTGTGCCCTGCCGTGCACTCAGCACTGCTTTGAATGACCAAAACCCAACACGTTCATCTTTTGCCCCTCCTCATCGCCGCGCCAGCTTTCCCTTGGTCTTATTCAGCCTCATTTGGGTTTTTTCCCCCTTCAGCCAGGCTGAGAGCCCGTTTCAGCCATGGCCGTGACCCATCGCGTTCCCAGGGGCTCCGGGTCTCCTTCCACCCGACGGGACCGGGACCCCCAGCGCCGCGGTAGCGGCACGGCGATCGGAAGCCGCGGCCGATGCCGGCTTTCCCCCCAGGCTCGGCTGTAACCGGAGAGCGCGCGGGGCGGCCGCCGAGCGCCTGTTTGCGCGTCCGGGAACCACGCGTCGCTTTGCGCGGCGGCCAAGCGCCGCTAATGGCTTCTGTCGGCTACCGGAGCTCCGGCTGCCAAAGCCTCGGCCTTTCTCGGCCCCTCTCTCCCCGCATCCCCCGCGTCCCGGCCCAGCTGCGCGCCGTGCTCTGGCAGAGGGCTCCTCTCGTGTTTCCTCGGCCCCGCGGCGATCCCTCTTTGTTTGGAGCCTCTCAGCTCTCCGGCTTGAAAATCGCTCACGGCCGCGGCTCCCGCAGGCACTCCTCGTGCCCCCCGGCCCCACAGCCCCCCGTCCAGGGGCGGCAGCCGGCCCCACGTCCCTTCCCACGCGCCTGGAAGCCCCGTCTCATTCTTCTCCCGGCGTCGGGTTTTCCCACCGCCTCGGGTTTTCCCATTACGGCGCTGCGCACGTGGGTGATGGAGCGGGGAGCGAGCGCCGCACGTGTGCTCCTGCGAGGGTCGGGGTGAGGCGGGAGGCCGGGAGCGCTTGTTGTGACCATCGATGCTCCAAGGAGTGACCCAGGGGTCGTTAAAGCCGTGCTTGCTTTGTGCTTTGTGGCCAGCATTCCTGGGATGCTGCAGGAAGGGGGGGGGGTCCTGCAGGACTGGAGTGCTGCGTCCAGGGCTGGAGCCCCCAGCACAAGAAGGACAGGGAGCTGTTGGAGAGGGTGCAGAGGAGCCACAAAGGTGATCAGGGGGCTGCAGCACCTCCACTGCAAAGAACAGGCTGAGGGAGCTGGGCTCGTTCAGCATGGAGGAGAGAAGCTGCGGGGTGACCTCAGTGCAGCCTGCAGTGCCTAAAGGGAGCCTGCAGACAGGAGGGGAGTCAGCTCTGTGCAAGGGGAGATGACAGCAGGACGAGGGGGATGGTTTGAAGCTGAGGGAGGGCAGATGGAGGTTGGATGTCAGGGGAAGTTCTGTGCTGTGAGAGCGGTGAGGGGCTGGAACAGCTGCCCAGAGAGGCTGTGATGCCCCATCCACCCCTGGAGGTGTTCAAGGACGGGTTGGATGGGGCCCTGGGCACCCTGGGCTGCTATGAAATGTGGAGGTTGGTGGCTTTGAATGCAGTGGGGGGTTGGAGCTCCGTGATCCTTGAGGTCCCTTCCAACCCTGGCCATGCTGTGATTCTGTCCTCAGCATCTTCCTAACCCACGAGCAGCTGTGTGAAAGCACTGCAAAGTGTGGAGCCCCCAGCTCTGGGTGCAGCTCCAGCATTGCCCTCCCCAGGGCAGTGCAGAGGGGAGGAGAGCATCCCTTTCCCTGCAGGTCACACTGTGTGCAGTGCATCTCAGGGACCCTCTTGGCTGCCAGAGCACACTGCTGGCTCGTGGTCAACCATCAGTCAGCTGTCATCCAACCATTGGTCAGCCAGGACACCGTTGGCCTTCTTGGCTCACGGTCAACCCATGGTCAACCATTGCTCACCAGTATCCCCTGGTCCTTCTCTGCAAAGCTCCTTTCCAGCAGCTGGTGCTCCCCAAATGGCAAATCCTTTGTCGGTAAGCTGGGGGAGGAGGGTTGCCAGCTGCCTGTGTCCCACCTCTCTGGGTCACAGTAGCCAAAGATGTGGGGTAAATTGCTGTACAGCTGTGATGCTTTCAGCAGATGCTTTTTCTCTCTCTGGTCCCGCTGAGGCAGGTTGCTCCACACATTTGTCCTTCCTCCTCTGGGCAGCTGTTGGGTCTGTTCAGCAGTGGCTGTAGCCCAGTGAATTGCTGCATTGCGATGCACTGGGCTCACAACCCATGCCGTGGCTCTGTGATCTGTAAGGACCCTTCCAACCTGACCTATCCCATGGTTCTGTGATCTGTAAAGACCCTTCCAGGCCGGCAGAACTCATTTTGTAGTGATGTGTAAGGACTTTTCCAAGCCAACCCAAACCAACCCATCTCATCCCATGGCTCTGTGATCTGTAAGGACCCTTCCAACCCAGCCATCCCATGGCTCTGTGATCTGTAAGGACCCTTCCAACCCAGCCGTCCCATGGCTCTATCATCTGTAAGGACCCTTCCAACCCAGCCATCCCATGGCCCTATGATCTGTAAGGACCCTTCCAACCCAGCCATCCCATGGCTCTGTGATCTGTAAGGACCCTTGCAACACAACCATCCCATGGCTCTATGATCTGTAAGGACCCTTCCAACCCAGCCATCCCATGGCTCTATGATCTGTAAGGACCCTTGCAACACAACCATCTCATGGCCCTCTGATCTGTAAGGACCCTCCCAATCCAAACGTTTCATGGACCTTTGATCTTTTAGGACCTTCCCAATCCAACCCATCCCAGGGTTCTTTAATCTCTAAGGACCCTCCCAATCCAACCCAACCACCCCATGGCTCTGTGATCTTTAAGGACCCTCCCAACCCACCCACCCCCCGTCTCTGTGATCTACAAGGTGCTACGCTCGGGGCCGGCTGCACCACGCATCGCTGCCCCCCTGCCTCCCCCTCTCTCCCTCCGCCACCGGCAGGAAATCTCTCTTTAATGGGCTATGGAGGGGAGCGGGCCGTGTTTTGCTAAGGAGGAATGTTGACATGGAAGCCTCTGCTCTTTCTTCCTGGCAGGTCCCCGGCCGGATCGCGTGCTGCTCGCGCCGATCCTTCCCCGCGCCGGGACGAGGAGGGGGGCCGGGGCCTGCAGGTGCGACGCGGGGTGGGGGCTCCCCCCCCGGACCCACCGCTTTCATCCCCGCTCCGCTCCCAGATGGCTGCAAGAAGGGAGGGGAGGGGTCCCCGGGGGGGCACGATTAAAGCCATCTGCGGGACGGGGCCGCGCTCTCCCCTCCCCACCGACCTCGGGGCTGATGGGGAAGGGGGAACCCGTCGGTCCCGGTGGGAAATGCAATCTGGAAGCGGGGGGGAGAGCGGTGGGAAGGGGCCACGCTCCCCCCCTGGCCCCTTCCCCCTCACCGTGCCTGGGCCGGCGCCGAGGCGGGGGGGTGAGGGGCTGCGCTCTGCCTTTACATCTCGTAACCTTTAACGAGCAGGGCCTGCTCTGCTCCAAGCGAGCCCTGGGCGGCCGCGTTACGCTTGGCTATGGGGAGGGGACCGGCACAACTCCGACACCGCGGCACCGCAGGGCTCCTGGTGCCAGCTGAGCCCCACGCCTTGGGGTCCCGCTGCTCTCTGTAGGGTTTGTGTTCGCCCCAGTGTGAATGGCACGGAGCTGGGACCTCTCCGGAGCCGCAGTCTCCCAATGCTCCTGAAGCTCCTGGAGCCTCAGTCTCCCAATCCCCATCCCTGGAGGTGTTCAAGGCCGGGTTGGATGGGGCCCTGGGCGGCCTGGTCTGCTATGAAATGCAGAGGTTGGTGGCCCTGCCTATGGTGAGGGGTTGGAGCTTCGTGATCCTTGAGGTCCCTTCCAACCCGGGCCATTCTATCATCTGTAGAGCGCAGCAGCGGTGCGGGGCACAGCGCCCAGGGAGAGAGGAATGCCTGTGTCACTGCTCCCCCCCCCCCCGGGAGCAGCTCTCAAGGTGTTCAGAATGGAAAAGTCCGAGCACGGTCGGAGCAGCGCAGAGGGGGGGGATTGCCAAAATTAACAGTTGATTCGGGTTTGTGGGAGCGGGAGCCAAAACGCAAGGAATCTTGGAGTCTGAGTGGGAAACTTTTTCTGTGGGCAGTAAATCAGCACGGAAAGATCGGAGGTGGGGAGGAGTAGGGGGGGGGGGAAGGGATGGAGCTGCCTGGGGGGGGGTCAGAGCCTGCATTCCCTCTGCGCCCACCCTGTGAGCTTCCCCCGAAGCCCTAAAGGCCATGATGGGGTGTGGAGCAAACGTTGGATGTGCCACTGCTGTCACCATGGGCCGTGTTCACTCTGGAACCTACTGATGACCTCCGTTAGCAGTGCTGTTCAGTGAGCCTGGGGGAGGTCAGTGGGGCTGTGGCTCTTCTGGATCCGTGTCCTGATTGCTCTCAGTGTCCCCCGGATGCAAACCTTTCGGTGTCCCCAAGCATCCTGCACTGGAGCTCGGCGATTCCTCGCATCCAGGTGGAATTTTGCACATCTTCCTGGTGCCCTCCACCTCCTGCCTTGCAGTCCCTGAGTATTGTACAGGGAAATCCCGGCTCTGTGCCCCCTGCTCTGCTCTCAGAGCGCCACCACACTGTGTCCATCCATCCATCTGTCCGTCTGTCCGTCTATGCCATCCGGCAAAGCTGCACATCGCCGTCCTCACCGCCCTCCTTGCTATGGAGCTCACAACCCCAGGAACCACTCCCAGCACCAAAGTGGGACACCGTCCCCAGCAAAGGGAAACTGAGGCAGGTGGCTGCTCACCCCGGGTGGGGGGGGGGGTCCCAGCCCCTCTCCCAGCCCCTCTCCCAGCCCCACAGAACCACCCAGGATTGCATCCTCCCCCCCCCCCCAACTCCCAGCACCGGGCACTGCCCACCGCCTTTGGATGGGGCTCCAATTGGAGCTGACGTCCCTCTATTTGTCAGAGATAAAAAATAGCAGAGGGGGGAATGGAAAGACAGGAGGCACAGGAAAGCGGTTTGGTAGTTAAGAGACAGAGGAGCAGAATTAACGTGCGGAGGGGGATTTGGAGCGAACACTGCACGCATTGTAATCCGATAGGGGCAGGGGAAAAAAGAGAGACCGGGAGAGAGCGGCTGACCCCGAATCCCCGGGGGGGGACGCGGGGAGAGCAGCAACGAGGAGAGAGTGAAGGATTCCAGAGGTGGACCGGCTTCCTCTTCCCCCAGACAGACACAGGGGAGACGGGCAGCGCGCCAGCGCGTACCTGCGCTTCCAATCCGGCCCCGCAGCTGTGGCCTTGGGGGGGGGGAGGGAGGGGGTTGTGGGGTAGGGGGGACCGGGGGCTGCCAGGGATACGGGGACGCAGATGGAGATGCGGAGTGGCGGAGTCTGTGCTGTGCCAGGGGTCCCTGCTGCTCTGGGGGGGGGGGGGGGGAGGGAGGGGGTTCAGCAGCACCTGTCCCAGTGGGGGATCCCTGTGATTCTGGGGGGGTCAGCAGCACCTGCACCAATGAGGGGTCCCCATTCCCCATGGGAGGCTAGTTCTGCAGCATCTGCCCTAATGGGGGATCCCCATTCCTCAGAGGGGTTCAGCAGCATCTGCCCCAATGGGGGATCCCTGTGATTCTGGGGGGTTCAGCAGCACCTGCCCCAATAGGGGATCCTCGTTCCCCTGGGGAGGTCAGCAGCACCTGCACCAATGAGGGATCCTTGCTCCTCTTGGGGGGTTCGGCAGCATCTGTCCCAATGAGGAGTCCCCATTCCCCATGGGAGGATAGTTCTGCAGCATCTGCCCTAATGGGGGATCCCTGTTCTTCTGTGTGGTGGGGGTTTAGAGTCACCTGCCCTAATTGGGGATCCACATTCTTTTGGGGAGAGGGGGGGTGTTCAGCAGCACCTGCCCCAATGAGGGGTCCCTGTTCCCCATGGGAGGCTAGTTCTGCAGCATCTGCCCTAAAGGAGGATCCCCATTCTTCTGGGTGGGGGTTAAGCAGCACCTGTCCCAGTGTGGGATCCCCATTCCCCATGGGAGGATAGTTCTGCAGCATCTGCCCTAATGGAGGATTCCTGTTCTTCTGGGGGGAAGAATTCAGCAGTGCCCGCCCCAGTGGGGTTCCCCATTCCCCCTGGGAGGGTTCAGCAGCACCTGCCCCGCTGGGATCCCAGCTGGCACTCATTGGGGTCGGGGGAGGAGGAGGGAGGTGGCTCGCAGACCCTAAATCAGAGGAAGCAAGGGGCAGCAGAGCAGCGGGGGTCGCACGTGTTTCCTGGCAGCTGCGCAGGTGCAGGCGGAGCGGTGTGAGAACCTCCGGGACCCATGGGTTGGAGTGCAGCTCTGCCCCAACGCCGCGACCCAGATGGGGGTCTGTGTGGCCGTGGGACCCTCTGGGGGCTTCTGAGAACGGCACAGCATGGTGTGACCGGCAGTGTCTGAGCGCAGGGCTGTGTGCCCGTCCCCAAATTCCAGGGCGGTGATGTGATGCTGAGCGCCTCCCGCAGCCAAGTGCGTGCGCTGAGTGCTTCTGGGCACCGGGGTGGCTCGGCGCTGGCTTCGTTCCTCTCCCTGCTACGTGCCCTGAGAGCTTCGTGCAGGTCCTGGGTACCCGTGGTGGGGGCGGTGGGGAAGCCCCAAAGAAGTGTAGGGATGTGGGGGGTCACGGGGATGTTGGCATCGTGGGGACACCGGCATCACAGGGGCACCGGTGCTGTGTGGGGGGTTGATTTTGTGGGGTGTGGGTGTTGTAGGGATGTGAGCGTCACGGGGACAGGAGTGTTACAGAGGTTTGTGTTGTGGGGGACGTGAGCGTGGGATGGCTGTCATGGGGACGTGGGCACTGCAGGACCACACGTGTCGTAGGGACATGTGTGTTGTGGAGACTTGAGCTTGTGGGGACAGGAGCATCACAGGGACACGAGCATTGTGGGGATGTGAATGTTGTAGGGACACAAGCATTGTGGGGACAGGAGCATCACGGGGACACGAGCATCACGGGGACATGAACATTGCAGGGGCAGGAGCATCGTGGGGACACAAACTTGGGAGGGACACAGGCACTGTGGGGACAGGAGCATCACAGGGACACGAGCATTGTGGGGATGTCAGTGTTGTAGGGACACAAGCATTTTGGGGACAGGAGCATCACAGGGACACGAGCATCACAGGGACATGAACATTGCAGGGGCAGGAGCATCGTGGGGACACAAACTTGGGAGGGACACAGGCACTGTGGGGACAGGAGCATCACAGGGACACGAGCATTGTGGGGATGTCAGTGTTGTAGGGACACAGGCACTGTGGGGACAGCAGCATCACAGGGACACGAGCATCATGGGGATGTGAACATTGCAGGGGCAGGAGCATCGTGGGGACACAAACTTTGGAGGGACACAGGCACTGTGGGGACAGCAGCATCACAGGGACACAAGCATTGTGGGGATGTCAGTGTTGTAGGGACACAAGCATTGTGGGGACAGCAGCATCACAGGGACACGAGCATTGTGGGGATGTGAACATTGCAGGGGCAGGAGCATCGTGGGGACACAAACTTGGGAGGGACACAGGCACTGTGGGGACAGGAGCATCACGGGGACACGAGCATTGTGGGGATGTCAGTGTTGTAGGGACACAAGCATTTTGGGGACAGGAGCATCACAGGGACACGAGCATTGTGGGGATGTCAGTGTTGTAGGGACACAAGCATTTTGGGGACAGGAGCATCACAGGGACACGAGCATTGTGGGGATGTCAGTGTTGTAGGGACACAGGCACTGTGGGGACAGGAGCATCACAGGGACACGAGCATTGTGGGGATGTCAGTGTTGTAGGGACACAGGCACTGTGGGGACAGCAGCATCACAGGGACACGAGCATTGTGGGGATGTGAACATTGCAGGGGCAGGAGCATCGTGGGGACACAAACTTGGGAGGGACACAGGCACTGTGGGGACAGGAGCATCACAGGGACATGAGCATTGTGGGGATGTGAATGTTGTAGGGACACAAGCATTGTGGGGACAGGAGCATCACAGGGACACGAGCATCGCAGGGACATGAACATTGCAGGGGCAGGAGCATCGTGGGGACACAAACTTGGGAGGGACACAGGCACTGTGGGGACAGGAGCATCACAGGGACACGAGCATCACGGGGACATGAGCATTGTGGGGATGTGAATGTTGTAGGGACACAAGCATTTTGGGGACAGGAGCATCACAGGGACACGAGCATCATGGGGATGTGAACATTGCAGGGGCAGGAGCATCGTGGGGACACAAACTTGGGAGGGACACAGGCACTGTGGGGACAGGAGCATCACAGGGACACGAGCATTGTGGGGATGTCAGTGTTGTAGGGACACAAGCATTGTGGGGACAGGAGCATCGTGGGGACACGAGCATCACAGGGACATGAACATTGCAGGGGCAGGAGCATCGTGGGGACACAAACTTTGGAGGGACACAGGCACTGTGGGGACAGGAGCATCACAGGGACACGAGCATCACGGGGATGTGAACGTTGCAGGGGCAGGAGCATCGTGGGGACACAAACTTGGGAGGGACACAGGCACTGTGGGGACAGGAGCATCACAGGGACACGAGCATTGTGAGGATGTGAATGTTGTAGGGACACAAGCATTGTGGGGACAGCAGCATCACAGGGACACGAGCATCACGGGGATGTGAACATTGCAGGGGCAGGAGCATCGTGGGGACACAAACTTTGGAGGGACACAGGCACTGTGGGGACAGCAGCATCACAGGGACACGAGCATCACGGGGACATGAACATTGCAGGGGCAGGAGCATCGTGGGGACACAAACTTTGGAGGGACACAGGCACTGTGGGGACAGGAGCATCACGGGGACACGAGCATTGTGGGGATGTCAGTGTTGTAGGGACACAAGCATTTTGGGGACAGGAGCATCACAGGGACACGAGCATTGTGGGGATGTCAGTGTTGTAGGGACACAAGCATTTTGGGGACAGGAGCATCACAGGGACACGAGCATTGTGGGGATGTCAGTGTTGTAGGGACACAGGCACTGTGGGGACAGGAGCATCACAGGGACACGAGCATTGTGGGGATGTCAGTGTTGTAGGGACACAGGCACTGTGGGGACAGCAGCATCACAGGGACACGAGCATCATGGGGATGTGAACATTGCAGGGGCAGGAGCATCGTGGGGACACAAACTTTGGAGGGACACAGGCACTGTGGGGACAGGAGCATCACGGGGACACGAGCATTGTGGGGATGTCAATGTTGTAGGGACACAAGCATTGTGGGGACAGGAGCATCACAGGGACACGAGCATCACGGGGACGTGAACATTGCAGGGGCAGGAGCATCGTGGGGACACAAACTTGGGAGGGACACAGGCACTGTGGGGACAGCAGCATCACAGGGACACGAGCATTGTGGGGATGTGAATGTTGTAGGGACACAAGCATTTTGGGGACAGGAGCATCACAGGGACACGAGCATCACGGGGACGTGAACATTGCAGGGGCAGGAGCATCGTGGGGACACAAACTTTGGAGGGACACAGGCACTGTGGGGACAGGAGCATCACAGGGACACGAGCATTGTGGGGATGTCAGTGTTGTAGGGACACAAGCATAGTGGGGACAGGAGCATCACAGGGACTCGAGCATCACGGGGACATGAACGTTGCAGGGGCAGGAGCATCGTGGGGACACAAACTTGGGAGGGACACAGGCACTGTGGGGACAGGAGCATCACGGGGACACGAGCATTGTGGGGATGTCAGTGTTGTAGGGACACAAGCATTTTGGGGACAGGAGCATCACAGGGACACGAGCATCATGGGGATGTGAACATTGCAGGGGCAGGAGCATCGTGGGGACACAAACTTGGGAGGGACACAGGCACTGTGGGGACAGGAGCATCACAGGGACACGAATGACATGGGGACACAAGCATCACGGGGACAGGAATGTTGCAGGGACACAAGCGTTGTGGGGACACAGGTGTTGTGGGGGCATGAGCATTGCAGGGATATGAAGGTGATGGGGACACAGCACTGTGGGGACACAGCCCTGTGCCCCCCTCCCCCCATCCCTCTGCGGTTCCTGCGGATTAGGAGGAGGAAACGCGGCGTTGGGTTACTGCGATGCTGAACCTGCCATTATGGGGTTTTGTTCTGCTCAGCTCCGCCGTTGGATGCGGCCCCATTTGCAGCCACGTCCCGCTCCGAGGGCTCCTGGAGCCCCATAGCTGTGTGGGGTGGGTGCACAACAATCCGGGGTGGCTGCTGAGCCCTGAGCACCCGTGGGTGCACGGAGGTGTGCAAAGGCTCCGCTCCCTTCCAGAGACGTGAAGGATTTGGGGGGAACGAGGGCTCCTCCGGACTGGTTGTGCTCCCTACATCCCTGCCAGCTCCCCAGAATCTTCCCAGTGCCCAGCATCCCCCAGCACCCCCCTCAGCTCCCAAAATCTCCCCCAGACCTCCGCCAGCCAGCCAGCATCCCCCCAGCTCCCAACATCTCCCCCAGACTTCCCTCAGTTCCCCAGCACCCCCCCAGTTCTCATCACCCCCAGTTCCCCAGCATCTCTCCAATGCCCAGCATCCTTCAGCCCCCCAGCATCCCCCCATTGCTTAGCATCCTTCCCAGCTCCTAAAATCTCCCACAGACCCTCCTGGCATCTCCCCCAGTGCCCAGCATCCCCCCAGTGCCCAGCAATCCTTCCCACCTCCCAAAATCTCCCACAGACCCTCCTGGCATCTCCCCCAGTGCCCAGCATCCTACAGCCCCCCAGCATCCTACAGCTCCCCAGCATCCCCCCAGTGCCCAGCAATCCTCCCCAGCTCCCAAAATCTCCCACAGACCCTCCTGGCATCTCCCCCAGTGCCCAGCATCCTACAGCCCCCCAGCATCCTACAGCTCCCCAGCATCCCCCCAGTGCCCAGCAATCCTCCCCAGCTCCCAAAATCTCCCACAGACCCTCCTGGCATCTCCCCCACCCCAGCATCCTACAGCTCCCCAGCATCCCCCCACTGCCCAGCATCCTACAGCTCCCCAGCATCCCCCCAGTGCCCAGCATCCTCCCCAGCTCCCAAAATCTCCCGCAGACCTTCCCAGTGCCCAACATCTCCACCAGCTTCCAAAGTCTCCTCCAGCATCCCCCCAATGCCCCAAACTCCCCATTTCCCATCATCTTCCCACCTCCCATTGTCCCGTCCCCCCCCAGCACCCCAGTTTTCCCCACCTAGCTCCCCAATATCTCCCCCCCCCCCAGCATTATAGGGGGGGGGAGCAAAAGGGGTTATGTCCCCAGAGGGGTCACCTACCACCTCCATGCCCCGATTCATGATTCCCCATGGCTTGGGTGTGAGGGGCACCCGGTGATGTGCTTCCCCCGCAGCGGTTTGGGGGGGGGGGGGGGGTTGGGGGCTGCTGGCTGAACCCCTTCCTTTCTTCCAAGAGACCCCACACAGCTTTCTCTCCCAGCTGCCCCATAATTGCCACCTGCATGGCTTTAACGGCTGCCAGCTGCACGCCGTGGGGCAGAGGCCTGGGGGATGCATGGAAGTGATCATTGGGAGCTGCAGCCACGTGTGGGGGGGGACCTGGGGGGGGGGCTGCGTGCCTCGTTCTGGGGTCCCGAGCTCCTGCTGCAGGACGTGAGGTGCAGGCAATGAGCAGCAGAGCAGCAATGAGCAGCAGAGCAGCAATGAGCAGAGCCCTGCTATGGGGGGGCTCTGTGCTATTGGGGGTCCGGTGCTGAGCTCCTGCCCTGGAGCTGCACTGCCATCCCGGCTTGAGTGCTTTGGTCTGGGGGTCTGGGGGTCGCTGCCCCCCGTGGTGGGGGGCAAATGAAGAAGCCCAGCGTGCAGATAGGGAAGCAAGGTGTGCAAATGTGGGGGCAAGCCATGCAAAGGTGGAAACAAACCATGCAAAGGTGGAATCAAGCCGTGCAGATGCAGAAGCAAACTGTGCAGAGGCAGAAGCAATCCATGCAAGTATGGAAATAAGCCGTGGAAATAAGGGAAGAAGTTGTGCAAAGTCAGGGAGAGGCTGTGTGAATGCAGAAACAAAGTGTGCAAGGGTAGAAACTGTGCAAAGGCAGACACGAGTCTTGCAGGGGTGGAAACAAGCCGTGCAAGTGTGGAAACAAGCTGTGCAAAGGTGGAAACAAGTTGCAGAAACAAATGCAGAAGCAAACTGCAAAGGCAGAAACAAGCCATGCAAAGGTGGAAACAAGCTGTGCAAGGGCGGAAACAAAACCATGCAAAGGTGGGAACAAACTGTGCAAAGGTGGAAACAATCCATGCAAAGGTGGAAACAAGCTGTGCAAAGGCAGAGATGGGCCATGCAAATGCAAAAATGAAGTGTGCAAAGGCAGAAGAACGCCATGCAAAGGTGGAAGCAGCCGAGCAGGCGCAAAGGAGCAATGCCAGGAGCTGAACGTGGGCTGCAATGAGCATGCAGGGAAGGGGGCTTGCTGCGTGCTGCCCATCCCACAGCCAGCAGATGCTCATGCTGCCACCTATGACTTCACGGAGCAGAGCTGTGCTGGGTGGAGAAGAGGACCCATGGCAGTGCCAGCACTGCGGCCTCATGTGTGGGTCCTGTCCCTGTGTGGTTCCTGTCCTGTCCCTTTGTGGTTCCTGTCCCTACCTGGGTCCTGTCCCTTTGAGGGTTCTGTCCCTGCATGGTTCCTGTCCCCACGTGGTTCCTGTCCCTGTGTGGGTCCTGTCCTGTCCCTGCGTGGGTCCTGTCCCTGTGTGGGTCCTGTCCTTGCGTGGGTCCTGTCCTGTTCCTTTGTGGTTCCTGTCCTGTCCCTTTGTGGTTCTTGTCCCTGTGTGGGTCCTGTCCTGTCCCTTTGTGGGTCCTGCCCCTGTGTGGGTCCTGTCCTGTCCCTGCATGGATCCTGTCCCTGTGTGGGTCCTGTCCTGTCCCTGTGTGGGTCCTGTCCTGTCCCTGCGTGGGTCCTGTCCCTGTGTGGGTCCTGTCCTGTCCCTGTGTGGGTCCTGTCCTGTCCCTGCATGGATCCTGTCCCTGCATGGGTCCTGTCCTGTCCCTGCATGGATCCTGTCCCTGCGTGGGTCCTGTCCCTTCGTGGGTCCTGTCCTGTCCTTGCGTGGGTCCTGTCCCTGTGTTGGTCCTGTCCTGTCCCTTTGTGGTTCCTGTCCCTGTGTGGGTCCTGTCCTGTCCCTGCATGGTTCCTGTCCCTGCATGGTTCCTGTCCCTTCATGGTTCCTGTCCCTGTGTAGGTCCTGTCCCTGTGTGGGTCCTGTCCTGTTCCTTTGTGGGTCCTGCCCCTGTGTGAGTCCTGTCCTGTCCCTTTGTGGTTCCTGTCCCTGTGTGGGTCCTGTCCTGTTCCTTTGTGGGTCCTGCCCCTGTGTGGGTCCTGTCCTGTGCCTGTGTGGTTCCTGTCCTGTCCCTGCATGGATCCTGTTCCTGCATGGCTCCTGTCCCTGTGTGGGTCCTGTCCTGTTCTTTTGTGGGTCCTGCCCCTGCGTGGGTCCTGTCCTGTGTGACTGCAGCTCGGGGCGGTGGGGACAGGATCAGCTGCATCCCCTGGCCTCGGCGCAGCAGTGCTGAAGTGCTGAGAGCTACGACCTCATCTGCAGCACCCAAGAGGGCTCTGCTGAGCATTTCCTCCCCAGCGCCTCCCGGTTCCATTTGAAGAGGATCCATCACCGCTTCGTGTGCCTTTGAGCGCGGCCCGAGAGGCAGGGAGCCTTCCAAACCCCTTTCTCCAGCTTCAAAGCTGCTCATATCCAAAGTAAAAATACCAGCATTTCCACCTCTGAGCAGCAGAATCCCGGTGTGAAGCCCCCGACCCCACACTGAGGCAGGGGTCCCCACTGCCCACCCCCTGTGGAGCCACAGCTGTGTTCCCCCCAGCAGCATGGAGCCATCCCTGCTCCCCTCTGCTTTTCTGGCTGTTGAGTGTGGCTGCCGGGAAGGGAAGAAGGGAGGGAAGGAGGGAAGGAAGAGCCATTGCTCCCAAGGTGGGAGAATGCTGTACGTGGGGTCCTGAGGTGGAGATGGCACCATGTCCTGAGATGGGAGATGCCAAGTGGTCCCAAAATGGGAGATGGCACCGTGTCCTGAGATGGGAGGTTCCATATGGTCCCAAGATGGGAGATGGCACCGTGTCCGGAGATGGGAGGTTCCATATGGTCCCAAGATGGGAGATGGCACCGTGTCCTGAGATGGGAGGTTCCATATGGTCCCAAGATGGGAGATGGCACCGTGCCCTGAGATGGGAGGTTCCATCTGGTCCCAAGATGGGAGATGGCACCATGTCCTGAGATGGAAGGTTCCATATGGTCCCAAGATGGGAGATGGCGCCGTGTCCTGAGATGGGAGGTTCCATATGGTCCCAAGATGGGAGATGGCGCCGTGTCCTGAGATGGGAGGTTCCATCTTGTCCCAAGATGGGAGATGGCGCCGTGTCCTGAGATGGGAGGTTCCATCTGGTCCCAAGATGGGAGATGGCACCATGTCCTGAGATGGGAGGTTCCATCTTGTCCCAAGATGGGAGATGGCACCATGTCCTGAGATGGGAGGTTCCATATGGTCCCAAGATGGGAGATGGCGCCGTGTCCTGAGATGGGAGATGCCAAGTGGTCCCAAGATGGGAGATGGCACCATGTCCTGAGATGGGAGGTTCCATATGGTCCCAAGATGGGAGATGGCACCGTGTCCGGAGATGGGAGGTTCCATATGGTCCCAAGATGGGAGGTGGCACCATGTCCTGAGATGGGAGGTTCCATATGGTCCCAAGATGGGAGATGGCACCGTGTCCTGAGATGGGAGTTTCCATATGGTCCCCAAATGGGAAATGGCACCATGTCCTGAGATGGGAGGTTCCATATGGTCCCAAGATGGGAGATGGCGCCGTGTCCTGAGATGGGAGATGGCAAGTGGTCCCAAGATGGGAGATGGCGCCGTGTCCTGAGATGGGAGATGCCAAGTGGTCCCAAGATGGGAAATGGCACCATGTCCTGAGATGGGAGGTTCCATATGGTCCCAAGATGGGAGGTGGCGCCGTGTCCTGAGATGGGAGGTTCCATCTGGTCCCAAGATGGGAGATGGCACCATGTCCTGAGATGGGAGGTTCCATATGGTCCCCAAATGGGAGATGGCGGCGTGTCCTGAGATGGGAGGTTCCATCTGGTCCCAAGATGGGAGATGGCGCCGTGTCCTGAGATGGGAGGTTCCATATGGTCCCCAAATGGGAAATGGCACCATGTCCTGATATGGGAGGTTCCATCTGGTCCCAAGATGGGAGGTGGCACCATGTCCTGAGATGGGAGGTTCCATATGGTCCCAAGATGGGAGATGGCACCGTGTCCGGAGATGGGAGGTTCCATATGGTCCCAAGATGGGAGATGGCACCATGTCCTGAGATGGGAGGTTCCATATGGTCCCAAGATGGGAGATGGCACCGTGTCCGGAGATGGGAGGTTCCATATGGTCCCAAGATGGGAGATGGCACCATGTCCTGAGATGGGAGGTTCCATCTGGTCCCAAGATGGGAGATGGCGCCGTGTCCTGAGATGGGAGGTTCCATCTGGTCCCAAGATGGGAGATGGCGCCATGTCCTGAGATGGGAGGTTCCATATGGTCCCAAGATGGGAGATGGCACCATGTCCTGAGATGGGAGGTTCCATATGGTCCCAAGATGGGAGGTGGCACCGTGTCCTGAGATGGGAGGTTCCATATGGTCCCAAGATGGGAGGTGGCGCCGTGTCCTGAGATGGGAGGTTCCATCTGGTCCCAAGATGGGAGATGGCACCGTGTCCTGAGATGGGAGGTTCCATCTGGTCCCAAGATGGGAGATGGCACCATGTCCTGAGATGGGAGGTTCCATATGGTCCCAAGATGGGAGGTGGCACCATGTCCTGAGATGGGAGGTTCCATATGGTCCCAAGATGGGAGGTGGCACCGTGTCCTGAGATGGGAGGTTCCATATGGTCCCAAGATGGGAGGTGGCGCCGTGTCCTGAGATGGGAGGTTCCATCTGGTCCCAAGATGGGAGATGGCACCGTGTCCTGAGATGGGAGGTTCCATCTGGTCCCAAGATGGGAGATGGCACCGTGTCCTGAGATGGGAGGTTCCATATGGTCCCAAGATGGGAGATGGCACCGTGTCCTGAGATGGGAGGTTCCATATGGTCCCCAAATGGGAAATGGCACCATGTCCTGAGATGGGAGGTTCCATATGGTCCCAAGATGGGAGATGGCACCGTGTCCTGAGATGGGAGGTTCCATATGGTCCCAAGATGGGAGATGGCACCATGTCCTGAGATGGGAAGTTCCATCTGGTCCCAAGATGGGAGATGGCACCATGTCCTGAGATGGGAGGTTCCATATGGTCCCAAGATGGGAGATGGCGCCGTGTCCTGAGATGGGAGGTTCCATATGGTCCCAAGATGGGAGAGTGCTGCATGAGATGGGCGATGCCGCGTGGTGACAACGTGGACAGGTCCCAAGATCAGAGGTATTGCACATTCCCACACTGGAGATGCCATGATGTCCCAAGATGGGAGATGCTGTGCAGTTCTGACGTGGGAAATGCTGCATGGACCTGAAATGGGAGATCCTGCATGAGGTGGGGGATGCCGTGTGGTCCCGAGATGGGAGATATCTCCAATATGGGAGATGCTGCACAGTCCCAAGATGAGAGATGTCACGTGTTCCCAAAATGGGAGATGGGAGAATGCTACATCAGGTGGGAGATATCACACGGTTCTAAGACTGGAGATGCCAAGCAATGCCAACATGGGAAATGCTACACTTATGCTGCGCTTTCCCAAGATGGGAGATGCCATGTTGTCCCAAGATACGAGATGCCACCTGGTCCCAAAAGAGGAGATGGCACAATGTCCCAGTGTGGGAGATGCTGCACATTCCCAAGATGGGAGATATTGCAGTGTGCTGAGGTGGGAGATTCCATGTGGTGCAAGGGTGGGAGATGCCACGTGGTTCCACCATGGGGAATTCTGTGCTGCTGAAATGGGAGATGCTGCATGAGATGGGAGATGCTGTGTGATCCCAAGGTGGGAGATGCCACATAAGATGGGAGATGCCACATGGCCATGAGATTGGAGGTGGCACAGTGTCCTGAGATGGGAGGTTTCACACCGTCCCAAGATGCTACACAAAGTGGAACGTGCTGCCCAGTCCCAGTGTGGGAAATGCTACACGGCCCCAAGATAAGAGATGCTGACATTCCTGAGATGGGAGATGCCACCTGGTCCTGAGACAGGAAATGCTGCATGGACCTGAGATGGGAGATGCTGCACGAGATGGGAGATGCTGCACGAGATGGGAGATGCCACACAAGATGGGAGGTGCCATAGGGTCCCAAGATGGGAGATGCTGCACGTTCCCCAGATGGGAGATACCACAGTGTCCTGAGATGGGAGATGCTGGGTGGCCCCAGGACAGATAAACCACAGAAGATGGGATGTGCCCCGTGATCCCAAGGTGGGAAACGGCACGGTGTCCCGAGATGGGAGATTCTGTGTTGTCCCAAGGTGGGAGATGGTGCGGATTGGAGGCGCCGTGTGGACTCACAGTGGGAGGTGCTGCACACCCCCAAGATGGGAGATGCCACGGAGTCCCGAGATGGGAGATGCTGTACAGTCCCAGGACAGGTGATGCTGCATGGTCCTGACACAGGAGATGCTGCAGGAGGGGAGATGCCATGCTGACCTAAGCCAGAAGGTGCTGCTCCCACCCGAGATGGGAGATGCCACATGTTGTAGCTCCGGCTGCCATCACCAGGCTCCTCTGTGCAGCGCTGACCTGGGCTTTCCCTGTCCACATTTACTATGGGACCAGCGATGGCCAGGCTCCTTCTGCTGAGCACCCATCGCCCAGCAGATCCCCAGGGCTCCTCCACACACCGTGCCCCATCCCCCACCTCCCCCATCCCCATTTTGCACGCACCCCCAGCGTCGCTCTGAGCCTCATCCCACAGATCCCCGTGCCCTCGACCCACCGGTGATGCTGGGGAGCTTCATTGCCCTGCAGCCTGCAGGACTGACTGAGCAAGCCGTGCCGGGGGGAGCGCCGGGCTCACAGCGCTGCACGTGTAATTGATTTCCCCAGGAAACCCGGCCCAGCTGCAGCATCTGGTCCTCACCAAGGGCTGCCTTTACCTGCTGCTGCAGCCAGGCTCCGGCACGGCACGGAGCTCCTGGCGCTGCGCTGGGCTGGAAGGAAGGAGGCTTCTGCCTTGGCTCTGAACCGTACCCATTTTTAATTATACGAGCTGCTCAGGCTTTATATTATCGTATCAATGACATGAAACACCAGCATGTATTGATTAAACTCAACAAATGCAGCACCCCAGGCCTCAGTTCAGGGGATGGCGTGGCTCAAAGCTGGAGGGGACAGCGCGGGCAGCGGTCGGTCCCGGCGGCAGCGTCCCCAGCGTGGCTCAGTCCCAGCGGGGCGTCCCCACAGCCCGGCCCCACGGCCCCATAGGGGCAGGGTCCTGTCCCTGGCAGCGGGGTGAAGGCGGGAGTGTGTCCGTGGTTCGGTGTGTGTGGCTTTTCCGTCCGTCCATCCGTCCTTCCGCTCCTCCGTGCCGCCATTCCCGGAGGCGCCTAGCTCCGGATCGCCGTCTTCCTGTCGCGGTCTTTACTCTGTAGAGAAGAGGGAAGAGGGTGAGGGAGTGAGAGAACCATCCCACGGGCTGGGATTGCCAGCAGCAAGCTGCCCCGTGTCCCCGTGGGGTCCTCCCACCATCCCCAACAGTCAGACAGTGGAGTCCCAGAGCTGGGGGAACCTCATCACTGTCACCAGCACCACCAGTGGCACAGAATCGTTAAGGTTGGAGAAGACCTCCAAGGTCACCCAGTCCAACCCCAAGCCGTCCCACCGTGCCCACTGAGCGCGTTCCCAGGTGCCACATTGTCCACAGTTATGGGACACCCGAAGGACGGTGACCCCACCGCTCCCTGAGCAGCCCATGCCAGTTGCCCAACCACTCTTTGGGGAAGAAATTGCTCCTCGTATCCAACCACCAGCACCACCACCGCCGTCACCAAACCGCTATCACCACCGTCACCACCAATGCCACCCCACCACTGCTGCCATTACCGGTACCACCATCAACACCAACCACCATCTACAGCACACTGACCACACCACAACCACCACCACTGCTGTCATTGCTACCATCACCAGTACCCCCAGTACCACCAGCATTGCCCTGGCCAGGTGGGCGCAAGCAGAGCTGCTGCTTCTCCTTTCCTCTTGATGGAAATGGCCAAGCTAGACGGGGCCTTGGGCAACCTGATCTGGTGGGGGGCAACCAGCCCACAGCAGGAGTGGGGCTGTGGCAGGGGGACTTCGAGGTCCTTTCCAACCCAACCATGCTGTGCTTCTGTGACCTGTAAGGACCCGTCCAACCTTTCCCATCCCATGGCTCTATGATCTTTAAGGACCCTTCCAACTCAGCCAATTCTGTGATCTTTAAGGACTCCTTCATCCCAACCCATCCCATGGCTCTACCATCTTTAAGGACCCTTCCAACTCAACCAATTCTGTGATCTTTAAGGACCCCTGCATCCCAACCCATCCCATGGCCCTACGATCTTTGAGGACCCTTCCAACTCAGCCAATTCTGTGATCTTTAAGGACCCATCCAACCCTTCCCATCCCATGGCTCTATGATCTTTAAGGACCCTTCTAACTCAGCCAATTCTGTGATCTTTAAGGACTCCTTCAGCCCAACCCATCCCATGGCTCTATGATCTTTAAGGACCCTTCTAACTCAGCCAATTCTGTGATCTTTAAGGACTCCTTCAGCCCAACCCATCCCATGGCTCTGTGATCTTTAAGGACCCTTCCAACTCAACCAATTCTGTGATCTTTAAGGACCCCTGCATCCCAACCCATCCCATGGCTCTATGATCTTTAAGGACCCTTCCAACTCAGCCAATTCTGTAATCTTTAAGGACCCCTGCATCCCAACCCATCCCATGGCTCTACCATCTTTAAGGACCCTTCCAACTCAACCAATTCTGTGATCTTTAAGGACCCCTCCAGCCCAACCCATCCCATGGCTCTATGATCTTTAAGGACCCTTCCAACTCAGCCAATTCTGTAATCTTTAAGGACCCCTGCATCCCAACCCATCCCATGGCTCTACCATCTTTAAGGACCCTTCCAACTCAGCCAATTCTGTGATCTTTAAGGACCCATCCAACCCTTTCCATCCCATGGCTCTATGATCTTTAAGGACCCTTCCAACTCAGCCAATTCTGTGATCTTTAAGCACCCCTCCAGCCCAACGCATCCCATGGCCCTACGATCTTTAAGGACCCTTCTAACTCAGCCAATTCTGTGATCTCTTAGGACTCCTTCAGCCCAACCCATCCCATGGCTCTGTGATCTTTAAGGACCCTTCCAACTCAACCAATTCTGTGATCTTTAAGGACCCCTGCATCCCAACCCATCCCATGGCTCTATGATCTTTAAGGACCCTTCCAACTCAGCCAATTCTGTAATCTTTAAGGACCCCTGCATCCCAACCCATCCCATGGCTCTACCATCTTTAAGGACCCTTCCAACTCAGCCAATTCTGTGATCTTTAAGGACCCATCCAACCCTTTCCATCCCATGGCTCTATGATCTTTAAGGACCCTTCCAACTCAGCCAATTCTGTGATCTTTAAGCACCCCTCCAGCCCAACGCATCCCATGGCCCTACGATCTTTAAGGACCCTTCTAACTCAGCCAATTCTGTGATCTTTAAGGACCCCTCCAGCCCAACCCATCCCATGGCTCTATGATCTTTAAGGACCCTTCCAACTCAGCCAATTCTGTGATCTTTAAGGACCCCTCCATCCCAGTTCATCCATGGTTCTCTGTGCCTCCTGCTGGCACCATGCACCCTTTTCCATTGTGGCCGTGCCCTGGCTGTGCCGGAGCCACTCTGCGGCACTGCCGGTGCAGCCTCCCCCACGCTGCACGTGCAGCCCCGGCTCTGACTCTTCCTTTGTTACCGGGGGTGGGGAGGGGAGGGGAAGGGGAGTTCAGCTCCGAAATGGTAAAATTAAATTTCCCAGATGTTCGGGCCCCAGGAGTTCTTGTGCTGTCTGGAGAGGAAATGGGGATTCGGAAAATCCCGCCTCATATTTTTTCCCCTATCACCTTGCCTTTCCGCTGCCATTAAGTGCAGCAGGAACAGTAAATTATGGGGCTGCGTAGCCGGCCCATCTCCAGATACTGTGGGGAAGCTGCGGGGTCAGCAGGGGCTGCCCGGCCCCATTGCACTGCTTCAAGCACCGGGGTCCCACTGTGTTGCCATTCTGGGGCAGAGCTGAGCCCCGCTCCCAGCACCGTGCCCCATAGGATTGGGCTCTGCCAGGAGCTGCCCACACCCCTGACCCACAGGACAGGAGCTGCACTTGGTTCCCAGCTGGTAGGGTTCCTGGTGCAATGGGCAGAGCTCGGTTGGGTGCAGTCGGGTGCTCGGTGCCGCCAGGGGTGCCCACCCTGCTGTGCTGTGGAATGGAGTCATTCATCCTCCCTGTGGCAGTGGGGCAGAACTCTGAGCACCGGGTTCCATCACCACCAGCTGAGCAAACGCTGAGCTCCTTTGGCCCTTTCTGGGCTACAAACCCAGCACTGGGTTGTCCCCATCCCCGTGGATGGGGTCTGGGGCAGCCGCTGGGTGCAGGTTGCGAGAGCCTGACGGCAGGTTTGGCCCCCATCTCATTTGCGACCTCTGCCACCCCCCTGAGCTCCCAGCTGCTCTCGGTGCCCCCTCCCCGTTTTCGCTGCCTCTCAAACTTGTGCTTCTGCTTCAGCGTGGGCTTTGGGGTGGGCTGCGGACAGGGGGAGAGCACCACAAAGGGTCTCAGCCCTGAGTGCATTCAGCAAAGGGAATTTCATTGAATTTAGGCTTTTTGTGGCAAAACGGAGCCCAGCCCTTAGCCTGCCAGGGGTGTCCGAGCGCTGCCCCATGCCGTTCCCTCTGCTCTTTGCCCAACAGAAGTAGCTCAGTCCCCACCAGCCCTGTCCTCACCAGTACCAGGTATCCCACCACCACCACGTCCCCATGTCCCCACCAGCACCGTGTCCCCATCCATCTCCCTTCGTCCTGGAGGGGACGGCACAGGCAGCACCCACAAAGGGACCCCCAGAAGATCCCAGGGAGGTGACCCCTCCTCTGGCTCACCACCCACACTGTGGCACAGCCTCCACCCGCAGCTCCCTGGAGCCCTGGCACACCCTGCAGCGCCAGCAGTGCCTGCTGTGCCACAGCCCCATGGACACAGGCCCATCCCTGCTGCCTGGCAGTGCCACACACACACACACATGTGTGCCAAATGCCCCAAAATGGTTTCACTTCCCTCCCGCTCACTCATGGCACAGCCCAGCCCCTGCAGGCTGTGGGCACGGAACACCCCATGCCCTCCACTCTCCATTGCTCGCCGTTTCTGCTTGGCAACAAACAAAACAGGGGGGCTTTCCCCAGAGGGACGGGGTTGGGGTCAGCCCCAAAATCCTAGCGGGAAGGCATCGGGACGCTGGGATATGACACTGGCTCACAGGGTGGCTGAAACCTGGGTAGGGTTTGTAGGAAATGGTGCTGCCCCACATCCTGAGTTCCTGTCCCCTCACGCCCTCTTGGCCAAGCAGAGGGCCGGACTCTGTGCCATGAAGGCGCGTTGGTCGGGACGGCATCCGCACACGTAAGCAGAAAGGCATGGTGGAAAAGTGAGCACTGCAGGGTGGGGATGGATGGACGGGGAACGCTTCAGCCAGGGCGTGCAGAGCCCTGCCTCCTGCCAGGGGGATGTGGGCAGGGGGCTCTGCCTTGATTCCTGCCATGGGCAAGGGGCTGGGCGCTGCCTCCTGCAATGGGCAGGGGTCTCTGCCCCGTCCTGTGCAGCGGGCACATTGGCAGGGGTCTCTTTTTGTCTCCTGTGATGGGCAGGGGTCTGTGCCCTTCATTCTGTGACGGACACGTGGGCAGGTGTCTGGGGGCTGCCTCCTGTGAGGGGCAGGGGTCTGTGCCCTTCCTCATGCAATGGGAACGTGGCTGGGAGGTGTCCACCCTATCTTGTGCAGTGGGCAGGGGTCTTTCCCTTGTCTCCTGTGGTGGGCTGGGTGGTCTCTGCCCTTCATCGTGCTAAGGCACAAAGGCAGGGGTTTCTACCCCAACTTGTGCAGCAGGCGAAGGTCTGGGGGCTGCCTCATGCAGCAGGACGGGTCTTGAAGCTGACTCAAGCAATGCACAGGAGTGCAGGGCTGCCTCCTGCGATGGAAAAGGGGATCTCGTGCCCGTGGGCAGGGGTCTTCCTCCTGTCTAGTATTCAGGGGACTGGGGGCTGCATCCTGCAGTACCTGGGGGCCACTTTGTGCAGTGTTGGTGGGGCCGGGGGCTGCCTCGTGTTGGGAGGTGCGTCTCCATCCCCTCTCCGTGTGCCATCCCAGTTCACAGGTGGTTTATTTCCATCATTTCACCCTCAAGAACAGCGCAGGGTGAGCACAGAGGCACGACCTGCTCCCATCGGTCCCCAAAGGAGCGTATTTGGAGCGCCTCGAACTCTCCGAGCACCAATCTGGGGGGGTCTGTCCAGAGTTACTGCAGGAATAGATACATCCTGCTCCTGGGGGAGGGGGTTTGCTCCCGACAAGAGCTGCAGCAATGAGGACTGAGAGGAATCGGTGCAAAGTTGGCGATGCTTTGGAGACAGAGGAGAGCGCTGGAGGTTTCCGAGGGGAGCGGAAGCTTCCCCTCCCGCCTCTGTGGGATCTCCCCCCTCCACCTGCAGCTTCTGTTCGCATGAAGGTCGGGGAGGGGGAACCACAGAGCATCCTTTCCTCATGGGTGCTCCGGGCCCTGGCAGAACTGGGGGGGATGCTGGTGTAAATCCTCACTGTGGTGACCCTCCGGCCCCACAGAGCTGGAAGGGCGCGCAGGGAGGATTAGCGGCTTTGGGCTTTTCCTGCTTGGAAGCTCTCAAGCTGTCACAGTCCACTCGTGAGCGCTCCACTGCCGCCGCTTGGTGCATCACGAGCCCCAGATCCTCCACAGCTCCTTCCTCCTCTTCATCCTCCACCCGGCATCAAGGGGGGGGCAGGGAGGGGCGCACAACCAGCCATCTCCACCGCCTGCTGCCCCAGCTCCTCACCTGCCCGTGGGTCTGGGTGCACAATGCAGCCCCACGCAGGGTTTGCTTCGCCCCTGGCACCTGCCCTGCGTGTGCAGCAATGCCCACAGGTGCAGCAATGCCTGCAGGTGATGCCCACCCCCAGGTGACGCCCAGGGGCACAGCACGGCGCAATGCAGCACTTCCCCAAAGGCAAGGAGAGCCTTTGGTGAACCCAAACTACGCACGGCGCACCGACCCAACCAGTGCCACCCCCCTTTGGGATGCTTAGAGGGCACCAAACCATCGCCCTGTGGGCACCCAGCACTGCCCAGGGCCCAAACCCAGCGCTGGCACAAGGCACGGCCTTCTGCCACTCAGAGCTGCTGTGCCACACAGCGCTGGATGCGCACCCATCCCTGCCCCTCTGCCTCTCATTTCCAGCTCCTAAAACCCTCCAGGATTTCCCATTCCCCCATTCCTTCACTCTTTGGGCTTTGGAGCTAGCAGATCTGCAAATGCTGGAGGGAAGTGCTGTGTTTCCACACCCGGACCTTGGGTTCTGTCAGATTTCCATACCCAAACTTTGGGTTGTGCCACGTTTCCATGCCCAAATCTTGGCTTCTGCTGTGTTTCCATGAGCAAATTTTGGGTTCTGACGCATTTCTGTCCCCAAACTTTGGGTTCTGCCACACTCTCATGCCCAAGCCTTGGGTCCTGTTGCATTTCCATGCCCAAGCCTCGAGTCCTGTTGCATTTCCATGCCCAAGCCTCGGGTCTTGTTGCATTTCCATGCCCAAGCCTCGGGTCTTGTTGCATTTCCATGCCCAAACCTCGGGTCCTGTTGCATTTCCATGCCCAAACCTCGAGTCCTGCTGCATTTCTATGCCCAAGCCTCGGGTCCTGTTGCATTTCCATGCCCAAACCTCGGGTCCTGTTGCATTTCCATGCCCAAACCTCGGGTCCTATTGCATTCCTGTGCCCAACCTCTGGCTTCTACCGCATCCCCAACCCCAACCCTTGCGTTCCGCCACACTCCCGCACCCAAACCTCGGGTCCCACCGCACTCCCACCCATCCCCGCACCCCTCGGACCCTCGCACGCAGCCACTCACCAGCTTCCTCTGGTTGCTGAGGCAGAAAGTGCAGATCTGTTTGGGCTGGGAGTTCTCGGAGTCGCGGGGCGGGGGGCTGCCGCCGCCGCCGTGGTGGAAGAAGGCCGGGCTGGTGTGGCAGGGCTGCCCGTCGCCGCACGCCTCGCCCACCAGCAGCACGTTGCCCAGGTGCGAGATGTAGCTGGAGGCCAGGCGCAGCGTCTCGATCTTGGAGAGCTTCCTGTCGGCCGGCTCGGTGGGGATGAGGGTGCGCAGCGCCGTGAAGGCGGTGTTGACGCTGTTGGTGCGGTCGCGCTCCCGCGCGTTGGCCGTGTGCCGCTGCCGGGGCTCGCGGTGCAGCCGCCCGGGCTTCTTGCCGCTCCTCCTCTTGCCGGCTTTGATGCCGAAGCCGTCGGCGTCCAGGTGGAAGGGCTTCTCGTCGGAGCCCGAGCTCTCGCTGCCGTTCTCCTCGTCCTCCGACAGCATGCTGATCTCGGGATACAGGTAACGGCCGGGCGCGGGGCGCAGCATGGCGAAGGACATGGCGAGCAGCCGGCACCGCGCGCACCGCCGGCACCGCCGCCCTCAGCCCCGCCGCATGCCACAGCCCCGGCGCCGCCGGGGGGCAGCTCGCTGCCGGAGGGGGTCCCCGTACCCCCGCGCGTCCGACGGCTCAAGGACCGCGCACGGCCGCGGCGTCCCCCGCCGGCACCATGTGCATCCTAAGGCGCGAGTGGGGCCGGAGCGCGGGGCTTTATAGGGCGGTGGGCAGCCAGGCGCCGCCCCGCGCCCCGCAGGCTCGGCCTACCTGCGCTGCCCGGGGGGGTTTAACCCTTCCGTAGCAATCCCCCCCCCTCCTCGAGTCCCGGAGCGCCCGCTGTGTGTCACCTGCCGGGGCACGGGGTTCCGAGGTGTGGGTATGGCTATGGGCGGGGGGGGGGGAGGGCGGTTCTCCTGCCCCCCGCAGCGTGAGGGGGGTCCCGGCCCCGTTAAGTGTGAGGGACGGACGCTGCCTGCGCACGGGGTACGCGTAGCCATCCCCTGCGCCCCGGGGTCAGGGGGCTGGGGCTGCTGGGGGGGACCCCGGGGAGGCTCCTCCCCGCCTCCCCCTCACTGTGACCGTATCGGTGCTAATGGGGCAGAGAGGAGAGATTAACCCTTCGGGGGCCGCCCACGGTGCTGCTTCCCAAATGGCCCCAACCGCTGCGGCTCAAAAGAATCCGGTGCTGTGGGGCAGCTCGGGGCGGCGGGGGGGAGATTCCGGAGGTACCCATCCCCAAACGTCAGCTCAGTAGCGCTCCGGGTGCAACCCCTGAGCTGCCCAGTTCTTTGGGGCGCATTTATGGGACGGGTCGGAGCCACGGGGGTGCTGCGTGGCTGTGCTTCGTGAGGAGGGGGCAGGAGACCCTCAGCCGCACTGCCCCGATGTGCACGGGAGCGTGGGCTGAGCCCCATCCGTGCGCAGCGCTGCGGGACCGCAGCTTTGCAGCGCGGTTCTTTGTGCTCTGCGCTGCTGAAGCAGCTTCCTGACCCCACCGGGAAGGGGCTTTGCCACTTGTTGTGCCCACCCCCCCCTTGCCGTGTCCCCGCGGCAGCTCCGAGCGCTCGGGGTGTGCTTTGGAAAGCCCCGGCTCCCGCAGGCATCTGCTTTCGTTTAGCTCCGCTAACGATCCCTCTTTTATCCGGCACCTTCCGTCCCTGCGCCATCACCGGGCGCTTTTCCCTGCACTGTTCTTCCCGGAGAGACGCACGTCCGTCTGTCTGTCTGCCCGTCAGCCCGTCCCCCGCAGCCGGGAGGAGGAGGAGGGAGGAGGAGGAAGCAGAGGCTGCCGCCCTCCTCCCTACGGGGGGTGGGAATGCAGCAGTGCTGCTGCAGGTGACGCTCAGCAGTGGGACGCGGCCAAAGCACCAGCCCCGGCGCTGGCTCACATCTCCCTTCTCCAGAATCAGCCGGGTTGGCACCGAGACTGCTGCGTCCCACCCCCAGCTCTGCTCCTGGCTGAGCCCCGCTGCTCCATCCCATTCCATTGGCCACGGCCGTCCCACTCCTGGCTGTGTCCCACTGCTCCATCCCGTCCTATTGGGCGCCACTGTCCCACTCCTGGCTGTGTCCCGCTGCTCCATCCCATCCCGTTTTGGCCACTGCTGTCCCATTCCTGGCTGTGTCCCGCTGCTCCATCCCATCCCGTTGGCCACCACTGTCCCACTCCTGGCCACATCCTGATGCTGCATTGCACCCCCACCCCCACCACCCCGGCACAGAGCAGAGTCTGAAATCCCCCCCCCCTCACGTCCTTTCCAACTCCTGCCACAGTTTTATTACCTGGAAGTTTGGCCCCAGTGCCCCCAAATGATGGCAGAGGGGCTGCTGCCCGCAGCCTTGCCCTGCTCCTGGGGGTTTCCCTGCCCCATCTTCGTGTCCTTTCTATGTAACCCCATTTATGGGAGTGCCTCTCCCGCAGCCCCCAGAACCCCCAGCCCCATGGCACCACCCCCAGTGCAGGACCCCACAGGCACCCTGCCCAGGTGAGGGGCAGCCCCCAGCCCTGGGGCACAGAGTCCTGCTCACTTATGGGGCGCAGCTCTCACCCCATTGCTGACCCCCAGCCCCGGGGCACAGAGGGTGCCGTGGCGCAGCTCTCCCCATCCCCTCCTCTCCTCCACGTGGACCGGATATTTTCAAGCAAAGAATCTTTCCTACGACTCTCTCCAGCTGCCAGGAATGTGCGTCTAGGAATGCCCAGGGCCCATCCAAGAACAACTTCCAGACGTGCGCTGAGTGACGGCACTGCCTCCAGCGCTCCGCACCCTCCCCCCCAAGCCATGCATTGCCAGCACCGTTGGGTGGGAGGGGGCACCGCCCAGGCGTGGGGCTGCAGCTCAGGGGATCCCCCACATCACCTGGGGGGGGCTGGACGGGACCTGGATCTGCCCCACAGGCTGTGCGCGTCCCCACGGCTGTGCGCGTCTCTATGGGGCTTTGGTGCGCATTGGCATCAACGCTGGCACCGATGGCACGTGGAGCTTCGCTCCCTGCCCCCGGGATGGGCAGAGCTGGGGACACAGCTCCGGGGATGGGGGGAGTCGGTTGGGGGGATCCATCCTGGCTGCATTGCGCGGCACGGTGCCTGTTTTCGGTGCGCACAGCAGCGTCGGGGCAGCACCTCCGTGTATCTGCGGGGCCCCCGGAGCTGCTGTGTGCAGGGAACGCGTCCCAGGCTCGTTGAGATCCTGGCAAGAACTTCACCCAGGGATTCCTGCATTGAGAGTCCGCAGCGCCTGGCGGAGCTGAGCTGCCTGGGGAAGAGACGCTCCGTCTGCGTGTCTCAGCTCCAGCACAGCCCGGGATGTTGTAAACACGGCCGAGCGCGCCTGCAGCAAACGCTGCTGTGAGTGCACAGCTGTGCCCTCAGCTCGCCCCCATGCGTGTGGGGCTGCGGGGAGCACCCAGGTGTGGGGAGCACCCAGGTGAGGGGTGAGCACCCACATAGAGGGGAGCGCCCAGGTGACAGGAGCATCCAGGTGATGGGAGCATCCAGGTGATGGGAGCATCCAGGTGATGGGAGCATCGTGCAGGGAAACGGCTCTGAGAAAGCCAAGCTGCCCCACAAGGGTCTCTGCACCCCTGTCCCCTCTGTCTGTCCCAGCACCGTGTGCTGTGCAGCCACCTGAGTCCCCGACACATCCCCTATCTGGCTGCTGGGGACGGCGGTAGGATGAGAGGGGATGGCCTCACGTGGCACCAGGGGAGGGTCAGGTTGGATGTTAGGAACAATTTCTTCTCCAGAGAGGAGTCAGACACCGGCACAGGGACGGGGGGGGGGGAGGGGGTCACCATCCCTGGAGGTGTTCAGTAACCATGGAGATGTGGCACCTGGGGACATGGCGGGGTGGGCTTGAGGATCTTGGAGGTCAGTTCCAACCTCTGTCTGGCACCGCATGGGAGCATCCGTGCCAAGCTCAGTGCTGGGCTCAGCACCCCGTGCCCTGAGATATTGCTGTCCCCCCACATCGCTCTCCATCATCCCCTTCAGCTGCAGGAACGGGGGCAGCTCGCAGATGAGGGATGAGGCATCCAGAGCCGACATCCCTGTGTCCGTCTGTCTGCACGGAGACGTGGGGTGGTCCCGGAGCGCCGTGATCCCGACCGTGTCCCCTCAGCTCGGGAAATTCCTGCCCGGTTCCCTCGAGGCCGCGCACATCCTGCGCTGACGTGTGCTCAGGAGTGATGGATGGGTGCGGTGTGGCCCGGGGGCTCCCGGCAGCTCCGCTCCTCGGGGCGCTCGGCGCTGTTCCGTGGAGGCCCCGGTGCAGTTCTGCAGGTGTTTATGGGGAACAGATGGCGGCGGGGTGAGGGTGACCCCTGACTGCGGGGTGTGGGGGGCACAGGTCACCCTCACACCTCCTCTCGGGGTGTTGGTAATTGGGGACGGGGTCCCTGCGTTGTGTAACACCGGGGCTGAGGGGGAGAGGACAGCGGGACCTGGCTTCATCCCGACCCCAGACCATGAAAAGGAGGCGGCCGAGGGGTGAGGAGTGAGGCCACCGTGCCGATGTTGTGCGGCTGTACTGATCATTGTGTCTCCATGCCCATGGTTGTGTGGCTGTAGGGGTGGTTGGGTGGCCGTGCTGATGGTTGTCTGGTTGTGCTACAGGTTGTGTCCATGGTGTAGGTTGTAGCCATGCTGATGGCTGGGTGGCCATGGTGTAGGTCGTGGCCATGCTGATGGTTTTGTGGCCATGCTGATGGTTTTATGGCCATGCTGATGGTTTTGTGGCCATGCTGATGGTTTTGTGGCCATGCCGATGGTTGTGTGGCCATGCTATGGTTTTGTGGCCATGGTGTAGGTCGTAGCCATGCTGATGGTTTTGTGGCCATGCTGATGGTTTTATGGCCATGCTGATGGTTTTGTGGCCATGCTGATGGTTTTGTGGCCATGCCGATGGCTGTGTGTCCATGCTGATGGTTTTGTGGCCATGCTGATGGTTTTGTGGTCATGCCGATGGTTTTGTGGCCATGCTATGGTTGTGTGGCCATGGTGTAGGTCGTGGCCATGCTGATGGTTGTGTGTCCATGCTGATGGTTTTGTGGCCATGCTGATGGTTGTGTGGCCATGCCGATGGTTGTGTGGCCATGGTGTAGGTCGTGGCCATACTGATGGTTTTGTGGCCATGCTGATGGTTTTGTGGCCATGCTGATGGTTTTGTGGCCATGGTGTAGGTCGTGGCCATGCTGATGGTTTTGTGGCCATGCTGATGGTTGTGTGGCCATGGTGTAGGTTGTAGCCATGCCGATGGTTGTGTGGCCATGGTGTAGGTCGTGGCCATGCTGATGGTTGTGTGTCCATGCTGATGGTTTTGTGGCCATGCTGATGGTTGTGTGGCCATGCTGATGGTTTTGTGGCCATGGTGTAGGTCGTGGCCATGCTGATGGTTTTGTGGCCATGCTGATGGTTTTATGGCCATGCTGATGGTTTTGTGGCCATGCTGATGGTTGTGTGGCCATGGTGTAGGTCGTGGCCATGCTGATGGTTGTGTGGCCATCCTGTGGTTTTGTGGCCATGGTGTAGGTCGTGGCCATGCTGATGGTTTTGTGGCCATGCCAATGGTTTTGTGGCCATGCCAATGGTTTTGTGGTCATGGTGTAGGTCGTGGCCATGCTGATGGTTTTGTGGCCATGCTGATGGTTTTGTGGTCATGCCGATGGTTTTGTGGCCATGCCGATGGTTTTGTGGCCATGCTATGGTTGTGTGGCCATGGTGTAGGTCGTGGCCATGCTGATGGTTGTGTGTCCATGCTGATGGTTTTGTGGCCATGCTGATGGTTGTGTGGCCATGCTATGGTTGTGTGGCTGTGGTGTAGGTTGTAGCCATGCTGGCAGTTGTATGGCTGTGCTGATCCTTAGGGAGGGAAGACTGAGGTTGGATGTCAGGGGGAAGTTCTTTACCAAGAGGGTGGTGAACAGCTTCCCAGAGAGGCTGTGATGCCCCGTCCATCCCTGGAGGTGTTCAAGGACGGGTTGGATGGAGCCCTGGGCAGCCTGGGCTGCTGTGAAATGTGGAGGTTGGTGGCTTTGCATGCAGTGGGGGGTTGGAGCTTCGTGATCCTTGAGGTCCCTTCCAACCCTGGGCATGCTGTGATTCTGTGATTGTGTGGTTGCATGGTGGCAGTCCCACTGGCTGCTTTCACCCCAGACCCATGACCACGTGCAGACCCCAGACCCTTCCCTCACCCTGCTTCATCCTCCCTGCTCCAGGACATTCGCAACACGGTGGGCAACATCCCCATGGAGTGGTACCAGGACTTCCCACACATTGGCTACGACCTGGAGGGGAAGAGGATCTACAAACCCATCCGCAACAAAGACGAGCTGGACAAGTTCCTGGAGAAGATGGAGAACCCTGACTACTGGTGAGCATCATAGAGCCGTGGGATGGTTGGGTTGGAAGGGACCCGCAGCCCCACCTCTGCCATGGGCAGGGAGCACCCCACCAGCTCAGGCTGCCCAGGGCCCCATCCGTGGGTGCATCTCTGGGGAGCACCTCCCAGTGCTCCAACTGTGGCCTCTTGGGCAGAGCAGAGAGGGGATCACCTCCTTCACCCTGCTGGCCACACTCTGTGCAATGCACCCCAGTTTCCCCTCGGTCCTTTTGGTCACCAGGGCTTTCTTCTGGCTAGCAATCAGCTTGTTGGCCACTGTTGGCCTTCTTGTCCACCAGGGCTCACTGCTGGCTCATTCTCAGCCTCTGGTCAACTGCTGGTCAACCATTGGTCAACCGTTGGTCAACCATTGATCAACCACTTGTCAACCGTTGGTCAACCATTTGTCAAACATTGGACAACCGCTGGCCAACACTTGGCCAACCATTGGCCAACCAGGACCCCCAGGTCCTTCTCCACAGAGCTCCTTTCCAGAGCCTGACCCAGATCTGCCTCACTCCCTGCAGGCGAACAGTCCAGGACAAGATGACAGGCGCAGACATAAAGCTGACGGACGAGCAGGTGGACCTGGTGCATCGTCTCCAGAAAGGACAGTTTGGGGATGTGCATTTCAATCCCTACGAGGTGGGTCATGGCCTTCTTTGCGTTCCCGGGTGGCACAGAGTGGGGTCTGGTTGGGGTGGGAGCAGCTCAGCGGCTCTGTGTGTCTCCACAGCCGGCCATCGACTTCTTCACCCATGAGGTCATGATCCACCCAGTGACCAACCGCCCGGCGGACAAACGGAGCTTCATCCCATCCCTCATTGAGAAGGAGAAGGTGAGAGTGGGAGCTCCGAGGGGCTGGGAGCGTGTATCTGAGCATTCGAAGCACTCCTGTCTCAGCCATATTCCCATCCCCACTGTAGCCCACCCATACCCACCACCATCCCCATAGCAGCAGCTGTTGCACACCCTGTGGCACCTCCCCAGTCCTGTGTGGCCCCACGCACCCTTGGGGGCAGAGCTGCATTCAGGGCATCGCTTTCCAACCTCACATCCCCATCTTCCCCATACACACCATGTCCTGGCGGCCCTGGGCCTGACCCATCCCCATCCCTCAGGTCTCCAAGCTGGTCCATGCCATCAAGATGGGCTGGATCAAACCCCGCAAGCCCAAGGAGGACACCCCGACGTACTACGACCTCTGGGCCCACGAGGACCCCAACTCCATCCTGGGCCGCCACAAGATGCACGTCCCAGCCCCCAAGATGAAGCTGCCGGGCCACGAGGAGTCCTACAACCCCCCGCCCGAGTACCTGCTCAGCGAGGAGGAGGTAGGGGGGTAGGGGGCCCGGCCGTGGGCAGGAAACCACCCAAGCCCCATCCCACCCTGCTGACCCCATTTTTCCCCTGTAGAAGTTGGCGTGGGAGCAGCAGGAGCCGGCCGAGCGGCGGCTGAACTTCGTGCCGCAGCAGTACCGCTGCCTGCGCGCCGTGCCGGCCTATCCCCGCTTCATCCACGAGCGCTTCGAGCGCTGCCTCGACCTCTATCTGTGCCCACGGCAGAGGAAGATGAGGGTGAGAGCCTCCCTGACCCCAGAACCCCCCGCCACGTGTCCTGGGGGACGTACAGAGCGGGCGTTGCTCGATGTGTGCCCCCCACACACAGTGCGCTGTGTGCCGGATCACGGTGGTGCACGCGGAGTTGTGACCGAGTCCTGGGTCGTGTCCCACTCTGCGCCTCTCACAGGTGAACGTGGATCCCGAACGTGGATCCCGAGGATCTGATCCCGAAGCTGCCAAAGCCGCGGGACCTGCAGCCCTTCCCCACCACGCAGGCGCTGGTAAGCAGCTGTGCAGAGCCGGGGGGCGACGGCTGCACCGTGCCGTGCGCTGGATGCTGCAGAGCTGGGGGGGGTGGGGAGGGGGTCTCCGCAGACCCTCACCCCCCTCCTTTTCCCTTCCTCCCCCAGGTGTACCGCGGGCACAGCAGCCTGGTGCGCTGCCTCAGCGTCTCCCCCAGCGGGCAGTGGTTGGCATCAGGTACGGCCCCGCACCGTGGCGGCGGCACCGAACGCTTTGGCACTGCTGGAGCTGCTCCGGAGCCCTGCTGTGCGCCAGCCCGGGGCTCTGCACGTGTCAGAGCTGTTGTGGGGGGGAGGATGGGGGGGGGGAGCCTGGGCCCAGAGCCACAGCACCGCGTCCCGCAGCCGCTCGCGGCTCCGTGGGTTTTTCCAGGACCCCACCCAGGAGTCTGCATCCCAACAGCGGAGAAAGTGAGCGCGGCGCAGCCCCGGAGGCTGCAGATTGAGAGCAGATGGCAGTTAACAGCCCACTAAGGCACATGTGCTTTTTATAGCGCGCGGCGCTTCCCGGCTGCCAGCTCCCGGTGGCCGCGGCGGCGGCCGGTTGCACAACTCGGCATTCCTGGCCCCGGGTTGGGAACGCAAGCTGAGCTCAGGCGTTAAAAATAACCCCGAGCTGCGGGGACACGGCGCGTGCCACCGCTACCTGCGCCCACGGCCGCGTCCCACAACGAGCCGTAGCCGCGCCGTGCCGCGCCGCATCGAGCCGGGCGGGCTGCCAGCACAGCAGCTGCGCCGGGAGCCGACCGCGGGCAGAGCTGCGGGGTGGGGGCTGTTCTTCTTGCTGCGGCCCCCGCTCACGTCTCATTCTTCCTCCCGGCGCCCCGCGTGGCGCTGAGCCGCGGCCGTAGCAGCGGTGAGGCCCCAAGGAGCCCTGGGCAGCCCTTATGGTTGAGTCCGAGCATCGACTCGTCTCCGCCACCTCCCTCTCAGAAACTGATGGAATTGTCAGGGTTGGAAAAGAGCATTGGGATCGTCGAGTCCAACCGTCGACCCACCCCCACCAGCTCCCCGCTCGTTAAGGTTGGGAAAGACCACTGAGATCAACGAGTCCAGCTGTCTGCTCACCTCCGTCATCTCCCCACTCAGAGAATCATAGAATCATAGAATCATACAATCACCAAGGTTGGAAAAGACCTCCAAGCTCCCCCAGTCCAACCGCTCACCCATCACCAACAGCTCCCACTGAACCATGTCCCTCAACACAACATCCAGCCTTTCCTTGAACACCCCCAGGCTTGGTGATTCCCCCACCTCCCTGGGCATCCATTGCAGTGCTGCCCACCTTTCTGACACCTCATTCTTCCTCATGTCCAGCCTGAATCTCCCCTGCCATAGCTTGAAGCCATTCCCTCTGCTCCTATCACTGATGACACAAGAGAAGAAGCCGACCCCCAGCTCACTACAACCTCCCTTCAGGAAGTTATAGAGAGCAATGAGGTCTCCCCTGAGCTCCTCTTCTCACACTGAACATTCCCAGCTCCTTCAGCCTCTCCTCACCAGCCCTGTGTTCCAGACCCCTCACCATTTCATTGCCCTCCTTTGAACACGTTCCAGGCCTCCATGTCTTTCTTGCATTGAGGGCCCAATACTGGACACAGCCCTCGAGGTGCGGCCTCACCAGTGCTGAATACAGGGGAACCATCACCTCTCTGCTCCTGCTGGCAGCACTGTTTCTGATGCAGGCCAGGCTGCCATTGCCCTTCCTGGCCACCTGGGCACACTGCTGGCTCCTGTTCAGCCCAGCATCCATCCATACCCCCAGCTCCATTTCCTCTACGCCGTCCTCCAGCCACACCGCCCCAAGCCTGCAGCGTCGCCTGGGGTTGTTGTAGCCCAAGTGCAGGACCCGGCATTTGGCCTTGTTGAACCTCATCCCATTGGCTTCAGCCCAGCTCTCCAGCCTGTCCAGATCCCTCTGTAGGGCCTCGCTTCCCCCAGGCAGATCCACACTTCCAGCCCATTTGGTGCCATCTGCGAATTTACTGAGGGTGCACTCGATGCCCTCATCCAGGCCATCAATACAGATATTGAAGAGGACAGGCCCCAGCACCGACCCCTGGGGAACACCACTCACGACCGGTCGCCAGCTGGATTTGACTCCATTCACCACCACAATGAGTGGTGAATGATGAGATGGTTGCCGTTGGAGAAGACCGCTGAGATCGCTGAGACTAACTGCTGACACGATGGACTCGGCGGTCTTCTCCGATCCCAACAGTTCTGTGATTACAGATGTGGGTCGGTGGTTGGACTCGATGATCTTAGCGGTCTTCTCCAACTTCAGTGAGTCTTTTGAGGGGGGAGATGGTGGGGAGGGGGTCGATTATTGGACTCTACCATCTTCACCAACCCCACTGATGCCACAGTTTTCTCGGTGGGGAGATGGGGGAGATGGGTCAGCAGTTGGTCTTGGTGACATCAGTGCTTTTCTCCAACTTTAATGACTCTTTTGAGCTGGGAGGTGGTGGGGGTGGGTCGATGGTGGGACTCGATGATCTTAGTGGTCTTCTCCAACCCTGACAATTGTCTGTCCTTTCTGGAGATGATGCACCAGATCCACCTGCTCGTCCGTCAGCTTTATGTCTGCGCCTGTCATCTTGTCCTGGACTGTTCGCCTGCAGGGAGTGAGGCAGATCTGGGTCAGGCTCTGGAAAGGAGCTCTGTGGAGAAGGACCTGGGGGTCCTGGTTGGCCAATGGTTGGCCAAGTGTTGGCCAGCGGTTGTCCAATGTTTGACAAATGGTTGACCAACGGTTGACAAGTGGTTGATCAATGATTGACCAACGGTTGACCAATGGTTGACCAGCAGTTGACCAGACAATTGTCTGAGTGGGAGGTGGTAGGAAAGGGTCAGTGGTTGAACTTGATGAATATGAGTGGGAGATGGTGAGGATGCGTTGATGGTTGGATCTTAGTGGCCTCCAGCTCCAACGATTCCATGGTTCTCTGAGTGAGGAGATGGTGGGGATGGGCCTGCAGTTGGACTCAGTGATCTCAGTGGCCTTTTCCAATCTTAATGAATGGAGTGGGGAGAAGGTGGGGGTGGGTCAGTGGTTGGACTTGACAATCTTCGTGGTCTTCACCAACCCCATTGATTCCATGATTGTTTGAGTGGTGGGGAGGTGGTGTGGACGAGTCAGCGATCTCAATGGTCTTCTCCAATGGCAACGAGCTCATCATTCTCTGAGTGGGGAGATAATGGAGGTGAGTAGACAGCTGGACTCGTTGATCTCAGTGGTCTTTTCCAACCCTGACAATTCCCATCAGTTTCTGAGTGGGAGGTGGTGGCGATGGGTCAATGGACCCAACAATCCTAGTGGTTTTCTCCAGCTCCAGCAATCACATCATTCTGTGATGTGACTGTGATGTGATTCATTGGGCCTGTCCTCCTCAATATCTTTATTGATGGACTGGAGGAGGGCATCGAGTGCACCCTCAGTACATTCGCAGGTGACACCAAATGGGCTGGAAGCGTGGATCTGGGGTGGAGAGGCCATACAGAGGGATCTGGACAGGCTGGAGAGCTGGGCTGGAGCCAATGGGATGAAGTTCAACAAGGCCAAATGCCGGGTCCTGCACTTGGGCTACAACAACCCCAGGCGAGGCTGCAGGCTTGGGGCGGTGTGGCTGGAGGACGGCGTAGAGGAAATGGAGCTGGGGGTATGGATGGATGCTGGGCTGAACAGGAGCCAGCAGTGTGCCCAGGTGGCCAGGAAGGGCAATGGCAGCCTGGCCTGCATCAGAAACAGTGCTGCCAGCAGGAGCAGAGAGGGGAGCATCCATCCCCTGTGCTCAGCACTGGTGAGGCCGCACCTCGAGTGCTGTGTCCAGTTTTGGGCCCCTCACTGCAGGAAAGATATTGAGGCCTTGGAATGTGTTCAAAGGAGGGCAATGAAATGGTGAGGGGTCTGGAGCACAGGGCTGGTGAGGAGAGGCTGAAGGAGCTGGGAATGTTCAGTGTGAGAAGAGGAGCTCAGGGCAGAGCTCACTGCTCTCTATGGCTGCTGAAGGCAGGCTGCAGGGAGCTGGGGGTCGGCCTCTGCTCTGGTGCCATCAGTGATGGGAGCAGAGGGAACGGCTTCAAGCTGCGGCAGGGGAGATTCAGGCTGGACATGAGGAAGAATGAGGTGTCAGAAGGTGGGCAGCACTGCAATGGATGCCCAGGGAGGTGGGGGAGGCACCGAGCCTGGGGGTGTTGAAGGAAAGGCTGGATGCTGTACTGAGGGCCGTGGTTCAGTGGGAGCTGCTGGTGATGGGTGAGCGGTTGGACTGGGGGAGCTTGGAGGTCTTTTCCAACCTTGGTGATTCAATGATTCTATGATTCTAGAATGGTGGGGATGTGTCGATGGTTGGACTCCATAATCCTAGTGGTCTTTAGTGACTCTTAAGCGGGAAGATGGTGGGGATGTGTCGATGGTTGGACTCCATAATCCTAGTGATCTTCTCTAATGACTCTGACTGGGGATGGGTTGGTGGTTGGACTCGATGGTCTTGGAAGCCTTTTCCAACACCGTAACGATGCCCTGACTCCGTGCCCCACTGACTGCACGCTGCCTGCAGGCTCTGATGACGGCACGGTGCGCTTCTGGGAGGTGAGCACGGCGCGCTGCATGAAGACCTTGCCTGTGGGCGGCGTGGTGAAGAGCGTCGCCTGGAACCCCAACCCCACCGTCTGCCTGGTGGCCGTCTGCGTGTGAGTGTCCCCCTGCCCTGTCCTGCACCCTCCAGCCCCCACCAGGAGCTTCCCGTGGCAATTGGACGCGCTGATCTTGGAGGACTTTTCCAACTTCAGTGGTTCAGTGATTCTTGGATTGGCCACGGTGGGCACGGAGATCTTCTCCAGCCAGAACGACTCCGTGATTCCGTGTCGCTGAATTTCTTCTCCCACAGCTTTTCAGCTTCTAGGGAGATCCTGGGGACTCACCTCCAGCACTGGGGACTCTGGTCTCGAGCTCCTGTCCCTTGTTTGGCAATAGAAGAGCTTGGCAGGCTCGCACCATCCCACCCATCGTCCCACCATCATCACGCAGGGCTTGCAGAAGGGTTTCCCCTCACCAGCAGTGCCCTGACCCCTTCCTTCTCCAATCCCACACTGCAGGGAGCAGTCGGTGCTGCTGGTGAACCCGTGCCTCGGGGACAAGCTGCTCTATGGGGCCACTGACCAGGTGCTGGAGTCCTACGTGCCACCAGAGGAGGAGCGTGTGCAGCCTGTCCAGTGGGTCACAGCCACCAGCGAGGAGCACAGCAGAGGCATCCGCTTGACAGTGCAGCACAGCAAGGTGGGGATGGGGCAGTGCTGGGGGATGGTGTGGGGCAGCCCCGCTGATGGGCTTGGGGAGGGGACCTGTGGGAATCAACAAGGTCAAGTAGACGGCATTGGATTGGGGTGAGGCGTTGGGTTGCTCCTTTCCAACTCAGCCCATTCTGTAGTTCTGTGATCTTTAAGGACCTTCCCAACTCAACTACCGTGTGCTTCTATGAGCTTTAAGGCTTTCCCAACCCAACCATCCCGTGGGTTTATGATCTTTAAGGACCCTTCCAACCCAACCCAACCCAACCCAACCCAACCCAATGATCCCATGGTTCTATGAGCTTTTGGGACCCTTCCAACCCAACCATCCCATGGCTTTATGAACTTTTGGGATCCTTCCAACCCAACCCAACCCAACCCAACCCAACCCAACCCAACCATCCCATGGTTCTATGAGCTTTTGGGACCCTTCCAACCCAACCACGCCATGGCTCTATGGTCTTTAATGTCCTTCCCAACCCAATCCAACCCAACCCAACCATCCCATGACTCTCTGATCTTTAAGGTCCTTCCCAACCCAATCCAACGCAACTCAACCATTCCATGGCTCTGGAATCTTTAAGGTCCTTCCCAACCCAACCATCCCATGGCTCTCTGATCTTTAAGGTCCTTTCCAGCCCAACCCATTCCACGATTCTGCGCTCTCTAAGGACCATTCCAACCCCTCATTCTATGATTCCGTGGGTCTGACTCCTCCCCGCTGTCCGCAGGCCTTGAAGCAAGTGACCTGGCACGGGAAGGGCGATTACTTCGCCACCGTTGTGGCCGACAACAGCAACATGCAAGTGCTGATCCACCAGACCAGCAAGCGCTGGAGCCAGAACCCCTTCCGCAAGAGCAAAGGCCTGGTGCAGTGCGTCCTCTTCCACCCCATCCGGCCCTATTTCTTCGTGGCCACGCAGCGCTACGTCCGCGTCTACAACCTCCTCAAGCAGGAGCTCACCAAGAAGCTGATGGCCAACTGCAAGTGGGTGTCCAGCATGGCCATCCACCCCGCAGGTATGGATGGTGGCGCCAGAACGGAGCGCCCTGGGGTGCCTAGGAGGTGTGTGGGGTTCACCTGGCGATGGATGTCCCCTTCCCTCCCCCAGGTGACAACGTTATCTGCGGCAGCTACGACAGCAAGCTGGCCTGGTTCGACCTGGACCTCTCCACCCGGCCCCTACCAGCTGCTGCGGTGAGCCCCGGCCCCACAGGGCCGCCCCCATCCTTCCCTCCCCGTGCTGCAGAGCTCAGGACCTCACACAGGTTTTATTATTGCCATTTTCCAAAGCACTGACCTTCGGAGTCAGCTTTGTTGAAACGCATGTAGGGTTGAAGCAGAAGGTGCCATCGATGAGGGTCCCTCATTTCCCAGCGCTGCCTCTTGCACTCAGGGTCCTACAGACACCCCACTGATCTCCAGTGAGGATAAGCACCCTGTTCCAGCTCCCAATTAATCCATACATTTATTTTAGTGGTAATCACAAAGCATCTTCGTCATCTTTCAGTTATCACGGACTGAACTCCTTGTACAAAGAGCCCGAGTGACAAACACAGGTTAACCCGAGGCGGGGGTTTCCCAGAGAGAAGTGATAATTATCTTTACATGGTTTTGTTCTGCTGCCTGGCCCCTAATTGTAGAAGCAATGAACAAGGATTTGGTGTCCCATAGAAATAAATAATCAAAATACACGCTAGAAAGCCCCAAATCTGGTGCTCTAGGAGCAGCATTTCTGTAGGCACGCTTTATGATCTTTAAGGACCCTTCCAACCCAATGCAACTATTCTATGGCTCTGTGATCTTTAAGGACCCTTCCAACCCAACCCAACCCAACTCAACCCAACCATGGTTCTGTGAGCTTTAGGGACCCTTCCAACCCAACCATCCCACAGCTTTATGATCTTTAAGGACCCTTCCAACCCAACTCAACCCAACCATGGTTCTATGAGCTTTAGGGACCTTCCAACCCAACCATCCCATGGCTTTATGAGCTTTAAGGACCCTTCCAACCCAACCCAACCCAACCCAACTCAACCCAACCATGGTTCTATGAGCTTTAGGGACCCTTCCAACCCAACCATTCCATGGCTTTATGATCTTTAGGGACCCTTCCAACCCAATCCAACCCAACTCAACCCAACCATGGTTCTGTGAGCTTTAGGGACCCTTCCAACCCAACCATCCCATGGCTTTATGATCTTTAAGGACCCTTCCAACCCAACCCAACTCAACCCAACCATGGTTCTATGAGCTTTAGGGACCCTTCCAACCCAACCATCCCATGGCTTTATGATCTTTAAGGACCCTTCCAACCCAGCCCAACCCAACTCAACCCAACCATGGTTCTATGAGCTTTAGGAACCCTTCCAACCCAATCCAACCCAACCATGGTTCTATGAGCTTTAGGGACCCTTCCAACCCAACCATCCCATGGCTTTATGATCTTTAAGGACCCTTCCAAACCAACCCAACCCAACCCAACTCAACCCAACCATGCTTCTATGAGCTTTAGGGACTCTTCCAACCCAACTATCCCATGGCTCTGAGATCTTTAAGGATCCCCCCCAACTCAATCCAACCATTCTATGGCTCTATGATCTTCAAGCATCTTCTCAACCCAACCATCCCATGGCTGTATGAGCTTCTGGGATCCTTCCAACCCAACCCAACCCAACCCAACCCAACCATCCCATGGCTCTATGAGCTTTTGGGACCTTCCAAGCCAACCCAACCCAACCCAACCATCCCATGGCTCTATGAGCTTCTGGGATCCTTCCAACCCAACCCAACCATCCCATGATGCCATGAACTTTTGGGATCCTTCCAACCCAATCCAACCCAACCATACCATGGCTCTATGAGCTTCTGGGATACTTCCAACCCAACCCAACCCAACCCAACCATCCCATGGCTCTATGAGCTTCTGGGATCCTTCCAATCCAACCCAACCCAACCCAACCCAACCATCCCATGGCTCTATGAGCTTTTGGGACCTTCCAGCCCAACCCTTCCCAACCCAACCCAACCCAACCCAACCATCCCATGGCTCTATGAACTTTTGGGACCCTTCCATCCCAACCATCCCATGATGCCATGACTTTACGATCCCCCTGCGCTGACGGCACTCACTCTTTGCAGGCACCACAGGAAGGCACTGAGGAGCGTGGCCTTCCACAAGCACTACCCGCTCTTCGCCTCGGGCTCAGACGACGGGACCGTCATTGTGTGCCATGGCATGGTCTACAAGTACGTGGGAGTCGGGCCAGGGGGCTTTGATGGCTTCCCATGGGGCGGGGGGACAGCAGAGGGTCGGTTATCGGGCAGAGGGTGCAGAGCATCGATGGGGTGACCCCGCGGGTGGATCCAGAGCCCCACACTGACCCATCTCCCCACAGCGACCTGCTGCAGAACCCGCTGCTGGTGCCAGTGAAGGTGCTGAAGGGCCACGCGCTGACCCTGGACCTGGGCGTCCTCGATGTCATCTTCCACCCCACACAGCCGTGGGTCTTCTCCTCCGGAGCCGACGGCACCGTCCGGCTCTACACGTAGCTGCTGCCCAACACCAGCACCCCAATGACACCGACACCCCAACTCCAGAACCCCAACGCAGGCACCCCAACACCGGCCGGGAACATCTCCGCTCCTACCCATGGACTCTGGAACCTTTCTCATTTCTCATTAAATTGATTTTTGGGTACAGAGTCACATCTCTGTGTTCTCCACCTCCAGCTCAGCCTAGGCTGCACCAAGGAGCGCCCCAGCACCCCAGTTCCTGTGCGGTGCAGCCCAGCGTGGTGCCCTCCAGCCCCCCCCCAGAGCGTTTGTGGGGTTTCTCCTTGCTTGCCTGCCCCCACATCATCTCCCATGGCCAGGAGAGATGCTCCCGAGCTGAATGCACAGGACCTGCACCCACTTTGCCCCACAGGGACACATATAGGGGTAACATTGCCCCATAGCACACCCCACAAACACCCAGAGCCCCCCAACCCTCCAGCTTCCCCCCCCTCCAGCCCCACGTGCCGCCCTCTGACCCCACGGTCCCGCAGCCGCACTGTGAGCTCATCCCATCCTACCATGAGCTCAGTGTTGTCCATGGGCCAACTTCCCCGACCCACATTGACCACACGGCCCTACAGGACCCCACTGCGGGACCCACATCCGTGGGGTTTGTTCCCTTCACAGCCCGAACCCCGTGTGGGGACCCCAAAAATTCTGCTCCTGCTGCTCCAGAGCTGAGCAGTGGGATCAAGGCTGGGGTGTAAGCAACAGCAAAAGGCCGGGGCACATCTCCCCCTACCCCAGTTTGTGGGGTCAGAGTCAGCCTGGGTCCTCGGAGGCTTAGGATCAGCCCCATACGGTTCCTGGCCCCCCACCCTACAGCATAGGGCCTGACCCACTGCTGCCCCACTCCATCATTCTGGACCCCACTGAAGCAGCACAGATGCAGCACAAGGAATGAGGGACAAGGCCCCCCCCCCACCTCTCCCCCTCCACTTCCAAACCCTCTGCCATCATTAACGTCCCCCCCCCCTCCCTCACTAACAAAGCCCCACTTGGGCCGCATCCCTCACCCCGCACCACCTCCCAACCAGGAGCAAAGAGCTTTATTATCGAAAAATAAGTTTATGTACAGGCGTGTTTGGGGACGCTCACATTCCTGGGACCCCCCCCCCCCCACCCACCACATAGGGGTCCGTTCACCTGCTGTGCCCATCCCGGGGGCTGGGGGCTCCCATGGCTCAGAGGGGGGGGGGGGGGAAGTGGAGGAGGACGATGGCGCTGCGGAGCGGGGTGCCCTTGGGGTGGGCACGTGGTGATGGCTGTGGGGCTCCGACCCCATAGTGCTGCGTGGGGTCAGAGGATGCGGACGAGGCGGCCCAGGGTCTCTGCCACCTTCATGCGGACGGCGGGGACCGGATCCTTCAGGAGGAGGTTGAGGGCTGCGGGGAACAGAGCACGAGGTGAGGGGGGGGAGTCAGGGTTGGGGGCTGCCCATCTCCCTCCCCCGGCCTCCATCCTCACCGTCACACACATCAGGAGGGGGCACCGCGACCCCAAATCCCCTCCGGGATCCCAAATTCACTCTGGGAATCCCCTGTGTCCTTGGGGGTCCCCAAATCCCCTCGGGGGTCCCAATTTTCACTTTGGGAAACACCGTATCCCCCCTTTGGGTCCCCTTGGGGTCCCCAAATGCGCTCTGGGAACACCATACGCCTTTGGGGACTCCAGATGCTTTTTGAAGAACCTCAATCCACAACAGGGATACAAAACCCCTTTGGGGACCCCAAATCCACTCTGGAGACCCCAAATCCCACTGTGAACCCCAAATCCACACTGAAAACCCAATATCCCTTTGGGAACCCCAGATTCACTGAGGTGATTCCCAAATACTCTTGGGGATTCCATATCCACTTTAGGAACCTCAGATCCCCCCTCCCCCTCCCCCCCCGTGGACCCCAAATCCACTTTGAGAACCCTACATTCCCTCGGGGACCCCAAATTCATTTTGGGAGCACCACATCCCCTTGGGGTCCCAATATCCCCTTTGGGGACCCCAAATTTCCTTTGGGAAACCCATATTCCCCTTGGAGACCCCAAATCCCCCTATGGACCCCAAATCCATTCTGAGAACCCATATATACCCTTGGGGACTCCAAATTCACTTTGAGGACCATGAAATACTCTTGGGGACCCCAAATCTGCTTTGAGGATCTCAAATCCTTCCGGGAAACCCAAATTCACTTTGGGAACCCCACATCACCTTCAGGGTCCCCCCAATCCACTTTGAGAACACAATATCCCTTCTGGGGACTCCAAATCCTCTTTGAAGACCCCAAATCCACATCAGGGAAACCCAAATCCCCATTGGGGACCCCATATCCACTTCGGGGACCCCAAATCCCCATTGGGGACCCCATATCCACTTTGGGGGACCCCTGCAGACCCCATATCCGCTTTGAGAATCCTACATCCCCTCAGGGACCCCAGATTCACTTGGGATACCCCGAAATACTCTTGGAGACCCCCCCACGACCCCCCTGGGAATCCCATATGTATTTCAAGAACACTGCATCCCCCTTTAGGACCCCGCAATCCCTTTAGAGACCTCAAATCCCCCCATTTCGAACCCCCAAAATCCACTCTTGAGGACCCATGGAAAACCCCAAATCCACTTGGGGACTCCTTTGGGGACTCTCTATCCCCATCCGTGACCCCCCCAGGACCCCCCTCAGCGGATCCTCCCCATCCCCCCCCCCCGGGGGAACGTCCCAACGAGGCGGGGTGGGGGGGATGGGGGGATGGAAGAAGGAGGGCAGTCTGTCCCGCAGCCTCCCCTCCCCATCGCGCATTTCCCAACGCCGGCAGCCGGCAGCCGTCCTTCCGAGCAGCGCAAACCCCACTGCATTTCGCCATCCCGTTTTTCCAGGAGCTGTTTATTTTACTCTTAGCGAAGCAGAGCTCGCCCTCCCCCTCCCCCTTCCCTCCCCCCCCCCTCCTTCCCCCTCAACTCGCCCTGATTTATGCCACATCCCCCTCCTGCTCTCCTCATCCTCCGCCCCGGGGGTGCCCCCCCCCCCTCCCCCCCTTTCGGCCCCTCCCGTCGCTCCCCCCCCCATTACTCACACCCGGATTATCTTTCACTGTTGCTAACAGACAGCCCTCTTTCTTCTGGACGGGGCTCAGGGAGCCAACGGAAAGATAGTTTTTCCTTTTTTAGTGTTTTTTAAGCTCTCTTGGAACGAGCCGAAAGTTTCCGTGCATTACTCTATACTATGAGGTCACCAGTGACAAGGAAAAAATCCCTGAAATCCAGGAAAATTACTTAACTCTGCTCCAAAATGCCACCGGCTTCAGTCGGGCTTTTTATGAGCCCTTCGCCGGGAGCCGAGCGCTGCCCCATCGCTGGGAGCGCTGCCCCATAACCAGGAACCCCACTGCGTGGTGTCCCCGTCTGCTCCCAGCGCTGTCACGGAACTGGTGATGTTGGAAAAGATCTCCAGCATCCCTGAGTGCAGGGCTCAACTCATCCCCACCACGTTCACCAAAGGGTCATTGAGGTTGGAAGAGATCTACAGGATCACCAACCCCACCCCACCATGACCCTAAATGGATCTGTAGGATCAGTAAGGTTGGAGAAGGCCTCCAAGGTCATCCAGTTCAACTCCAACCCCAACCCACCCCACCATGACCCTAAATGGAACCATTGTGTCACCAAGCTTGGAAGAGATCTCCAGGATCCCCAGCTCCAACCCCAGCCCACCCCACCATGATCCTAAATGGATCCGTAGGGTCATGAAGGTTGGAGAAGGCCTCCAAGGTCATCCAGTTCAACTCCAACCCCAACCCACCCCACCATGACCCTAAATGGAACCACTGAGTCATCAAGGTAGGAAAAGACTTCCAGGATCCCCAGCTACAGCCCCAAACCACCCCACCATGACCCTAAATGGATCCATAGGCTCATGAAGGTTGGAGAAGGCCTCCAAGGTCATCCAGTTCAACTCCAAGCCCAACCCACCCCACCATGACCCTAAATGGAACCACTGTGTCACCAAGCTGGGAGAAGATCTCCAGGATCCCCAAGTTCAACCCCAACCCACCCCACCATGACCCTAAACAGAACCTCTGAGTCATCAAGGTAGGAAAAGACTTCCAGGATCCCCAGCTCCAAGCCCACCCCACCCCACCATGACCCTAAATGGATCCATAGGGTCATGAAGGTTGGAGAAGACCTCCAAGGTCATCCAGTTCAACTCCACGCCCAACCCACCCCACCATGACCCTAAACAGAACCACTGAGTCATCAAGGTAGGAAAAGACTTCCAGGATCCCCAGCTCCAACCCCAAAGCACCCCACCATGACCCTAAATGGATCCATAGGGTCATGAAGGTTGGAGAAGACCTCCAAGGTCATCTAGTACAACTCCAACCCCAACCCACCCCACCATGACCCTAAATGGAACCATTGTGTCACCAAGCTGGGAGAAGATCTCCAGGATCCCCAACTTCTACCCCAACCCACCCCACCATGACCCTCAATGGATCGATCCATAGGGTCATGAAGGTTGGAGAAGGCCTCCAAGGTCATCCAGTTCAACTCCAAGCCCAACCCACCCCACCATGACCCTAAACAGAACCTCTGAGTCATCAAGGTAGGAAAAGACTTCCAGGATCCCCAGCTCCAAGCCCAACCCACCCCACCATGACCCTAAATGGTTCTGTAGGATCATTGAGGTTGGAGAAGGTCTCCAAGGTCATCCAGTTCAACTCCAAGCCCAGCCAACCCCATCATGACCCTAAACAGAACCACTGAGTCATCAAGGTAGGAAAAGACTTCCAGGATCCCCAGCTCCAACCCCAACCCACCCCACCATGACCCTAAATGGATCCATAGGGTCATGAAGGTTGGAGAAGACCTCCAAGGTCATCCAGTTCAACTCCAACCCCAACCCACCCCACCATGACCCTAAATGGATCCATAGGGTCATGAAGGTTGGAGAAGGCCTCCAAGGTCATGCAGTTCAACTCCAACCCCAACCCACCCCACCACGACCCTAAATGGATCTGTAGGATCATTAAGGTTGGAGAAGGCCTCCAAGGTCATCCAGTTCAACTCCAAGCCCAACCCACCCCACCATGACCCTAAACAGAACCACTGAGTCATCAAGGTATGAAAAGACTTCCAGGATCCCCAGCTCCAACCCCAACCCACCCCACCGTGACCCTCAATGGATCTGTAGGATCAGTAAGGTTGGAGAAGGCCTCCAAGGTCATCCAGTTCAACTCCAAGCCCAACCCACCCCATCATGACCCTAAATGGAACCACTGTGTCATCAAGCTTGGAGGAGATCTCCAGGATCCCCAAGTTCAACCCCAACTCACCCCACCATGACCCTAAACAGAACCTCTGAGTCATCAAGGTAGGAAAAGACTTCCAGGATCCCCAGCTCCAAGCCCACCCCACCCCACCATGACCCTAAATGGATCCATAGGGTCATGAAGGTTGGAGAAGACCTCCAAGGTCATCCAGTTCAACTCCAACCCCAACCCACCCCACCATGGCCCTCAATGGATCCATAGGGTCATGAAGGTTGGAGAAGACCTCCAAGGTCATCCAGTTCAACTCCAACCCCACCCCACCCCACCATGACCCTAAACAGAACCACTGAGTCATCAAGGAAGGAAAAGACTTCCAGGATCCCCAGCTCCAACCCCAACCCACCCCACCATGACCCTAAATGGATCTGTAGGATCAGTAAGGTTGGAGAAGGCCTCCAAGGTCATCCAGTTCAACTCCAACCCCAACCCACCCCACCATGACCTAAAATGGAACCATTGCGTCACCAAGCTTGGAAGAGATCTCCAGGATCCCCAACCCCAACCCACCCCACGATGACCCTCAATAGATCCATGGGGTCATGAAGGTTGGAGAAGACTTCCAAGGTCATCCAGTTCAACTCCAACCCCAACCCACCCCACCATGACCCTCAATGGATCTGTAGGATCATTAAGGTTGGAGAAGGCCTCCAAGGTCATCCAGTTCAACTCCAAGCCCACCCCACCATGACCCTAAACAGAACCACTGAGTCATCAAGGTAGGAAAAGACTTCCAGGATCCCCAGCTCCAACCCCAACCCACCCCACGATGACCCTAAATAGATTCATAGGGTCATGAAGGTTGGAGAAGACTTCCAAGGTCATCCAGTTCAACTCCAAGCCCAACCCATCCCACCATGACCCTAAATGGATCCATAGGGTCATGAAGGTTGGAGAAGGCCTCCAAGGTCATCCATTCCATCCCCAACACACACCCCCATCACCATAAACAGACCCACAGAGTCATCAAGGTTGGACAAGACCTCCAAGATCCCTGAGTCCGGAGGTCAACTCATCTCCTCCTTGTCCACTGTGTGGTCATGGACATAGTTGGAAGAGACCTCCAAGATCCTCAACCCCAACCCCAACCCACCATGACTGTAAATAGAACCACAGACTCACTCAGGTTGAAAGAGACCTCCAAGGTCATCCAGTCCAACCCCAAACCACCCTCACTGTAACCCTAAATAGAACCCATGGAGTCATTAAGGTTGGAGAGGGCCTCCAAAGTCACCCAATCCAACTTCATCATGACCACTACCGTGTCCCCAAGTGCCACATCCCCACAGTTCTTCAGCACTTCCAAGGACGGTGACCCCACCACCATGCCCGACCCCAGGCAGTCTGTTATGGTGCCCAATTGCTCTTTTTGGGAAGAAATGTTTCCTAATCTCCAACCTGACCCTCCCCTGGTGCAATTAAGGCCACCCCCTCCCGTCCCATCGCTGTCACCTGCCAGCAGAAGCCAACACTCTCAGTTGACAACAACCTCCCTGCAGGAGTTGTAGGGAGCGATGAGCTCCTCCTCGAGTCCCCTCTGCTCCAGCCTGACCCACCCCACAGCCGCAGTGCTGTGCTCAGACCCTTCCCCCTTCGTTGCCCCCTGGACACTCAGCACCTCAACGTCCCTCTCGCGGTGAGGAAGGACTCTGCGGGGTGGCAGGGTGGGCACAGCGTGGGGTCCCCCCGTGGCACTCACCCGAGATGAGCTGCTCCAGGTCCACCTGGTGGCAGTGGTCCTCCCCGACGTGCAGCACGAGGAACCCTGGGGAGGAAGGTCGGGGTTAGGGCTCAATGGGACCCAGTGGGAATCCCCAGAGCTGAGCATGCAGAAGGGTCACAAAGAGCCACCGTGGGGAACGTGGGGATGTGGGTCACAGAATCACAGAATCGTAGGGGTTGGAAGGGAGCTGCAGAGAACATGGAGACCAAACCCCTGCCAAAGCAGTTCCTACACCAGGTCACACAGGCTAACCTTCATTATCTGCAGAGCAGGAGACCCCACAGCCCCCTGGCAGCCTGTTCCAGCACTCCGTTGCCTCACCTACAGAAGCTCTTATGCAGATTCATGCAGAACTTCCCCTGCTGCAGCTGACGGCTATTTCCCCTCGTCCTGTCTCCATGTACTGCTGAACAGAGCCTGGCTTCACCACCATGCCCCCCACACCTCAGATATTGACAGACCTGGATCAGCTCCCCTCTCAGCCTTCTTTCCTCCATGCTGAACAGACCCAGCTCACTCAGCCTTTCCTCATAGCAGAGATGCTCCAGGCCCTTCACCATCTTGGTGGCCCTCCGCTGGACTCTTCCCAAGAGCTCCCTGTCTGTTTTGTGCTGGGCAGCCCAGAACTGGACGCCGTGCTCCAGGTGAGGCCTCAGCAGGGCAGAGCAGAGGGGGAGGATCACCTCAACCTGCTGGCCACGCTCTGTGCAATGCACCCCAGGACGCCATGTTGGCCACGAGGGCACCCTGCTGTGCCCAGGAACGTCCAACCCACGGTGCTGAGGACGTCGTCTCAAGCAGCCCACAGCTCCACAGTGTCGGCATTGGGCAGTGATGGGACAGCAGGAGAGGTTGAACCCACCCCCAACCCCCCACAGAGTCACAGAATCGTAGGGGTTGGAAGGGACCTCCAGAGATCATCGAGTCCAACCCCCTGCCAAAGCAGGTTCCCTACAGCAGGTCGCACAAATTGCTCCCACTTACATGAAAAAACAACTCTTAGTAGCTTGATTATCTTCAACAAGTAACAAAAATAATTTACTTGGACCACCAAACTGTGTTTCCTAAGGGACAAAGTCAGCCACGTTCCAATTACTCTCCATCCAGGGGATAAAAGGGAAAAGGAGGCAGCCTCAGCTTCCCAATTAAAAGTTAAAACCTTTGAATTTCCTGTAGACCTTCCCTGATCTTACAAGAACAGCTGTAAAGAAATACTAAGCACATGTCAGATTTCCTGCTTCAGGAAGGTTCTCCCCCCACCCCTACCAACCACGTCCCTACACAGCATCACAGAATCATTACGGTTGGAAGACACCTCCAAGATCCCCCAACCCAACCCCAGCCCATCCCGACTAATCCACGTCCCCAAGTGCCACATCTCCAGCCCAGGGATGGGGATCCCACCACCCCCCGGTGCCAACAGCCACTCTTTCCAAGAAGGAACGGTTCCTAACACAGCGCTATGCTTAATTCCTAAGGAAACGCTGTCAGTTCTCATAGATTACAATTTGAAAAGCCATTCATTGCATCGCAGAGACGCGCCACCAAGTCTGATGCGTCCTGAGGAACAGAATCACAGAATCACAGAACTGTAGGGGTTGGAAGGGACCTCCAGAGATCATGGAGTCCAACCCCCCTGCCAAAGCAGGTTCCCTACAGCAGGTCGCACAGGTCGGCATCCAGGCAGGTCTTGAACATCTCCAGAGAAGGAGACTCCACCACCTCCCTGCAGCCTGTTCCAGTGAACAGTGGGACCCATAGAGACACGTTGGGACCCATAGACTCCCCCACCTCCCTGGCAGCCTGTTCCAGTGCTCCGTCACCTCACTGTACAGAAGTTCTTGTGCACATTGGTGCAGAACTTCCTATGCTGCAGTTTCCAGCCGTTTCCCCTCGTCCTGTCTCCACTCACCAATGAAAAGAGTCCGGCCTCGCCATTCTGCCCCCCACACCTCAGATATTTACAGACCTGGATCAGGTCCCCTCTCAGTCTCCTTTTCTCAAGGCTGAACAGATCCAGTTCACTCAGTTGTGAATGTTTCATAAAGATCAGAAAGAGGAACAAAAAAATGATTTCATCACTGCAAGTGAAATGATGATAAAGTCACGGCTCAGATGGACTCTGCCACAAAAGCTGCGACGGCAAACCTGACAGCAAAAAGACAAATCCGAACCATTTGCCAACAGTGAATTGCCAAGCAACGTATGGAAAGCAAGGCAGGTAAAGGGCTGACAACAGCAGGACGAGGGGAAATGGTTTTAAGTTGAAGGAGGGAAGATTTAGGTTGGATGTTAGGGGGAAGTTCTTTACTAGGAGAGTGGTTGGGCCCTGGAACGGGCTGCCCAGGGAGGTTGTGGATGCCCCGTCCTTGGACGTGTTTAAGGCCAGGTTGGACGGGGTCCTGGGCAACCTGATCTGAATGTGGATGTTTGGTGGCCCTGCCAGGCAGGGGGGTTGGAACTGCATGATCCTTGGGGTCCCTTCCAACCCGGGTGATTCTGTGATTCTGTGATAGGGACATGTAGGGACACATAGGGACATACAGAGACACATAGGGACATACAGAGACATATAGAGACACATAGGGACAGATAGGGACAGATAGGGACATACAGGGACACATAGGGACACGTAAGGACACATAGTGACACATAGGGACATTTAGGGACATTTAGGGACATGTACAGACACATAGGGACACATAGGGACATTTAGGGACACATGGGGACATACAGGGACACATAGGGACACATAGGGAGACATAGGGACATACAGAGACACATAGGGACAGATAGGGAGACATAGGGACATACAGAGACATATAGGGACACATAGGGACATGTAGGGACAGATAGGGAGACATAGGGACATACAGAGACATATAGGGACACATAGGGACAGATAGGGAGACATAGGGACACATAGGGACACATAGGGACAGATAGGGACACGTAGAGACATGTAGGGACACATAGGGACAGTTAGGGACAGATAGAGACACATAGGGACACATAGGGACAGGTAGGGACACATAGGGACACATAGATCTGAATGTGGATGTTTGGTGGCCCTGCCAGGCAGGGGGGTTGGAACTGCATGATCCTTGGGGTCCCTTCCAACCCGGGTGATTCTGTGATTCTGTGATTCTGTGATCATCTCTCCCCGTTAAAAAATCAGGTCCCCTCGGCGGCCCGGAGGACCGAAGGAACAGGAAAATCTATTGAGAGAAATGCAGAGAGCAAAGCTGCTCCTTTCCAACCGGTGGTGACGGATGAAAGCGCTGATGGCACCGACGCAGCTCCACTCTGCTCTCGTTAGAGGTACTGGAAATGAAAGTAAGGTCGCCAATGAATTGGATTCTTTGGGGCCATGAAGAAGGACAACCTCTTGGTTTGGCAGGACGTACGTTTCTGCTCTCCAGAGGGAGGCACAGGACGAGGGAAACCAGAGCACAAATCTCTGATGAACGCCTCACAGGGAACCACGAGCGCCGCCATTGAACCAGAGCGGTGTGTGAGTTTCACAACAACAAGGTCAAACATCCCACTGGTTTCATGCTGCTCTCTTTATGTTTTCAGAAAAAAACATAAGTTCTATTGCTTATTTAAGTTAAACTATCCTATGTATTTTATATGTGGCCCAAGAGACTCCTCTTCACTCAGTACGGGTGAAGGTGAGCCAAAAGGTTGGACTCCCTTAACAGATGATGGAACCACGGGACGGTTGGGTTGGAAAGGTCCTTAAAGATCATAGCGTCATAGGATGGTTGGATTGGAAAGGTCCTTAAAGATCATAAAGCCATGGGATGGTTGGGTTGGAAGGGTCCCTAAAGCTCATAGAGTCACGGGATGGTTGGGTTGGAAAGGTCCTCGAAGATCATAGAGCCATGGGATGGTTGGATTGGAAAGGTCCTTAAAGATCATAGAGTCATAGGGTGGTTGGATTGGAAAGGTCCTTGAAGATCACACAGTCACAGGATGGTTGGATTGGAAAGGTCCTTAAAGATCATAGAGTCACGGGATGGTTGGGTTGGAAAGGTCCTTAAAGATCATAGTCACAGGATGGTTGGATTGGAAAGGTCCTTAAAGATCATAGAGTCACAGGATGGTTGGATTGGAAAGGTCCTTAAAGATCATAGAGCCATGGGGTGGTTGGATTGGAAAGGTCCTTAAAGATCATAGAGTCAAGGGATGGTTGGATTGGAAAGGTCCTTAAAGATCATAGAGTCAAAGGATGGTTGGATTGGAAAGGTCCTTAAAGATCATAGAGTCACAGGATGGTTGGATTGGAAAGGTCCTTAAAGATCATAGTCACAGGATGGTTGGATTGGAAAGGTCCTTAAAGATCATAGAGTCACAGGATGGTTGGATTGGAAAGGTCCTTAAAGATCATAGAGCCATGGGATGGTTGGATTGGAAAGGTCCTTAAAGATCATAGAGTCACAGGATGGTTGGGTTGGAAAGGTCCTTAAAGATCATAGAGTCATAGGATGGTTGGATTGGAAAGGTCCTTAAAGATCATAGAGTCATAGGATGGTTGGGTTGGAAAGGTCCTTAAAGATCATAGAGTCACAGGATGGTTGGATTGGAAAGGTCCTTAAAGATCCTAGAGTCACAGGATGGTTGGATTGGAAAGGTCCTTAAAGATCATAGAGTCACAGGATGGTTGGGTTGGAAAGGTCCTTAATGATGATAGAGCCACAGGATGGTTGGATTGGAAAGGTCCTTAAAGATCATAGAGCCACGGGATGGTTGGATTGGAAAGGTCCTTAAAGATCATAGAGCCACGGGATGGTTGGATAGGAAAGGTCCTTAAAGATCATAGAGCCATGGGGTTGTTGGATTGGAAAGGTCCTTAAAGATCATAGAGCCAGGGGATGGTTGGATTGGAAAGGTCCTTAAAGATCATAGAGCCATGGGATGGTTGGATTGGAAAGGTCCTTAAAGATCATAGAGCCATGGGGTGGTTGGATTGGAAAGGTCCTTAAAGATCATAGAGCCATGGGGTGGTTGGATTGGAAAGCTCCTTAAAGATCATAGAGTCAAGGGATGGTTGGATTGGAAAGGTCCTTAATGATGATAGAGCCATGGGATGGTTGGATTGGAAAGGTCCTTAAAGATCATAGTAATAAGATGGTTGGATTGGAAAGGTCCTTAAAGATCATAGAGCCACAGGATGGTTGGATTGGAAAGGTCCTTAAAGATCATAGAGCCATGGGATGGTTGGGTTGAGAGAGTCACAGGATGGTTGGATTGAAAGGGTTCTTGAAGATCACAGAACCCTGGGAAGGCTGGGTTGGAAGGGTCCTTAAAGAGCCATGGAACGGATTGGGTTGGAGTGGTGCCCCCACCAGCACCTCTGCAGCTCCATGAATCCACTGCTATGAGCCAGCACAGTGCTGCCAGCCCTGCACAACACAGCCCAACTCTGCACTGCCTTTATCACGACAGGATGAACTTTATCACGATCTGGTAGGGTCCATGCAGCCCATAGGGTGCAGCGGGGACTGAACACCCCCCCCAGGACCCCATGGGGGTGCAGAGTAGCATGGAAACAACAGCACTGAGCAGGCACAGCCTTACCGATAAACATGGGTGCAGCTGCTCGGATTTCCACCCAGGAGCTCTTGAAGTAGAAGAGGTTGGTCAGAACCAGACGGTTCAGCATCTCCGGGTAGCTCTGCATCTGCGGGATGCAACACAGAATCACACAGCTGGAAGGGCTGGAAGCGACTTCTGGAGATCCTCCAGTCCAAACCCCCCAACTGGTCGCCCTCTTGGCCACCAGGCTTCGCGGTTGGCTCACGGTCAACTGTTGGTCAACCATTATTCAACCACTGGACAACCATTGGTTGACCATTCAACTCTTGGTCAACCATTAGCCAACTGTTGGCCAATTGCTGTTCAACCACTGGTGAACCTTGGGTCAACCATGGGTCAACCGCTGGTCAACAATTCAAGTCCAATCATTTTCTGGATCTCCAGTTCAACCTCTGGTCAACCATTGGTCAATCATTCAATCACTGGTTAATTGTTGATCAAGTGTTGGTCGACCATTGGTCAATTGTTGGTTAACCAGCGGACAAACATTCAATCATTGGTCAGCTTTTGGTCACTCACTGGTCAACTGTTGGACAACTATTGGCCAACCATTCAAGTCCAATGGTCAACCATTTTCTAGATATCCAGTTCAACCACTTGTCAACCATTGGTCAACCGTTCAACCACTGCTCAACTGTTGGTTAACTTTAGGGTCAACCAGTGATTCAACCATTGGCCAACCACTCAACCAGGGGCCAACCACTGTTCTAATGTTGTTCAACCGTTGTTCAACACTTGGGTCATCCATCGGTCAACAATTGGGTCAACCATTGGTCAACCACTGTTCAACAACTGGGTCAACCATTGGTCAACCACTGGCCAACCATTCAACTACTGGTCAACTGCTGGTCAACCGCTGCTCAACCATTGGTCAACCATTGGTCAACAATTGGGTCAACCATTGGTCAACCACTGGCCAGCCATTCAACTACTGGTCAACTGCTGGTCAACTGCTGCTCAACCATTGGTCAACAATTGGGTCAACCATTGGTCAACCACTGGCCAACCATTCAACTACTGGTCAACTGCTGGTCAACTGCTGCTCAACCATTGGTCAACCATTGGTCAACAATTGGGTCAACCATTGGTCAACCACTGGCCAACCATTCAACAACTGGTCAACTGCTGGTCAACCGCTGCTCAACCATTGGTCAACCATTGGGTCAACCATTGGTCAACCACTGGCCAACCATTCAACTACTGGTCAACTGCTGGTCAACCGCTGCTCAACCATTGGTCAACCATTGATCAACAATTGGGTCAACCATTGGTCAACCACTGGCCAACCATTCAACTACTGGTCAACTGCTGGTCAACTGCTGGTCAACTGCTGCTCAACTGCTGCTCAACCATTGGTCAACAATTGGGTCAACCATTGGTCAACCACTGGCCAACCATTCAACTACTGGTCAACTGCTGGTCAACCACTGCTCAACCACTGGTCAACCATTGGTCAACAATTGGGTCAACCATTGGTCAACCACTGGCCAACCATTCAACTACTGGTCAACTGCTGGTCAACCGCTGCTCAACCATTGGTCAACAATTGGGTCAACCATTGGTCAACCACTGGCCAACCATTCAACTACTGGTCAACTGCTGGTCAACCGCTGCTCAACCATTGGTCAACCATTGGTCAACAATTGGGTCAACCATTGGTCAACCACTGGCCAACCATTCAACTACTGGTCAACTGCTGGTCAACCGCTGCTCAACCATTGGTCAACCATTGGTCAACCATTGGTCTACCACTGGCCAACCATTCAACTACTGGTCAACTGCTGGTCAACCGCTGCTTAACCATTGGTCAACCACTGTTCAACAATTGGGTCAACCATTGGTCAACCACTGGCCAACCATTCAACTACTGGTCAACTGCTGGTCAATCGCTGCTCAACCACTGGTCAACCATTGGTCAACAAGTGGGTCAACCATTGGTCAACCACTGGCCAACCATTCAACTACTGGTCAACTGCTGGTCAACCGCTGCTCAACCATTGGTCAACCATTGGTCAACAATTGGGTCAACCATTGGTCAACCACTGGCCAACCATTCAACTACTGGTCAACTGCTGGTCAACCGCTGCTCAACCATTGGTCAACCGTTGGTCAACAATTGGGTCAACCATTGGTCAACCACTGGCCAACCATTCAACTACTGGTCAACTGCTGGTCAACCGCTGCTCAACAGTTGGTCAACTACTGGTCAATCAATCGCTGGTCAACCATTTTCCAACCGCTGCCCACCCGTTGGCCAGCCGGGCAGCACTCACCAGGTGCTTGCAGACGTTGTTCATGAACTCGCCGTAGTGCAGGCTCCGGTCCTCGCGCAGGTGGTTCAGGAACATGTCACACAGCCCCTCACAGCCCATGTTGGGGCCGCACATGCGCAGAGCGAACTTGCAGGCCTGCAGCACGCACACAGGGGGAGGTTGCAGCGTGCTGGGGGGCTCAACGCATTGCCGCATCGCCACATCACCGCCCCCCACCCCGTGCCGTGCGCTCACCCTGACGACCTCAGGTTTGGGGTCCTGGAGGTGCAGCAGCAACGTCACCAGCCCGTTGAGGATCTGCTCGAAGAACGCCTCGCAGTCACCCTCGCTGAATTTGGTCAGGTTGCCGAAGAGCACGATGGATGAGCGGCGGAGGTCGGGCTGCTCCTGCAGGCGGGGACAAGCTGGGGCTCAGGGGCCGCCGCTGGGTGTAAACTCCTGAATTTCAACCCAATGTCAGCCCCATCCCCTGGGCCGGAGCCCCACAAGAGGAAGGGAACAGATGGGGGACGCTGGGGACAACCTTTCCGTGCTCCATTCACCTCCAACCATTTGAGGGAGCTCAGTAATGCCCACCCTATGCACAGTGCCCAGCCCAGACCCTGCGGTCCATCGAGACCCCGTGCCCAGAGCAGGCTCTGCCAGCCCGTTCCCTTACGCTGTCAAAGAAGGGCCGGATCCTGATGGCGATGTGCAGGAGCGTGGCCCGCACGTCCCTCTCCTCCAGGTACTCCAGAAGCTTGGACAGACTGGTCATGGCCTCCAAGGCCACCAGGTTGTTGGGGTCGTCTCTGTCATCCATGCCGTTGACCATGGACGCCAGCAGCTTGGCCCCATGCTTATGCACCTGTGAGGGAAGTGATGAGAGCTGGAATTAAAATGAAATTACAGCATAAACCCACGGTAAGTCTGCCATCACTTCGCCTTTGCAATTTGGAGGATGGCTGGGAAAAGGACAAAGCACAGCCCTACACTGTGGGGATGTGCAAGAATCATAGGATCACCAAGGCTGGAAAAGACCAACATCATCCAGTCCAACTGTAAGGGAGAAGGAGACCCGTGGCAGCTGGGAATTGTTAAGGTTGGAAAAGAGCTCCAAGATCCCCAACTCCGACCCAAACCCACCCAAACCCACCTCCCCATGACCCTAAATAAAGTCATTTAGGTTGGAGAAGACCTCTGAGATCCCCTGTCTAACCCCAATCCATCCCACTACGACCCTAAATAGTCATAAAGGTTGGAAGACACCTCCAAGGCCTGCAACCCCAACTCACTCCTATCATGACCCCAATTAAAACCACTGAGTCATTACAGCTGGAAGAGACCTCCAAGATCATTCAGTTCAAACCCAACCCATCCCACCATGACCCTAAATAGAACCACAGGATCATTCAGGTTGGAAGAGAACGCTAGGATCACCCAGCCCAACTGCAAACCACCCCACCACCCCCTCTGACCATGTCTCCAAGAGCCACATCCTCACATCCTCACATCCTCACATCCTCACATCTATTCAATCCCTCCTTGGATGAGACTCCACCACCTCCCTGTGCACTTCTGGCAAGATTTCCCCCTATGCCCGACCCCAAATCTGCCCTAGCACAAATTGACCCCACCTCACCACAGCCCCTTTGGGGTCACTGTAGGGAGCCCAGAGCCACTCTGGCCCGCAGCTCCAGCACTATGGGGCAGCTGTGGCCCCAGCGCAGATCCCAAAGGACACAGAGCGGCATGCTGAGCACCTGGGAACCACGGGGGGGGCTGTAGGACCCTAACATGCCACAGAGATTGCCCTACTCAGCTCCTGTGTGTGGGGTAAGAGAGCAGGAGGAGGACGGCTGGGCTCCCAGGATCAAACCATCACGGAGTCATTGGGGTTGGAGAAGACCTCGGAGATCCCCAACCCAACCCATCCCCACTGACCGCGTCCCCAGGTACCACATCTCCATGCTTCCCAACCACCCCCAGGGGTCGGTGACTCCACCCCCACCTCAGGCAGCCCATTTCCAGTGCCCGACCACTTTGGAGAAGAAATTTCTCCCTCATCCCACCATGCCCACCACCGTCCCACAGCAGTGGGACGCAAAGGCCGCGCCACCGCACCGTCACCAGGGTGAGGACGTGGCCAACAGCCCCATTCCCAGAGCAGGCAGTGACCCCCATAAGCACCCCCCCCTCCCCCCCACCCAGCCCCAGAGGACCCGACCAGCTCCGTGCCATTTGCTCCCACCTTTTCGGGTGCCCCCACGGCGATGTTGCCCAGCCCCCGCAGCGCCAGCACGCGCACCAGCAGACTGGGGTCCTTCTGCCGCCCCGTCAAGCTGTCCATCACGCTCTCCAGCAGGATCAGGTCGTTCACCACGTTACTGCTCAGCAGCTGAGGGAGAACGGAGCGGTGGGATGGCAGCCACCCATCCCACGGGTGGCTGAGGCGGTGGGTGGGGAGCTGCCACTGCTTTCTTCCCCAGGGCGAGACGCCTGCTCCTGGGTTTCAGCTCTGGATTTCAGCTCTCAGCTCAGAACTGCAAATGGGGAACTCCTCACAGCCCTCAGGTCCAGGGAACGCGCAGGGATGGAGGGCACCGACAGCTGGGAGGGACCCAACCCCATCCCTGCGACCCACCGAGCTCAGATCACTTCTGGGTGAGCCGAGGGCAGCAGGGAGAGGCTGGGGGCTGAGGGGAAAAGCACGGCCCCAGCTGCAGAGCAGCAGCACAGCCCCATGGCTCTGGCAGCATCCCCACAGGCACTGCCCCATGGCTCCAGCAGCAGGAGCACAGCTCTGGGAACGTTCCCATTGTCAGAGCAGCAGAGCACACGTCTAGGAGCATCCCCAGATGCAGAGTAGCAGAGCGCGGCCCCGTCACCCCAGGAGAATCTTAGCAGCTGGAGCACAGCTCCTCGCACCCAGGAGCATTCCCAAGAGCAGAACAGCAGGAGCACAACTCCACAACTCCAAGAGCATCGCCAGCAGCAGAAGCACAGCTCCAGGAGCATCCCCAGCAATACGGCAGCAGGAGCACAGCCCCGTGGCCCCAGCAGCATCGCCAGCAGCTGAAGCGCAGCGTCAGGAACGCTCCCAGCGGTGCAGCAGCAGGAGCATGACTCCAGGAGCAATCCCAGCTGCACAGCAACAGGAGCACGGCCCCACGACTCCAAGAGCATCCCAGCAGCAGGAGCTCAGCCCCAGGAGCGGCCCCAGCAGCGGGAGCACAGTTCCATGTACCAGGAGTAAATCCAGGAGTAGAGCAGCAGGAGCACGACCCCGTCACCCCAGCAGCGTCCCCAGCAGCAGGAGCACGGCCCCACAGTTGCAGGAACATCCCAGCAGCAAAACACAGAGCTCCTGGCAAGCAGTGCAGAGCCCCGCAGTGCTGTCAGCTGCTGGCCGTGCGCCGAGCCGGGGGCTGCCGGGGCTGCTCTCCCATTGACCCCCACCCCTGGGGACCCGGCTCAGTGCAAACAGAAATGGAGGAGCTGTTAATGACACGGGTTAACGAGCTGTGTGGAGCTGCTGGGTGCAGGGCAGAGCAGGGGCTTCTGCAGGTGGCAGTGACCAAAATCTGGCACCTCATGGCAACCCATGGCACAGACCTGGCATCCCACGGTGTCCCCGGGCACAGACCTGGCACCCAAAGCAGGGACCCCATGGCACAGACCTGGCACCTGGCACAGGGACCCCATGGCACAGTCCTGGCACCTGGCACAGGAACCCCATGGCATAAAACCTGGCACTCCACGGAACCTTGTGGCACAGACCTGACATCCCATGGCACACTCCATGGCAGAGAATCCATGGTGCCCCATGGCCACAGACCTGGCACTGGGATCCCACGGCACAAAACCTGGCACCCCATGGCACAGACCTGGCACTTGGCAAAGGGACCCCACGGCACAAAACCTGGCACCCCACGGCACAGATCTGGCACTGCGCGGCACCCCATGGCACTGGGATCCTCGGGACTGCCTATGGCACACCATGACGCCCCATGGCACAGATCTGGCACTTGGCAAAGGGACTCCACGGCACAAAACCTGGCACCCCACGGCACAGACCTGGCACTTGGCAAAGGGACCCCAAGGCACAAAACCTGGCACCCCATGGCACAGATCTGGCACTTGGCAAAGGGACCCCACGGCACTGGGATCCTTGGGACTGCCTATGGCACACCATGATGCCCCATGGCACAGATCTGGCACTTGGCAAAGGGACCCCACGGCACAAAACCTGGCACCCCACGGCACCCCATGGCACAGACTGGGCACCACCAGCAGTGCCAGGAGGGCCCGTTGCCACCGCTCCCCGACGCCGCAGCCCCACGGCCGTCCCCTCCCGGCTCTCACTCTGTCATCTCCGTCACCGGCACTGCTGAGAGCGGAGGGACCGAGCTCTCACCTCATCAGTTTGGAGAGAGGGAGACACAGGCATTTGCTTCCTTCCCCTCCCGCCCCACGGTGAGGCAAAGCCGCTATTTTAAACCCCCCCCCCCCAAAAAAAAAAAGGACGCCGAGAGCCAACCGCGCTCCAAAACGAAAGCAGATTCTGGGATGGGAGCCAAGAGCCGGGGCCGGCGGCTGCCACGGCCAAACAGAAAATAAAAACAGGGCCCTCGTCCCGGGCTGCTTAAAGCAGCTGAGAATTTAAAAGGTGGTTTATGAGCGAGGATATAGCTGTGCCTTGTTGGCACAAGGCGTTCCTTTATGTAACAGAACCTCCTCGAGTGGCCCCGGGCTCGATGGTGGTATGGAGATACGGTTACGGGTTCTGGCGGGGAGAGGAGAAGCCTTGAGTCACCTCATTCCTGGGGTGGGACGTAAAGAGGGAGCTCGGCGCTGCTGCTGCATGGCAGCCGCACGTTCAGGGCCGGAGCCTGAATGCTTCCTCCGCCGGTCCCTCTGCTGCAGGGTTAGGATGGCACGAAGGGATGAGAATACGGCCCCACTGCGGTCAGCAATGGCGCTGCCTCGACCCTAAAGTGGAGCCTGAATGCTTCCTCCATCGCTCCCTCTGCTGCAGGGTTAGGATGGCACGAAGGGATGAGAATACGGCCCCACTGCGGTCAGCAATGGCGCTGCCTCGACCCTAAAGTGGAGCCTGAATGCTTCCTCCATCGCTCCCTCTGCTGCAGGGTTAGGATGGCACGAAGGGATGAGAATACGGCCCCACTGAGGTCAGCAATGGCGCTGCCTTGACCCTAAAGTGGAGCCTGAATGCTTCCTCCATCGTTCCCTCTGCTGCAGGGTTAGGATGGCACGAAGGGATGAGAATACGGCCCCACTGCGGTCAGCAATGGCGCTGCCTTGACCCTAAAGTGGAGCCTGAATGCTTCCTCCATCGCTCCCTCTGTTGCAGGGTTAGGATGGCACGAAGGGATGAGAATACGGCCCCACTGCGGTCAGCAATGGCGCTGCCTCGACCCTAAAGTGGAGCCTGAATGCTTCCTCCATCGCTCCCTCTGTTGCAGGGTTAGGATGGCACGAAGGGATGAGAATACGGCCCCACTGCGGTCAGCAATGGCGCTGCCTCGACCCTAAAGTGGAGCCTGAATGCTTCCTCCATCGCTCCCTCTGCTGCAGGGTTAGGATGGCACGAAGGGATGAGAATACGGCCCCACTGCGGTCAGCAATGGCGCTGCCTCGACCCTAAAGTGGAGCCTGAATGCTTCCTCCATCGCTCCCTCTGCTGCAGGGTTAGGATGGCACGAAGGGATGAGAATACGGCCCCACTGAGGTCAGCAATGGCGCTGCCTTGACCCTAAAGTGGAGCCTGAATGCTTCCTCCATCGTTCCCTCTGCTGCAGGGTTAGGATGGCACGAAGGGATGAGAATACGGCCCCACTGCGGTCAGCAATGGCGCTGCCTTGACCCTAAAGTGGAGCCTGAATGCTTCCTCCATCGCTCCCTCTGTTGCAGGGTTAGGATGGCACGAAGGGATGAGAATACGGCCCCACTGCGGTCAGCAATGGCGCTGCCTCGACCCTAAAGTGGAGCCTGAATGCTTCCTCCATCGCTCCCTCTGTTGCAGGGTTAGGATGGCACGAAGGGATGAGAATACGGCCCCACTGCGGTCAGCAATGGCGCTGCCTCGACCCTAAAGTGGAGCCTGAATGCTTCCTCCATCGCTCCCTCTGCTGCAGGGTTAGGATGGCACGAAGGGATGAGAATACGGCCCCACTGCGGTCAGCAATGGCGCTGCCTTGACCCTAAAGTGGAGCCTGAATGCTTCCTCCATCGCTCCCTCTGCTGCAGGGTTAGGATGGCACGAAGGGATGAGAATACGGCCCCACTGCGGTCAGCAATGGCGCTGCCTCGACCCTAAAGTGGGGCCTGAATGCTTCCTCCATCGCTCCCTCTGCTGCAGGGTTAGGATGGCACGAAGGGATGAGAATACGGCCCCACTGCGGTCAGCAATGGCGCTGCCTCGACCCTAAAGTGGAACCTGAATGCTTCCTCCATCGCTCCCTCTGCTGCAGGGTTAGGATGGCACGAAGGGATGAGAATACGGCCCCACTGCGGTCAGCAATGGCGCTGCCTCGACCCTAAAGTGGAGCCTGAATGCTTCCTCCATCGCTCCCTCTGCTGTAGGGTTAGGATGGCACGAAGGGATGAGAATACGGCCCCACTGCGGTCAGCAATGGCGCTGCCTTGACCCTAAAGTGGAGCCTGAATGCTTCCTCCATCGCTCCCTCTGCTGCAGGGTTAGGATGGCATGAAGGGATGAGAATACGGCCCCACTGCGGTCAGCAATGGCGCTGCCTCGACCCTAAAGTGGAGCCTGAATGCTTCCTCCATCGCTCCCTCTGTTGCAGGGTTAGGATGGCATGAAGGGATGAGAATACGGCCCCATTGCGGTCAGCAATGGCGCTGCCTCGACCCTAAAGTGGAGCCTGAATGCTTCCTCCATCGCTCCCTCTGCTGCAGGGTTAGGATGGCACGAAGGGATGAGAATACGGCCCCATTGCGGTCAGCAATGGTGCTGCCTCGACCCTAAAGTGGAGCCTGAATGCTTCCTCCATCGTTCCCTCTGCTGCAGGGTTAGGATGGCACGAAGGGATGAGAATACGGCCCCACTGCGGTCAGCAATGGCGCTGCCTTGACCCTAAAGTGGAGCCTGAATGCTTCCTCCATCGCTCCCTCTGTTGCAGGGTTAGGATGGCATGAAGGGATGAGAATACGGCCCCATTGCGGTCAGCAATGGCGCTGCCTCGACCCTAAAGTGGAGCCTGAATGCTTCCTCCATCGCTCCCTCTGCTGCAGGGTTAGGATGGCACGAAGGGATGAGAATACGGCCCCATTGCGGTCAGCAATGGTGCTGCCTCGACCCTAAAGTGGAGCCTGAATGCTTCCTCCATCGTTCCCTCTGCTGCAGGGTTAGGATGGCACGAAGGGATGAGAATACGGCCCCACTGCGGTCAGCAATGGCGCTGCCTCGACCCTAAAGTGGAGCCTGAATGCTTCCTCCATCGCTCCCTCTGCTGCAGGGTTAGGATGGCACGAAGGGATGAGAATACGGCCCCATTGCGGTCAGCAATGGCGCTGCCTCGACCCTAAAGTAGGTCAGGGCTGAGCTGATGGAAGGGAGTTCAGTGGAGAAGGAGCTGGGGGTCTTGGAGGCCAAAGGTTGACCCAACGGTTGAGCATGAGACAGCACTGTGCCCTGGTGGCCAAGAGGGCCGATGGTTGATGAGTGATTGATCAAGAGACAGCAGTGAGCCTCAAGGCCGAGAGAGCCAATGGTTGAACAACAACTAACCAGCGGTTGACCAGTGGTTGACCGTGAGCCAGTAGTGCGTCCTGGTGGCCAAAAGGACCAATGGTTGACCACAAGCCAGCAGAGTGCCCTTGTGGCCAAGAAGGCCAACGGTTGACCAACTGTTGACCAATAGTTGACCAACAATGGACCGGTGGATGACCAGCGATTGACCAACAGTTGACCAGGAGCCAGCAGTGAGCCCTGGAGGCCGAGAGGGCCAACAGGACCCTGTGGTTCGTTGCCAGAGTGCAGCCAGCGGGGCAGGGAGGTGCTGCTCCCCTCTGCTCTGCCCTGCAGGCACTGCTGCAGCGCTGGGCTCCCAGTTCAGGGCAGACTGGGAAGTGCTGGGAGAGCCCAGCGGAGGGTGTGGGGATGGGGGGGCCTGGAGCCCCTCCTGGTGGGGATGGGCTGAGAGCCCCGGGGCTGTGCAGCTGGGGGAGAGAAGGCTGAGAGGGGTGTGAGCAGCGCTGATGGGTGTCTGGGGGGTGGGGGTGGGAGAAGGGAGCCAGGTTGGGTTGGAGGAGCTCCAGAGGTCCCTTCCAGCCCCTATGGATCTGGAATTTGGGGATTCTGCACGGTTCTGCCCCGCTCACCTCAGCCAGGAAGGCGGTGGCAGTGACGCGTTGGCTGTCGAAGGCGCTGCTCAGCGTGGGGACGAGGCTCTTGACAATGAGGGGCAGGCGGGGGCCAGCATGCCGTGCCATGGAGCTGCAGGGAGAAGGGACTGTCAGCCACACAGCCCTCAGCCCCCGGTCATCAATGCCTTGTCTCCAAATGCCACCAGCCCCCAGTGCCCCCTGTCCCCAGTGCCCCCATCCCCAATGCCTCCAGCCCTCAATGCCCGCCACTGATGCCTGCAGTTCCCCAATGCCCCCAACCCCCAATTCTTCCAGTCCCCCAGTGCCCCCTGTCCCCAGTGCCCCCATCCCCAATGCCCACCACTGATGCCTGCAGTTCCCCAATGCCTCCAACTCCCAATTCTTCCAGTCCCCCAGTGCCCCCTGTCCCCAGTGCCCCCATCCCCAATGCCCACCACTGATGCCTGCAGTTCCCCAATGCCCCCAGCCCCCAATTCTTCCAGTCCCCCAGTGCCCCCTGTCCCCAGTGCCCCCATCCCCAATGCCCACCACTGATGCCTGCAGTTCCCCAATGCCTCCAACTCCCAATTCTTCCAGTCCCCCAGTGCCCCCTGTCCCCAGTGCCCCCATCCCCAATGCCCACCACTGATGCCTGCAGTTCCCCAATGCCCCCAGCCCCCAATTCTTCCAGTCCCCCAGTGCCCCCTGTCCCCAGTGCCCCCATCCCCAATGCCCACCACTGATGCCTGCAGTTCCCCAATGCCCCCAACCCCCAATTCTTCCAGTCCCGTGCCCCTGTCCCCAGCGCCCCCATCCCCAATGCCCACCACTGATGCCTGCAGTTCCCCAATGCCCCCAACCCCCAATTCTTCCAGTCCCCCAGTGCCCCCTGTCCCCAGTGCCCCCATCCCCAATGCCTCCAGCCCTCAATGCCCACCACTGATGCCTGCAGTTCCCCAATGCCCCCAACCCCCAATTCTTCCAGTCCCCCAGTGCCCCCTGTCCCCAGTGCCCCCTGTCCCCAGTGCCCCCATCCCCAATGCCCACCACTGATGCCTGCAGTTCCTCAATGCCCCCAACCCCCAATTCTTCCAGTCCCCCAGTGCCCCCTGTCCCCAGTGCCCCCATCCCCAATGCCTCCAGCCCTCAATGCCCGCCACTGATGCCTGCAGTTCCCCAATGCCCCCAACCCCCAATTCTTCCAGTCCCCCAGTGCCCCCTGTCCCCAGTGTCCCCAAGTCCCCAATGCCCCCATTTCCAACGCCCGTCTCCACTGCCCCCAGTGCCCCCAGTCTTCAACGCCCCCTGCCCCTCAATGCCCTCAGTTCCCAATGCCACCGTCCCCCACGACCTCATCCCTGGTGCCCCCAATCCTCGATGCCCCTGTCCCTAAAGCACTCAGTCCTCAACATCCGTGTCCCCCAATGCCCCCAGTCCCCAACAACCCTGCCCCTCATGCTCCCTGTCCCCGATGCCCTCACCCTCCAATACCCCCATCCTTGTGCCCCCACACCCCCTGCCCTCACCCAGCCAGCACAGTGACGCCCTCGTGGTGCCGCTCAGGGCTCTCCATCAGCTCCCATCCGCCAGCACTGCCCACAGCCGTGGCCACAGCCTCACTGCCACCCCCGTGCCAGCATGGCCCGCAGCGTCTGCACTGCACAGCTGGGGAGAAGCACGGCGACGTCACACTGTGCACCATGGCATCACATTGCCATGCTGTACCGTTACACCACGTTATCACGCTGTGCAGTCACACCATATTGTCAGGTTGTACTGTCACGCCGTGCTGTCACACCGCATCGTCACGTTGTACCACCAGACCAAGTCACATCACACCATCGCGACGCTTTGTCACGTCGCACCACCGCACAGCGCTGCCACACTGCACTGCCACGTCGCACCTTCACTTTGTCAGAGGACTGGAGCACCTCTCATATTGAGGAGATGCTGGGGGAACTGGGCTTGTTCGACTTGGAGAAGGCTGGGGGGAGAGACCTCATGGTGGCCTTGCAGTGATTGGAGGGAGCGAATAAACAGGAGGGGGAACGGCTGTTTACATGAGTGGATAGTGGTAAGACAAGGGGAATGGTTTTAAACTGAGACGGGAGGTTTGGGTTGGATATGAGGAGGAAGTTTTTCAGCCAGAGGGTGGTGAGGCACTGGCACAGGTTGCCCAAGGAGGCTGTGGATGCTCCATCCCTGCAGGCATTGGAGGCCAGGCTGGATGTGGCTCTGGGCAGCCTGGGCTGCTGGTTGGCGACCTGCACACAGCAGGGGTTGGAACCAGATGAGCACTGAGCTCCTGTGCAACCCAGGCCATTCCAGGATTCTGTGATTATTATGTTGTGCCAACACACTGTGCTGTCACCCTGTACCATCACACCACATCATCACCCTGTACCATCATCCCACATTGTCACCCTGTACCATCACCCCACACTGTTACCCTGTACCATCACCCCACGCCGTCACCCTGTACCATCACCCCACACCGTCACCCTGTACCATCACCCCACACTATCACCCTGTACCATCACCCCACGCCATCACCCTGTACCATCACACCACACTGTCACCCTGTACCATCACACCACACCGTCACCCTGTACCATCACACCACTCTGTCACCCTGTACCATCACACCATGCCATCACCCTGTATCATCACCCCACACCGTCACCCTGTACCATCACACCACTCTGTCACCCTGTACCATCACACCATGCCATCACCCTGTATCATCACCCCACACCGTCACCCTGTACCATCACCCCACACTGTCACCCTGTACCATCACACCACTCTGTCACCCTGTACCATCACCCCACATTGTCACCCTGTACCATCACCCCACATTGTCACCCTGTACCATCACCCCACATCGTCACCCTGTACCATCACACCACACTGTCACCCTGTACCATCACACCATGCCATCACCCTGTACCATCACACCACGCCGTCACCCTGTACCATCACCCCACACCGTCAGCCTGTACCATCACCCCACACCATCACCCTGTACCATCACCCCACATCGTCACCCTGTACCATCACACCACGCCGTCACCCTGTACCATCACCCCACACCATCACCCTGTACCATCACACCACATTGTCACCCTGTACCATCACACCACTCTGTCACCCTGTACCATCACCCCACATCGTCACCCTGTACCATCACCCCACACCATCACCCTGTACCATCACCCCACACTGTCACCCTGTACCATCACACCACACTGTCACCCTGTACCATCACCCCACACCGTCACCCTGTACCATCACACCACACCGTCACCCTGTACCATCACACCACGCTGTCACCCTGTACCATCACCCCACATCGTCACCCTGTACCATCACACCACTCTGTCACCCTGTACCATCACCCCACGCCGTCACCCTGTACCATCACCCCACATCGTCACCCTGTACCATCACACCACACCGTCACCCTGTACCATCACCCCACATTGTCACCCTGTACCATCACCCCACATCGTCACCCTGTACCATCACACCACACCGTCACCCTGTACCATCACCCCACATTGTTACCCTGTACCATCACCCCACACTGTCACCCTGTACCATCACCCCACACTGTTACCCTGTACCATCACACCACATTGTCACCCTGTACCATCACACCGCATTGTCACCCTGTACCATCACCCCACACCATCACCCTGTACCATCACCCCACACCGTCACCCTGTACCATCACCCCACATCATCACCCTGTACCATCACCCCACACCATCACCCTGTACCATCACCCCACATCGTCACCCTGTACCATCACCCCACATCGTCACCCTGTACCATCACCCCACACTGTCACCCTGTACCATCACACCACGCCATCACCCTGTACCATCACCCCACATTGTCACCCTGTACCATCACCCCACACTGTCACCCTGTACCATCACACCACACCGTCACCCTGTACCATCACCCCACACCATCACCCTGTACCATCACACCACACTGTCACCCTGTACCATCACACCACATTGTCACCCTGTACCATCACACCACATTGCCACCCTGTACCATCACCCCACACCATCACCCTGTACCATCACCCCACACCATCACCCTGTACCATCACACCACACTGTCACCCTGTACCATCACACCACATTGTCACCCTGTACCATCATCCCATGCCATCACCCTGTACCATCACCCCACATCGTCACCCTGTACCATCACACCACATTGCCACCCTGTACCATCACCCCACACCGTCACCCTGTACCATCACCCCACACTGTTACCCTGTACCATCACCCCACACTGTCACCCTGTACCATCACCCCACTCTGTCACCCTGTACCATCACCCCACGCCATCACCCTGTACCATCACACCACACTGTCACCCTGTACCATCACCCCACGCCATCACCCTGTACCATCACCCCACTCTGTCACCCTGTACCATCACCCCACGCCATCACCCTGTACCATCACCCCACTCTGTCACCCTGTACCATCACCCCACACCGTCACCCTGTACCATCACACCACACTGCCACCCTGTACCATCACCCCACGCCGTCACCCTGTACCATCACCCCACACTGTCACCCTGTACCATCACACCACACCATCACCCTGTACCATCACCCCACGCCGTCACCCTGTACCATCACCCCACACTGTCACCCTGTACCATCACACCACACCATCACCCTGTACCATCACCCCACACCATCACCCTGTACCATCACACCACATTGCCACCCTGTACCATCACACCACACCATCACCCTGTACCATCACACCACATCATCACCCTGTACCATCACACCACATTGCCACCCTGTACCATCACACCACGCCGTCACTCTGTACCATCACCCCACATTGTCACCCTGTACCATCACACCACACTGCCACCCTGTACCATCACCCCACGCCGTCACCCTGTACCATCACCCCACACTGTCACCCTGTACCATCACCCCACACTGTCACCCTGTACCATCACCCCACACCGTCTCCCTGTACCATCACACCACACCATCACCCTGTACCATCACACCACTCTGTCACCCTGTACCATCACACCACTCTGTCACCCTGTACCATCACCCCACGCCGTCACATTGCACAGCCACATCACACCGTCACACCACACCACCACGCTGTGCCTCCCAGCCCTGTGCTGCAGAGCACAGCCCCATAGCAGGGCTGCCCCCCATCAGTGCAGGAGCAGCTCCATGTGCTGTGACAACACCATTACCGCGACCCAGGAGAGTGGGCTGAAAAGGAAAGCAGTCCAGAGCTGCTGGAAGGTGTTTTTTTTTGCATTAGTATTTTATAGGTGGGGATTATTTTGCTGCGAGCGTGGAGCAACATATGGGAACCATACGTTATCCTGTCGCAGCAAAACAAGTATTGGTGATGGAGCAATCCTGGCTGTCAGTGTGAGTGCAGATGGAGAACACACGGCTCAGGACGGCGTCCCGACACAGGCGATGCCAAACCAGCACCGCCAACCACAGCTCTGCCAAGGACCAGAGCCAACCATGGACCACAACTACCACCATCAGCCAAGGGCCACCGCCACCAACCACGGCTGTGCCAAGGAAAACCAGCAACCATGGACCAACACCAGCAACCATGGACCACTGCCAACCAAGGATCATCACCACCGTCAGCCATGGATCACCACCAACAACCAGGCTGTGCCAAGGACCACCACCAACCATGGACCAACACCACAACCATGGAACCACCACCAACCATGGACCAGTGCCACGACAATGGACCACCATCATCCATGGACCAGCTCCACCAACTACAGCTATGCTGAGGACAACTGCCTGCCTGCCGTGGTTCACCACTGCCAACCATAGCTGGTGCCGCAGACCACCTCCAACAACCATGGACTTACCACCATCAGCCATGGGCCACCACCAACAACCGCAGCTGGTGTCGAGGACCACCACCAACCATGGAACTCCATCACCAACTGACCACGTGCCGAGGACAACCATCAACCATAGACCACCACCACCAACTACAGGCCACCTGATAAGTTTCAGCTACAGCTGCTGCCAAAGACCAGCGCCAACGATGGGCCACGACCTCCAATCACAGCCACTGCCAAGGACCGCCAGCACCAACCATGGACCATCACCATCAGCCATGGACCACCGCCTCCAGCCATGACTGGTGCCATGGGCCACTGCCACCAACGACAGCTCTTACTGAGGACCACCACGAACCATGGATCACCATCACCAATCATGGCAGGTGCCATGGACCACCACCACTAACCGCAGCTTGTACCGAGGCCTATAATAAGCCACAGACCACCACCATCAGCCACAGACCACCACTGACCGTGTCTGCAGCTGACGACCACTGCCAACCACGGACCACCACCACGAACCACGGCTGGCGCTGAGAACAGCAGCAGCCCTGGATCCATCCCCCGTTTGCTCCTGGGCTCCAGCCCCCCCACTGTGGGGTTGCCCCCGGACCCAAACCTGGACCCCACTCCAGCTGTGGGACAGGGAAGAGCTGCAGCATCAGCATCAGCAGCAGCAACACATCGGGGGGGGCGCCCTCAGTTCCGCACAGCAAGAACCCTGCGTGAGCCCCAGAACCCCACACGGTACAGGTGGAGCCGCAGTCAGCCCAGGAAAGCTGCAGCAGGATCGATTTCCTTGCAGCACACGAAAACAGCAGCACAAAAGCCTCTGGCAGACGCTCGCAGAGACCTGATCCTCCCCTTGCTCCGGGCTCGGCCTCGCGGCAGACGCAGCACGAGGCTGCTCCTGCGGGACGGACGCTTCACGGCGTTTGCTTTTCCTACAGACGCTTCCTTCCTCTCCGACAAAGGCTGTGTCTTCCAGCCTCCCCTTCCTGCCAAGCTATCGTGTTCACCTTTACCGTCGCTCTTTGGCATTTAAGGATCAGGGAGATTCAGCATTCAGAACGCGGCCAGGAAGCGGCTTTGATATTGTAACCAGCTCCTGGGACCGAGCTGGAATTTCACATCTCGGCGCGTCAGACGGAGCCTCTTCCCCACCATCCATCAGTGGTGACTTCACGGTTACGTGGCCCCGGCCACCAGCTCACACCCAATGTGGCCACGCAGCCACAGGCCACCCGGCCCTGGGCATTTCTGGAAGGGTCTCACGCAATGCCATTGCCTCGATGCTCTCCGAGCACAGGTAATGCCAAGGACCGCCATCAACCACGCATCACCACCAACAACCACAAGCCACAGACCATCACCATCCACCGCGGACCACTACCACCAACCACAGACCACCGTCGGCCACGAGCCATCACCAACAATCATGAACCACCAGCACCAAGCACAGACCACCAACAACAGCCATGTACCACCAACAACAACCAGGTACCAACAACAACAACCATGTACCACCAACAGCAATCGTGTACCACCAACAGCAATCGTGTACCACCAACAGCAACCATGTACCAACAGCAACCATGTACCACCAACAACCATGTACCACCAACAACCATGTACCACCAACAGCAACCATGTACCACCAACAGCAACCATGTACCACCAACAACCATGTACCACCAACAACAACCATGTACCACCAACAACAACCATGTACCACCAACCATGTACCACCAACAACAGACATGCACCACCAACACCAACCATGTACCACCAACAGCAATCGTGTACCACCAACAGCAACCATGTACCACCAACAGCAATCGTGTACCACCAACAACCATGTACCACCAACAGCAACCATGTACCACCAACCATGTACCACCACCACCAACCATGTACCACCAACAACCATGTACCACCAACAACAACCATGTACCACCAACAACAACCATGTACCAACAACAACCATGTACCAACAACAACCATGTACCAACAACCATGTACCACCAACAACCATGTGCCACCGCCAACAACCATGTACCACCAACAACCATGTACCACCAACAGCAACCGTGTACCACCAACAGCAACCATGTACCACCAACAACCATGTACCACCAACACCAACCATGTACCACCACCAACAACCATGTACCACCAAGAACCATGTACCACCAACAACAACCATGTACCACCAACAACAGCCATGTGCCACCAACACCAACCATGTACCACCACCAACAACCATGTACCACCAACAACCATGTACCACCAACAACAACCATGTACCACCAACAACAACCATGTACCACCAACAACCATGTACCACCACCAACAACCATGTACTACCACCAACAACCATGTACCACCAACAACAACCATGTACCACCACCAACAACCACGGACCATCACCACCACTCGTGGACAACCACCATCAGTCATGATCCATCATTACCAACCACCACCATCAGCCACCGATTGCCACCATCAACTATGGACCACCACCATCAATCACGGACCACCATCACCAACCACAGTCCGTCACCACCAACCTTGGACCACCAGCAACAACCGTGGACCACCACAAATAGCCACGAGCCGTCACCATCAGCCAAGGACTGCCCCCTTTAGCCACAGGGTGGCCCTCGAGCTGCTGCGGGATCCCGGCCTGCTGCAAGGATTGCTCTGCTCATCCCTTCAGGATGGGGTGGGAGAGCAGGAGGAGATGGGCTGGGCTCCCGTGTTCACATCACTGTGGCCTCTGGGTTTGGAAGAGGGCCTCTGAGATCCCCAACCCAACCCCAACCAACCGTGTCAGCAGTTGCCACATCCCCCCAGTTCCTGAAGACCCCGGGATGGTGACCCCACCACCCCCTGGGCAGCCCATGCCAATGTCTGACCGCTCTTTGGCTTGAGAAACGTTTCTGTACATCCAACCTGACCTCGGCTCGTACCCTTCCAATGCCGAGACACAACGCAGCGTGGGATCCTCCGCACCAGCAGGGCAGAGAACTGGGAGAACTGGGAGAAAACCACGCAGCCAAACCCAGCAGAGCCCAACGCACAGCTCAAGGCCGGCTCTACCCGAGCGGCCGCATCGCGCCGCGTGCCACACCGTGCGAATGATCCACCCGGCGTTACCTGCAGGGCTGGAGGCTGCGGGACAAGGCCGCGTGGCTGCTGCTCCTCCTCTCCCTGCCCTGCAGGCTCTTCGGTAGCTGAACACCCACGGTGCAGCTGACGCGCAGCAGGAGGGTCACGAAGAGCGGCGCGTAGAGCCCCAGCACCGCCGGCCCAGACTCCGGCGCAGACATGATCTCATGCAGAGCACATGTGGCCTTGAGGGGGGGGGGGGAGAGGGAGAGAAACAGAGAGAGAGCGGGGAGGGGGGGGGGGGAGGAGGATTAGGAGGGATCCCCCCCACCCCCGGCCCCGCACCACGCCGCTGTCTGTTGGTAAATAGCGGAGGTTGCGGCTCCGCGCTCGCACAGCGCTTCCCAAATGCATCCCCGGTGCTGGGAGAGCTCTGCAGACCCACGGGGGAATATCAAGCTGGGCTTTGGGGTCACAATGCAGAGCCCCCAGCCCCCAGTGGCAGGGCAGCACCCAGCTCCTCTCTGCCCAGTTTACACCGCGCCGCAACCGGGGGGGGGGGGAGGTGAGAGCAGAGCGGGGCGGCCGGGCTGCACCACCTGCGTCGGGTCCTTAGCAGGAGGAAATTTTCACAGCTGTTTTCCTGCTCAGAGAGCTGCCAAGCGGGGTTTATTTTTTTTTTTCGGAGGGGATAAAAATGCAAAGCGCTCTCTGCCCCGCCGAGGACGGACACCTGAGAGGGTTTTACGAGCGGCGGATTAGCGCCGACGGGCGTCACGCCGCCTTCCAGACCCGCGCCTGGCACGGCCCCCGAGCGCTGACACCAGGGACACTCACGGCCATGGGCAGCGGCGTGGCCACACGCTCCGAGCTGCCGCCCAGCAGGAAGGCTCTGCTCTCCTTGTAGGGCACGTCCCGCCCCACCTTCTCCAGCAGCTGCTCCAGGATCTGCGCCGTCAGGCTGGGCTCCGCGGCCAGGGCCCGCCACATGGCACACGTGTGGCTGCGGGGAGCAGAGGAGACAGGGGATGGGTAAGGACCCTTCCCACCCAACCATCCCATGGTCCTATGATCTGAAAGGACCCTTCTGACCAAATCATTCCATGGTCCTGTGATCTGTAAGGACCCTTCCCACCCAACCATCCCATGGTCCTATGATCTGAAAGGACCCTTCTGACCCAATCATTCCATGGTCCTTTGATCTGCAAGGACCCTTCCCACCCAACCATCCCATGGTCCTATGATCTGCAAGGACCCTTCCCACCCAACCATCCCATGGCTCTGTGATCTGCAAGGACCCTTCCCACCCAACCATCCAGTGGTCCTGTGATCTGCAAGGACCTTCCCACCCAACCATCCCATGGTCCTGTGATCTGAAAGGACCCTTCCCACCCAACCATCCCGTGGTCCTGTGATCTGAAAGGACCCTTCCCACCCAACCATCCCGTGGTCCTTTGATCTGCAAGGACCCTTCTGACCCAATCATTCCATGGTCCTTTGATCTGCAAGGACCCTTCTGACCCAACCATCCCATGGTCCTATGATCTGTAAGGACCCTTCCCACCCAACCATCCCATGGTCCTTTGATCTGCAAGGACCCTTCTGACCCAATCATTCCATGCTCCTATGATCTGCAAGGACCCTTCCCACCCAACCATCCCATGCTCCTATGATCTGCAAGGACCCTTCCCACCCAACCATCCCGTGGTCCTTTGATCTGCAAGGACCCTTCCGACCCAATCCGTTCCATGGCTCTATGATCTGCAAGGACCCTTCCCACCCAACCATCCCATGGTCCTATGATCTGCAAGGACCCTTCCCACCCAACCATCCCATGGTCCTGTGATCTGCAAGGACCCTTCTGACCCAACCATCCCATGGTCCTATGATCTGAAAGGACCCTTCCCACCCAACCATCCCATGGTCCTTTGATCTGCAAGGACCCTTCTGACCCAATCATTCCATGCTCCTATGATCTGCAAGGACCCTTCCCACCCAACCATCCCATGGCTCTGTGATCTGCAAGGACCCTTTCAACCCAAACCAATCTATGGTTCTACGATCTGTAAGGACCCTTCCCACCCAACCATCCCATGGTCCTGTGATCTGCAAGGACCCTTCCCACCCAACCATCCCATGGTCCTTTGATTTATAAGGACCCTTTCAACCCAAACCATTCCATGGTTCTACGATCTGTAAGAACCCTTCCAACCCAATCCGTTCCATGGCTCTATGATCTGCAAGGACCCTTCCCACCCAACCATCCCGTGGTCCTTTGATCTGCAAGGACCCTTCCGACCCAATCCGTTCCATGGCTCTATGATCTGCAAGGACCCTTCCCACCCAACCATCCCATGGTCCTATGATCTGCAAGGACCCTTCCCACCCAACCATCCTAAGGTCCTATGATCTGCAAGGACCCTTCCCACCCAACCATCCCATGGTCCTATGATCTGAAAGGACCCTTCCCACCCAACCATCCTAAGGTCCTATGATCTGCAAGGACCCTTCCCACCCAACCATCCCATGGTCCTATGATCTTCAAGGACCCTTCCCACCCAACCATCCCGTGCTCTTATCGTCTGCAAGGACCCTTCCCACCCAACCATCCCATGGTTCTACGATCTGTAAGAACCCTTCCAACCCAATCCGTTCCATGGCTCTGTGATCTTGAAGGACCCTTCCAACCCAACCATCCCATGGCTCTGTGATCTTGAAGGACCCTTCCAACCCAACTCAATCCATTTCATATGGTCTATTAAAACTCCACCAATCCAACCATTCTGTTCTCTTTGAACTTTAAGGACCCTCCCAGTCCAACCCATCCTATGGCTCTATGATCTTTAAGGACCCTTACAACCTAACCAAAGCGAACCCAACCTATTCCATGGTTCAATGGTCTATTAAGACCTTTCCAACCCAATTATTCTATGGCTCTATGATCTTCAAGGACTCTTCCAATCCATATCCACCATCCCATGGTTATATGACCTCAATGGGTCCTTCTAATCCAACCATTCCACAGCTCTATGATTTTGAAGTACCTTTCCAACCCAACCCAATCCATTCCACGGTTCTGTGATCTTTGAGGACCCTTCAAACCCAACCCTACCATCCCATGACTCTATGATCTTCAAGGACCCTTCCAATCCAACCCAACCCAACCCATTCCATGGTTCTACGCTCAGGGCTCAGCCTGAGGCCAGCTATGACACCGTGGAGCTCTGGCTTTGCTGAGCTGCCCCACTCCACAGCCCTGACTGCCCCAACCACACTCAGCTTCGCTCATCCACTCCACTTACACCCCTACGCCCCACAAACCCTCGGCAGCAAGCGGACACAACGATCCTTGAGCTCCCAACAGAAATTGCAGCAAGGGGGAAGGAGCCAAAAAGCTTCAGGCTGCACATGAAGCAAAAGCTGCTCTGGATGCAGGTACCTGTCGAAGGGCAGAGCGCTGCCCAGCAGGCTGGACACCACCACGCCGGTGTGCTGGGCTGCCAGGATGTACACCGTCTGCTGGGCTGCCTTGCGCACGTGCTCCTCGTCCACCTCCTGCAGCTTGCCGTGGATGATGCTCATGATGTCGGGCACCTATGGGGCAACGGGGGGGGCGCTGAGATGGGGGAAAGGACACGGCGAGAGCTTGAGGGGAGTTGGCTGTGGTGTCCAACCGTGCCGGTGACACTGCAGAATGTGTCACGGTGCTCTGCCAGCAGCTGGAGTTCAGCAGTGCCGTGGGGTTGGAACAGGATGATTGTTGAGGTCCTCTCCAGCCCAACCGTCCCAGGGCTCTATGATCTTTAAGGACATTTCCAACCCCAAAATCCCATGGCTGTATGACCTTTAAGGACCCTTCAAACCCAACCCATGGCTCCATGACCTTCAAGGACCCTTCCAACCCAACCCATGGCTCTATGACCTTCAAGGACCCTTCCAATCCAACCCATGGCTCTATGACCTTCAAGGACCCTTCCAACCCAACCCATGGCTCTATGACCTTTGAGGACCCTTCCAACCCAACCCATGGCTCTATGACCTTCAAGGACCCTTCCAACCCAACCCATGGCTCTATGACCTTTAAGGACCCTTCCAACCCAACCCATGGCTCTATGACCCTGCCAACCCCACCATTCTCCAAATCTTCAACCCCAGCAACTGGAGCAGAACAGGGGGCGATTCCCCCCGGCCCCGCTGGCTGCATGATGCACGGCAAGGCACGGAGGAAGCGCATGCACAGCCCAGACCTGGCAGCAAATCCCCGAGCTTAGCACGGAGCTGCCGGGATTTAGCGTCAGGTCGGGTTTCAGGATCTGGGCCGGACGGGGTCTGGACGAAAAGGGAGCGATGGGGAGGGGTCAAGGGGGGGAGCGGGACGTCAGCCTGAGCCGAGCGGGGGAGAGCCGGTGTTTCCAATTAGAGCAGGAGAAAAGGGGGAGCTTAGTCCTAAGGCGGTGGATTAGAGGAAAAAAAACTATTCCTTTTTGGAGTGGGGCGCAGAACGGGACGGGGATGGGGGTGGGATGGGGATGGGATGGAAGGGGATGGGATTGGGAGGGGATTGGGATGGGGTTGGGGAAGGGATGGGATGGGATGGGATGGGGATGGGAGGGGATGGGATGGGATTGGGAGGGGATTGGGATGGGGTGGGGAAGGGGATGGGATGGGGATGGGAGGGGATGGGATGGGATTGGGAGGGGGTGGGATTGGGAGGGGGAGGGGATGGGATGGGGATGGGGATGGGATGGGATGGGATGGGATGGGGATGGGAGGGGATGGGAATGGGATTGGGAGGGGATTGGGATGGGGTGGGATGGGGATGGGGGATGGGGATGGGGATGGGGATGGGATGAGGTGGGGATTGGGAGGGAATTGGGATGGGGAAGGGGATGGGATGGGGATGGGATGGGAGGAGATGGGATGGGAGGGGATGGGATGGGGTGGGGAAGGGGATGGGATGGGGATGGTGTGGGGTGGGGATGGGGTGGGGATTGGGAGGGGATTGAGATGGGGAAGGGAAGGGGATGGGATGGGGTTGGGGAAGGAGATGAGATGGGGATGGGATGGGGATGGGATTGAGATTGGGAGGGGATTGAGATGGGGTGGGGAAGGGGGTGGGATGGGGATGGGGATGGGATTGGGTGGGGGATGGGATGGGGATGGGATGGGATGGGGATGGGGTGGGGTGGGGATGGGATGGGAGGGGATTGGGATGGGTGGGGGAGGTGGTGGGATGGGATGGGGTTGGGATGGGATGGGATGGGAGGGGATGGGATGGGATGGGATGGGATGGGATGGGATGGGATGGGGATGGGATGGGATGGGAGGGGAGGGGGATGGGGATGGGATTGGGGAGGGGATGGGATGGTGTGGGGGAGGGGATGGGATGAGGATGGGATGGGAGGGGATGGGGATGGGATTGGGAGGGGATGGGATGGGGATGGGATTCGGATGGGGATGGGGATGGGGATGGGATGGGATGGGATGGGAGGGGATGGGATGGGATTGGGAGGGGAGGGGATGGGGATGGGATTGGGAGGGGATGGGATGGGGATGGGATTCGGATTGGGATGGGGTGGGGAAGGGGATGGGATGGGGATGGGAGGGGATGGGATGGGATTGGGAGGGGGTGGGATTGGAGGGGGAGGGGATGGGAGGATGGGGATGGGGATGGGGATGGGGATGGGGGGATGGGGATGGGGATGGGGATGGGGATGGGGATGGGATGAGGTGGGGATTGGGAGGGAATTGGGATGGGGAAGGGGATGGGATGGGGATGGGATGGGAGGAGATGGGATGGGAGGGGATGGGATGGGGTGGGAAGGGGGATGGGATGGGGATGGTGTGGGGTGGGGATGGGGGTGGGGATTGGGAGGGGATTGAGATGGGGAAGGGAAGGGGATGGGATGGGGGTTGGGAAGGAGATGAGATGGGGATGGGATGGGGATGGGGATTGAGATTGGGAGGGGATTGAGATGGGGTGGGGAAGGGGGTGGGATGGGGATGGGGATGGGATTGGGTGGGGATGGGATTGGGATGGGATGGGATGGGGATGGGATTCTGGATGGGGATGGGGATGGGGATGGGATGGGATGGGATGGGATGGGATGGGATGGGATGGGAGGGGATGGGATGATGGGATGGGATGGGATGGGATGGGATGGGATGGGATGGGATGGGATGGGATGGGAGGGAGGGGATGGGGATGGGATTGGGAGGGGATTGGGATGGTGTGGGGGAGGGGATGGGATGAGGATGGGATGGGAGGGGATGGGGATGGGATTGGGAGGGGATGGGATGGGGATGGGATTCGGATGGGGATGGGGATGGGGATGGGATGGGATGGGATGGGATGGGATGGGATGGGATGGGACTGGGATGTGGGATAGAGGAGGGGATTCGGATGGGGAGGGGATTGGGATTGGGATAGGGTGGGAATGGGGATGGGGAGGGGAAGGAGATGGGGAGGGGATTGGATGGGGATAGAGGAGGGGATTGGGATGGGGATAAGGTGGGAATTGGGATGAGGTGGGGATGGGGATGGGATGGGGATGGGGATGGGGATGGGATGGGGTGGGGTTGGGATGGGGAGGGGAAGGAGATGGGGATGGGGGATTGGGATGTGGATAGAGGAGGGGATTTGGATGGGGAGGGGATTGGGATGAGGTGGGGATTGGGATGGGGTGGGGATGGGATGGGATGGGATGGGGGTGGGAATGGGGATGGGATGGGGTAGGGATTGGGATGAGGAGGGGAAGGAGATGGGGAGGGGATTAGAATGTGGATAGAGGAGGGGATTTGAATGGGGAGGGGATTGGGATTGGGATAAGGTGGGGATTGGGATGGGGTGGGGTTGGGATGGGGAGGGGAAGGAGATGGGATGGGATTGGGATGGGGATAGAGGAGGGGATTGGGATGGGGATAAGGTGGGAATTGGGATGAGGTGGGGATGGGGATGGGATGGGGTAGGGATTAGGATGAGGAGGGGAAGGAGATGGGGAGGGGATTGGGATGTGGATAGAGGAGGGGATTCGGATGGGGAGGGGATTGGGATTGGGATAAATTGACGATTGGGATGGAAAGGGGATGGGGATGGAGTGGGGGATGGGGATGTTGATCAAAACGGGGTGGTGATGGGAGGAGTGCCAGCTCCAGGGAGTGTGGGGCAGGTGATCATACAGCCAGAGGTTCAGTGGGAATGGTCACATCCTTGCAGTGCCCAAAGGGAGTTGATAAACTGGAAAGCGACTGCGCAAGGGCAGAGAGTGATGCAATGGAGGGGAATGGTTTCAATGAAAAAAAAAGGGAGATTTGGGGTCAGACGTGGGGGAAATCCTTCACCCAGAGGCAGTGCAGCCCCAGCACTGCTGCCCGGAGCTGTGGGTGCCCCAGCCATGGAGGTGCCCCAGGCTGGGGGTGGGACCTGGGCAGCCTGAGCTGGGGGGCAGCCAGCCCACGGCAGGGATGGGGCTGGGGGTCCCTTCCAACCCAACCATGCTGTGGTTGTGTGATCTGTAAGGACCCTTCCTATCCAACCATGCTGTGGTTGTGTGATCTGTAAGGACCCTTCCATCCCAACCATTCTGTGGCTGTGTGATCTGTAAGGACCCTTCCAACCCAACCGTTCTGTGGTTGTGTGATCTATGAGGACCCTTCCAACCCAACCATGCTGTGGTTGTGTGATCTGTAAGGACCCTTCCGACCCAACAAAACCATTCTGTGGTTGTGTGATCCTGTAAGGACCCTTCCAACCCAACCATTCTGTGGTTGTGTGATCTGTAAGGACCCTTCCATCCCAACCATTCTGTGGCTGTGTGATCTGTAAGGACCCTTCCATCCCAACCATTCTGTGGTTGTGTGATCTGTAAGGACCCTTCCAACCCAACCACTGTATGGTTCTGTGACCTTTAAGGACCCCTTCCATCCCAATCACCCAACAACTCTACCATCTTCAAGGACTCTTCCAATTCAACCATTCCATGCTTCCATTACCTTTCAGGACCCTCCCAGCACAACCACTCCACAGCTCTATCATCTTTAAGGACTCTTCCAATACAACCATCCAGCAACTACGATTTTTAAGGACTCTTCCAACCCAAGCATTCCATGCTTCGATCTTCCAAGACCCTTCCAACCCAACCATGCTGTGGTTGTGTGATCTGTAAGGACCCTTCCATCCCAACCATGCTGTGGTTGTGTGATCTGTAAGGACCCTTCCATCCCAACCATGCTGTGGTTGTGTGATCTGTAAGGACCCTTCTGACCCAACCATGCTGTGGTTGTGTGATCTGTAAGGACCCTTCCATCCCAACCATTCTGTGGTTGTGTGATCTGTGAGGACCCTTCCAACCCAACCTGTTCTATGGCTCCGTGACCTTTCAGGTCCTTTCTGACCCGAACCACTCGATGAATACCAACCACACGGCCCAGCTGCCAGGACCTGGCGCCCGGTGAGAGGCAGAGGGGTCGGGGCAGCCCTGGAGGAGCTCACCTTGTCCTGCAGGACGGCCCCCCGCTCCTTGAGCAGAGCGTTGATCATGACGGTGGCCGCACGGGAGCAGTTCTTGTCGGGGTCTGCCAGCCCCTCAAACATGGCGAGCAGGAGGCTCATCAGCTGGTCCGGGGGGACACGTTTCCCAATCACCTGGGAGGAGAGCGAGCGGCTTAACGAGGGGTTGTCATCCCAAATAAACCAGGGGTACCAAGGGTGCCTCTGCTGCCATCCCTGATCTCAGCCCCACAGATTTCTGATGGCCCGCCTGCCTGCACACACAGCACTGCAGGAGTGGGGCTGGGCAGCTTTAAGGCCCTTTCCAGGCCAACCTTCTTAAGGCTCTGTGATCTTTCAGGACCTTAACAAGCCAACTCAAGCCGTTCCACGGCTCTACAATCTATAAGGACCTTCCAACTCAACCCAATCCATCCCGTGACTTTGCGATCTTCAAGGATTCATCTGGCCCAATGGTTCCATGGTTCTCTGACTTTTAAGGACCTTCCTAAGTCAACTCAACCCATCCCCTGGCTCTGTGATCTTTCAGGACCTTTCCAACCTAACCTAAGCCACTCCATGGCTCTGTTATCTTTATGGACTCTTCCAACCCAACCATTCCATGGCTCTCCAATCAGTAAGGCCTTTCTATCTCAACCATTCCATGGCTGTATGACCTTTAAGGACCCTTCCTACCCAACCCACTCTACCATTTCCTGGCTCTATAACCATCAAGAACTCTCCCAACCCATCCTAAGCTTGTATGACCTTTAAGGACCCTTCCAACACATCCCATAGCTCTATGACCTTCAAGGACCCTTCCAACGCATCCCATAGCTCTATGACCTTTAAGGACCCTTGCAACCCAACCCATAGCTCTATGACCTTCAAGGACCCTTCCAATGCATCCCATAGCTCTATGACCTTTAAGGACCCTTCCAATACATCCCATAGCTGTATGACCTTTAAGGACCCTTCCAACACATCCCATGGCTCTATGACCTTTAAGGACCCTTCCAACGCATCCCATAGCTCTGTGACCTTCAAGGACCCTTCCAACACATCCCATAGCTCTGTGACCTTTAAGGACCCTTCCAACCCAACCCATAGCTCTATGCCCTTTAAGGACCCTTCCAACGCATCCCATAGCTCTATGACCTTTAAGGACCCTTCCAACACATCCCATAGCTCTATGACCTTCAAGGACCCTTCCAACCCAACCCATGGCTCTATGACCTTTAAGGACCCTTCCAATGCATCCCATAGCTCTATGACCTTTAAGGACCCTTCCAACACATCCCATGGCTCTATGACCTTTAAGGACCCTTCCAACACATCCCATAGCTCTAAGACCTTCAAGGACCTTTCCAACCCAGCCCATGGCTCTATGACCTTTAAGGATCCATCCAACGCATCCCATAGCTCTTTGACCTTTAAGGACCCTTCCAACACATCCCATAGCTCTGTGACCTTTAAGGACCCTTCCAACACATCCCATAGCTCTGTGACCTTCAAGGACCCTTCCAACACATCCCATAGCTCTATGACCTTTAAGGACCTTTCCAACCCAACCCATGGCTCTATGACCTTTAAGGACCCTTCCAACGCATCCCATAGCTCTATGACCTTCAAGGACCCTTCCAATGCATCCCATAGCTCTATGCCCTTTAAGGACCCTTCCAATACATCCCATAGCTCTATGACCTTTAAGGACCCTTCCAACACATCCCATGGCTCTATGACCTTTAAGGACCCTTCCAACGCATCCCATAGCTCTGTGACCTTCAAGGACCCTTCCAACACATCCCATAGCTCTGTGACCTTTAAGGACCCTTCCAACCCAACCCATGGCTCTGTGACCTTTAAGGACCCTTCCAACGCATCCCATAGCTCTATGACCTTTAAGGACCCTTCCAACGCATCCCATAGCTCTATGCCCTTCGAGGACCCTTCCAACACATCCCATAGCTCTATGACCTTTAAGGACCCTTCCAACCCATGGCTCTATGACCTTTAAGGACCCTTCCAACCCAACCCATGGCTCTGTGACCTTCAAGGACCCTTCCAACCCAACCCATGGCTCTATGACCTTTAAGGACCCTTCCAACCCAACCCATGGCTCTGTGACCTTCAAGGACCCTTCCAACCCAACCCATAGCTCTATGACCTTCAAGGACCCTTCCAACCCAACCCAGCCCATCCATGGCTCTAGGATCTTTCTTTGTACAACCTTCTAGGGACTGGCAGCATCGCTATGGGGCAGGATGCTCGGAGCAGCCCCCCTCTGCCTGCCTTACCATGGCAATGTTGGTGCAGGTGCGGAACAGGACGGTGAAGTCAGGCTCCTCCAGACCCCTCTTCAGGGCCTTCAGTCCCTCCACCATCTCATCCCGGTGGTCCCGAGCGAACCCTGTGGGCAGAGCAGAGCTTGGGTTGGATCAAACACCTGAACACTGCAATGATGTGGGTCCAGACACTGCAGTGATGTGGGTCAGAACGGAGCGGACCCAAAGAATCACAACACTGCAGTGATGTGGGTCAGAATGGAGTGAATCCAAAGGACAACACTGCAGTGATGTGGGTCAGAATGGAGCAGACCCAAAGGACCACAACACTGCAGTGATGTGGGTCAGAACGGAGTGAATCCAAAGGACAACACTGCAGTGATGTGGGTCAGAATGGAGTGAATCCAAAGGACAACACTGCAGTGATGTGGGTCAGAGTGCAGCAGCCCCAAAGGACCACAGCACAGCAGCAATGTGGGTCAGAATGGAGTGAATCCAAAGGACCACAACACAGCAGCGATGTGGGTCAGAATGGAGGGAATCCAAAGGACCACAACACTGCAGTGATGTGGGTCAGAACGGAGTGAATCTAAAGGACAACACTGCAGTGATGTGGGTCAGAATGGAGCAGACCCAAAGAACAACAACACTGCGGTGATGTGGGTCAGAATGGAGTGAACCCAAAGGACAACACTGCAGCGATGTGGGTCAGAATGGAGTGAATCCAAAGGACAACACTGCAGTGATGTGGGTCAGAATGGAGTGAATCCAAAGGACAACAACACAGCAGCGATGTGGGTCCAAACATCATAAAGATGTGGGTCGGAGTGCCACTGTCCCAAACACTGCAGCGATGTGGGTCAGAATGGAGAGAATCCAAAGGACAACACTGCAGTGATGTGGGTCAGAATGGAGTGAATTCAAAGGACAACACTGCAGTGATGTGGGTCAGAATGGAGCAGACTCAAAGGACCACAGCACAGCAGCAATGTGGGTCAGAACACCGCAGCGATGTGGGTCAGAATGGAGCGGACCCAAAGGACCACAACACTGCAGTGATGTGGGTCAGAATGGAGTGAATCCAAAGGACCACAGCACAGCAGCAATGTGGGTCCAAACATCATAAAGATGTGGGTCGGAGTGCCACTGTCCCAAACACTGCAGTGATGTGGGTCAGAATGGAGAGAATCCAAAGGACAACACTGCAGTGATGTGGGTCAGAGTGCAGCAGCCCCAAAGGACCACAGCACAGCAGCAATGTGGGTCAGAATGGAGTGAATCCAAAGGACCACAGCACAGCAGCAATGTGGGTCAGAATGGAGTGAATCCAAAGGACCACAGCACAGCAGCGATGTGGGTCAGAACACCGCAGCAATGTGGGTCAGAATGGAGCAGACCCAAAGGACCACAACACTGCAGCGATGTGGGTCAGAATGGAGTGAATCCAAAGGACAACACTGCAGTGATGTGGGTCAGAATGGAGTGAATCCAAAGGACAACACTGCAGTGATGTGGGTCAGAATGGAGTGAATCCAAAGGACAACACTGCAGTGATGTGGGTCAGAATGGAGTGAATCCAAAGGACAACACTGCAGTGATGTGGGTCAGAATGGAGTGAATCCAAAGGACAACAACACAGCAGCAATGTGGGTCCAAACATCATAAAGATGTGGGTCGGAGTGCCACTGTCCAAACACTGCAGTGATGTGGGTCCAAACATCATAGAGATGTGGGTTGGAGTGCCACTGTCCCAAACACTGCAGCGATGTGGGTCAGAATGGAGTGAATCCAAAGGACAACACTGCAATGATGTGGGTCAGAATGGAGTGAACCCAAAGGACCACAGCACAGCAGCAATGTGGGTCAGAACACCGCAGCAATGTGGGTCAGAATGGAGCGGACCCAAAGGACCACAACATTACAGCGATGTGGGTCAGAATGGAGTGAATCCAAAGGACAACACTGCAGTGATGTGGGTCAGAGTGCAGCAGCCCCAAAGGACCACAGCACAGCAGCAAAGTGGGTCAGAACACCGCAGTCATGTGGGTCAGAACACCGCAGCGATGTGGGTCAGAACACCGCAGCGATGTGGGTCAGAACACCGCAGCGATGTGGGTCACAACACCGCAGCGATGTGGGTCACAACACCGCAGCGATGTGGGTCACAACATCGCAGCGATGTGGGTCAGACCCGCAGCGCCGCTCCCGGCAACAGCAGCGAAGCAGAGCTGCGTCCCGCATGGCCTCCGAGCGCTCATCCCCTGTGCTGCCCTGACCTCTCCTGGTGACACGGGGGAAAGGCAGACCGAGGGAGCCCTGGAAGCGCTCGGCGATATTCCAACCCTCGGCATCTCAACCCCAGTGACAGCATCGCCCCACTGGCCCCACTCCTGGCCCCAAATAAGCCATGGTGGCTGTCTGGATGTCTCCGCTCATCCCCCAGGCTCTGTGCTGGTGAGAGCGAAGGATACCAGAGGCCTCTTCCAATCTTAATGGTTGTATGGTTGTGTTTGGGTCATGGTGGGGGGTGGGACGGGGTTGGAGTTAGAGATGTTGGAGTTGGGGATCTCCTCTGAGCCTAATTCTGGGTCGTGGTGGGGATGGACTGGATGACCTGGGAGGTCTCTTCCACCCTTAGTGACTCTATGGTTCAATTTGGGGCCATGGTGGGGGGAGGTTGGGGTTGGGGTTGGTCTGGATGACCTTGAAGGTCTCTTCTGACCTTAATGACTCTATGGTTCTATTTGGAGTCATGGTGGGGTAGGTTGGGGTTGGTCTGGATGACCTTGAAGGTCTCTTCTGACCATAATGACTCTATGGGCCTATTTAGGGTCATGGTGGGGCAGGCTGGGGTTGGACTGGATGACCTTGAAGGTCTCTTCCAGTTCAATTTGGGGTCATGGTGGGGCAGGCTGGGGTTGGACTGGGGGATCCTAGAAGGCTCTTCCAACCTCGATGACTCTATGGTTCTATTTGGGGTCATGGTGGGGGGAGGTTGGGGTTGGACTGGATGACCTTGAAGGTCTCTTCCAACCTTAATGACTCTATGGTTCTATTTAGGGTCATGGTGGGGCAGGTTGGGGATGGACTGGATGACCCTGAAGGTCTCTTCTAACCTTAATGACTCTACAATTCAATTTGGGGCCATGGTGGGGGTAGGTTGGGGTTGGACTGGGGTATCCTAGAAGGCTCTTCCAACCTTATTGACTCTATGGGCCTATTGGGGTCATGGTGGGGGTAGGTTGGGGTTGGACTGGGGGATCCTAGAAGGTCTCTTCTGTCCTTAATGACTCTACGGGCCTATTTGGGGTCATGGTGGGGCAGGTTGGGGTTGGACTGGGGGATCCTAGAAGGCTCTTCCAACCTTGATGTCTCTATGGTTCAATCTGGGGTCATGGTGGGGGTAGGTTGGGGTTGGAGTGGTGGACCTTGAGGTCTCCTCCAACCCTAATGATTCTAATTAAGGTCATGGTCAGGGAGGGTTGGGGTTGAACTGGATGACCTTGGAGGTCTCTTCTGACCTTAATGACTCTATGGGCCTATTTAGGGTCATGGTGGGGCAGGCTGGGGTTGGACTGGGGGATCCTAGAAGGCTCTTCCAACCTTAATGACTCTATGGTTCAATTTGGCATCATGGTGGGGGTAGGTTGGGGTTGGACTGGATGACCTTGAAGGTCTCTTCCGACCTTAATGACTCTATGGTTCTATTGGGGTCATGGTGGGGGTAGGTTGGGGTTGGACTGGATGACCTCGAAGGTCTCTTCTGACCTTAATGACTCTATGGTTCTATTGGGGTCATGGTGGGGGTAGGTTGGGGTTGGACTGGATGACCTCGAAGGTCTCTTCTGTCCTTAGTGACTCTACAATTCAATTTGGGGTCATGGTGGGGCAGGCTGGGGTTGGACTGGGGGAATCCTAGAAGGCTCTTCCAACCTTAATGACTCTATGGTTCAATCTGGGGTCATGGTGGGGGTAGGTTGGGGTTGCAGTGTCAGACCTTGAGGTCTCCTCCAACCCTAATGATTCTAATTAAGGTCATGGTCAGGGAGGGTTGGGGTTGGACTGGATGACCTTGAAGGTCTCTTCTGACCCTAATGACTCTACAGTTCAATTTGGGGTCATGGTGGGGGGAGGTTGGGGTTGGACTGGATGACCTTGAAGGTCTCTTCTGACCTTAATGACTCTGCAGTTCAATTTGGGGTCATGGTGGGGTAGGTTGGGGTTGGACTGGGGGATCCTAGAAGGCTCTTCCAACCTTAATGACTCTACAGTTCAATTTGGGGTCAAGGTGGGGCAGATTGGGGTTGGACTGGATGACCCTGCAGGTCTCTTCTAACCTTAATGACTCTACAATTCAATTTGGGGTCATGGTGCGGCAGGTTGGGGTTGGACTGGGGGATCCTAGAAGGCTCTTCCAACCTTGATGACTCTATGGTTCTACTGGGGTCATGGTGGGGGTAGGTTGGGGTTGGAGTGTCAAACCTTGAAGTCTCCTCCAACCCTAATGATTCTAATTAAGGTCATGGTCAGGGAGGGTTGGGGTTGGACTGGATGACCTTGAAGGTCTCTTCTGTCCATAGTGACTCTACAGTTCAATTTGGGGTCATGGTGGGGTGGGTTGGGGATGGACTGGATGACCTTGAAGGTCTCTTCCGACCTTAATGACTCTATGGTTCTATTTAGGGTCATGGTGGGGCAGGCTGGGGTTGGACTGGGGGATCCTAGAAGGCTCTTCCAACCTTGATGACTCTATGGTTCTATTGGGGTCATGGTGGGGGTAGGTTGGGGTTGGAGTGTCAAACCTTGAAGTCTCCTCCAACCCTAATGATTCTAATTAAGGTCATGGTCAGGGAGGGTTGGGGTTGGTCTGGATGACCTTGAAGGTCTCTTCTGACCTTAATGACTCTATGTTTCAATTTGGGGTCATGGTGGAGCAGGTTGGGGTTGGACTGGATGACCTTGAAGGTCTCTTCTGACCTTAATGACTCTACGGTTCAATTTGGGGTCATGGTGGGGCAGGTTGGGGTTGGTCTGGATGACCCTGAAGGTCTCTTCTAACCTTAATGACTCTATGGTTCTATTTAGGGTCATGGTGGAGCAGGTTGGGGTTGGACTGGATGACCTTGAAGGTCTCTTCCGACCTTAATGACTCTATGGTTCTATTTAGGGTCAAGGTGGGGCAGGCTGGGGTTGGACTGGGGGACCCTAGAAGGCTCTTCCAACCTTGATGACTCTATGGTTCTACTGGGGTCATGGTGGGGTAGGTTGGGGTTGGAGTGTCAAACCTTGAGGTCTCCTCCAACCCTAATGATTCTAATTAAGGTCATGGTCAGGGAGGGTTGGGGTTGGTCTGGATGACCTTGAAGGTCTCTTCCGACCTTAATGACTCTACAGTTCAATTTGGGGTCATGGTGGGGCAGGTTGGGTTGGACTGGGGGATCCTAGAAGGCTCTTCCAACCTTATGGACTCTACGGTTCAATTTGGGGTCATGGTGGGGGTAGGTTGGGGTTGGTCTGGATGACCTTGAAGGCCTCTTCCAACCTTAATGACTCTACGGGCCTATTTAGGGTCATGGTGGGGCAGGTTGGGGTTGGACTGGATGACCCTGAAGGTCTCTTCTGACCTTAATGACTCTACAGTTCAATTTGGGGTCATGGCGGGGCAGGTTGGGGTTGGACTGGATGACCTTGAAGGTCTCTTCTGACCTTAATGACTCTATGGTTCTATTTAGGGTCATGGTGGGGCAGGCTGGGGTTGGACTGGATGACCCTGAAGGTCTCTTCTGTCCTTAATGACTCTACAATTCAATTTGGGGTCATGGTGGGGTGGGTTGGGGTTGGACTGGGGGATCCTAGAAGGCTCTTCCAACCTCGATGACTCTATGGTTCTATTTGGGGTCATGGTGGGGGGAGGTTGGGGTTGGAGTGTCAAACCTTGAGGTCTCCTCCAACCCTAATGATTCTAATTAAGGTCAAGGTCAGGGAGGGTTGGGGTTGGTCTGGATGACCTTGAAGGTCTCTTCTGACCTTAATGACTCTACAGTTCAATTTGGGGTCATGGTGGAGCAGGTTGGGGTTGGTCTGGATGACCCTGAAGGTCTCTTCCGGTTCAATTTGGGGTCATGGTGGGGGTAGGTTGGGGTTGGACTGGGGGACCCTAGAAGGCTCTTCCAACCTTGATGACTCTATGGTTCTACTGGGGTCATGGTGGGGGTAGGTTGGGGTTGGAGTGTCAGACCTTGAGGTCTCCTCCAACCCTAATGATTCTAATTAAGGTCATGGTCAGGGAGGGTTGGGGTTGGACTGGATGACCTTGAAGGTCTCTTCTGTCCTTAATGACTCCATGGTTCTATTTAGGGTCATGGTGGGGCAGGTTGGGGTTGGACTGGGGGACCCTAGAAGGCTCTTCCAACCTTGATGACTCTATGGTTCTACTGGGGTCATGGTGGGGCAGGTTGGGGTTGGAGTGTCAGACCTTGAGGTCTCCTCCAACCCTAATGATTCTAATTAAGGTCATGGTCAGGGAGGGTTGGGGTTGGACTGGATGACCTTGAAGGTCTCTTCTGACCTTAATGACTCTATGGTTCAATTTGGGGTCATGGTGGAGCAGGTTGGGGTTGGACTGGATGACCTTGAAGGTCTCTTCCAACCCTAATGATTCTAATTAAGGTCATGGTCAGGAAAGGTTGGGGTTGGCCTGGATGACCTTGAAGGTCACTTCTAACCTTAATGACTCCATGGTTCAATTTAGGGTCATGGTGGGGCAGGTTGGGGTTGGTCTGGATGACCCTGAAGGTCTCTTCCGACCTTAATGACTCTATGGTTCTATTTAGGGTCATGGTGGGGGCAGGCTGGGGTTGGACTCTGGAATCTCAGAGGTCTCCCCCAACCCCAATGATCCCATTTGTGGGTTCTTTTTCTGCTGCCCAATAACCAGGGGAAGGGGTCTGACCCCCCCCCCCAGCCCACCCCACGCCCTGGGCCCACCCCCCAGCGCCCACCTTCGTAGCACAGCTGGATGTAGAGCAGGCTGTAGACGCAATCGACGGCGCGCTGCCGGACGCTGCCCACCGAGTCGGAGCAGCGCGGGGAGAAGAGCGCGATGAGCACGCCGAGGTTGTAGAATGGGACAACGGTCTGTGGGGACAGCATGGCTGCGTTGGGGCTGGGATGGCAATGGGAGGGCACCAAGATGGCGCCAGGATGGCATTGGGATGACATTGGGGTGGCATTGGGATGGTACTGGGATGGTACTGGGATGGCACCAAGATGGCGCCAGGACAGCACCAGGATGGCATCAGGGATGGCACTGGGATGGTGCCAGGATGGCACTGGGGTGGCATCAGGGATGGCATTGGGATGGCACTGGGATGGTATTGGGATGGCACCAAGATGGCACCAGGACAGCACTGGGAAGACATTGGGGTGGCATCAGGATGGTACTGGGATGGTACTGGGATGGGACTGGGATGGCACCAAGATGGTGCCAGGATGGCATTGGGATGGCATTGGGGTGGCATCGGGATGGTGCCAGGATGGCACTGGGATGGTACTGGGATGGCACCAAGATGGCGCCAGGATGGCACTGGGGTGGCATCAGGGATGGCATTGGGTTGGCACTGGGATGGCACTGGGATGGCATGGGGATGGCATTGGGATGGTGCCAGGATGGCATTAGGATGGCACTGGGATGGCACCGGGATGGCACCAGGACAGCACTGGGAAGACATTGGGGTGGCATCAGGATGGTACTGGGATGGTACTGGGATGGTAGTGGGATGGCACCAAGATGGCACCAAGATGGCGACAGGAGGGCACTGGGGTGGCATCAGGGATGGCATTGGGATGGCATTGGGATGGCATTGGGATGGTACTGGGATGGTACTGGGATGGCAGTGGGATGGTACTGGGATGGCAGTGGGATGGTACTAGGATGGCACCAAGATGGCGCCAGGATGGCACTGGGGTGGCATCAGGGATGGCATCGGGATGGCATGGGGATGGTGCCAGGATGGCATTGGGATGGCACTGGGATGGCTTTGGGATGGTGCCAGGATGGCACTGGGAAGGCATTGGGATGGTACTGGGATGGTACTGGGATGGTATTGGGATGGTACTGGGGTGGCATCAGGGATGGCACTGGGATGGCACCAAGATGGCATTGGGAAGGCATGGGGATGGTGCCAGGATGGCATTGGGATGGCACTGGGATGGCACTGGGATGGCACTGGGATGGTACTGGGATGGCATTGGGATGGCATTGGGATGGCATTGGGATGGCACTGGGATGGCATTGGGATGGCACCGGGATGGCACTGGGATGGCTTTGGGATGGCACTGGGATGGCACTGGGATGGCACCGGGATGGCAATGGGATGGCACTGGGATGGCACTGGGATGGTGCCAGGATGGCACTGGGATGTCATTGGGATGGCACTGGGATGGCACTGGGATGGCACCAGGATGGCACTGGGATGGCATGGGGATGGCACTGGGATGGCACTGAGATGGCACTGAGATGGCACTGGGATGGCATTGGGATGGCACTGGGATGGTGCCAGGATGGCACTGGGATGGCATTGGGATGGCACTGAGATGGCACTGGGATGGCATTGGGATGGCACTGGGATGGCATCAGGGATGGCATTGGGATGGCATTGGGATGGCACTGGGATGGCACTGGGATGGCTTTGGGATGGCATTGGGATGGCACTGGGATGGCACTGGGATGGTACTGGGATGGCATTGGGATGGCATTGGGATGGCACCGGGATGGCACTGGGATGGCACCGGGATGGCATTGGGATGGCACTGGGATGGCACTGGGATGGCATTGGGATGGCACTGGGATGGCATTGGGATGGCATTGGGATGGCACTGGGATGGCACCGGGATGGCACTGGGATGGCATGGGGATGGCATTGGGATGGCACTGGGATGGCACCGGGATGGCATTGGGATGGCACTGGGATGGCACCGGGATGGCATTGGGATGGCACTGGGATGGTACTGGGATGGTACTGGGATGGCACTGGGATGGCACCGGGATGGCATTGGGATGGCACTGGGATGGCACTGAGATGGCACTGAGATGGCACTGGGATGGCATTGGGATGGCACTGGGATGGTGCCAGGATGGCACTGGGATGGCATTGGGATGGCACTGAGATGGCACTGGGATGGCATTGGGATGGCACTGGGATGGCATCAGGGATGGCATTGGGATGGCATTGGGATGGCACTGGGATGGCACTGGGATGGCTTTGGGATGGCATTGGGATGGCACTGGGATGGCACTGGGATGGTACTGGGATGGCATTGGGATGGCATTGGGATGGCACCGGGATGGCACTGGGATGGCACCGGGATGGCATTGGGATGGCACTGGGATGGCACTGGGATGGCATTGGGATGGCATTGGGATGGCACTGGGATGGCACCGGGATGGCACTGGGATGGCATGGGGATGGCATTGGGATGGCACTGGGATGGCACCGGGATGGCATTGGGATGGCACTGGGATGGCACCAGGATGGCATCGGGATGGCACTGGGATGGTGCCAGGATGGCACTGGGATGGCACTGGGATGGCATTGGGATGGCATTGGGATGGCACTGGGATGGCACCAGGATGGCATTAGTATGGCACTGGGATGGCACCGGGATGGCATCGGGATGGCACTGGGATGGCACTGGGACGACACCAGGATGGCATTGGGATGGCACTGGGATGGTGCCAGGATGGCACTGGGATGGCACTGGGATACACAGGGGCAGCACTGGGATGGCACTGGGATGGCACCAGGACGGCACTGGGACACACACAGACAGCACTGGGGTGGCACTGGGATGACAGGAGGACACACAGGCGGTGCCACTGATGCAGACTTACGCTGACGTTGAGCCTGCCCAGGTAGAAGTCCAGCAGCGCGGCGCTGAGCTCCACGGCACGCTGCCGCTCGTGCTGCTTGCTGGATTTGATCCACGGGCCCAAGTGCTGCAGTATGGGGGGAAGGAGGGGGGGAATAACGTCATCAGAGGGTGGTGGGGTCCTCGGGTGACACAGGAAGGGGACAGTGGGTGAGACGGAACCGGCACGTACCGCAAACATGTCCTGCAGGCCATGTGGGGTCAGGCTGCGCTGCAGGAGGGTCTTCAGCAGCTCCTGGAGGGCACCGAGGGTGTCTGCAAACAGCTCCTGTGGGGTGGTTTCGGGATGTGAGATGCAGCCCAGAACCAGGGGGCGGTGGGGTACCCCCAGGAGTTGGGGGGGTAGAGGGGGAAAGCCCAGGAATAGGGGGTGGAGGGAACATCCTCAGGAGTGAGAGATGGAGGGGGCGCATCCAGGAGTGGGGAGAGGGTGGAGGTGGGTGCTTCCAGGAGTAGGGATGGAAGGGGTACCCCTAGGAATAGGTGATGGAGTGGGAAGAAGAGGGAGGGACCCCCGGGATTGGGAGATGGAAGGGAATCCCAAGGAACAGAGCATGGAGGGAACGGCCCCAGGAGTGGGAGGTGGACAGGGGACCCTCGGGAGCTGGGGATGGAGGGGGAGTTGGGGATGGAGTTGAGACAGCTAGGAATGGGGGACAGAAGGGACCCCCCCTGGGGTGGGGGGCAGAGGAGAGAAACCCCCAGGGCTGGGAGATGACAGGGGACCCCCAGGAATAGAGAAGGGACACCCCCAGGAGCGGGAGATAGAAGGGGTGCCCTCAGGAATAGGGACGGAGAGCCTCCCAACCTCGCTGTAGGGCGCATCGCCGCCGTCCCCATCGCGGTCCCACAGTGGGTCCAGCGGGGGCAGCGCCAGGACGCCGGCCAGGCACGCGTCCATCAGCTCCGTGCGGTCGGGGTCGCTGAGCTGGGGCTCCAGGAGGCTGAGGTGGGGGTTCAGGAGTACGGTAGGAGGGATGGAACAAAATTCTGCTGGCCCTGTCACGCGCTGGCGGGGTCACCGGGGTTGGAAGAGACCTCCAGGTCCAACACCAATCCATCCCCACCATGCCCACCCTTAAAGGACCTTTCTAGGCCGATCCCATCTCCATTGACCCTTAAGGACCCTCCCAACCCAACCATCCCGTGGCTTTACGATCTTTCAGGACCCTTCTGACCCAAACCCTTCCCATATGACCTTTAAAGATCATCCCAACCCCACAAGCATCCCGCAGCTCTAGGACCCTTACAGAGTCACAGGGTTGGAAGGGACCTCAAGGACCATGAATCACCAAACACAAGCAGGGCCTGTGATCTTTAAGGACCGTTCCAACCCAACCCAACCATGCCATGTGCCTGTGATCTTTAAGGACCCTTCCAATCCAACAAATCCACGGCCCTATCATTTGTCAGGACTCTCCCAAGCCAACCATTACATGGCTACCCTTCAGAACCCTTCCAACCCAACCATCCCACAGTTCTATGACCTTCCAGGACCCTGCCATCCCAACTCCTTCTATGATGACCTTTCAGGACCCTTCCAACCCAACCATCCCATACCTCCATGACCTTCCAGGACCCTTCTAACCTATTCCAACCCAACCATCCCATGCCTCTAAGACCTTCCAGGACCCTCTGAACCCAATCCAACCAACCATCCCATGCCTCTATGACCTTCCAGGACCCTCTGAACCCAATCCAACCCAACCATCCCATGCCTCTATGACCTTCCAGGACCCTCTGAACCCAATCCAACCCAACCATCCCATGCCTCTACGACCTTCCAGGACCTTCTGAACCCAATCAAACACATCCATCCCATGCCTCTATGACCTTCCAGGACCCTCTGAACCCAATCCACCCCAACCATCCCATGCCTCTATGACCTTCCAGGACCCTCTGAACCCACTCCAACCCAACCATCCCATGCCTTTATGACCTTCCAGGACCTCTGGACCCAATCCAACCCAACCATCCCATGCCTCTACGACCTTCCAGGACCCTCTGAACCCAGTCCAATCCAACCATCCCATGCCTCTATGACCTTCCAGGACCTTCTGAACCCAGTCCAACCCAACCATCCCATGCCTCTATGACCTTCCAGGACCCTTTGAACCCACTCCAACCCAACCATCCCATGCCTCTAGGACCTTCCAGGACCCCCTGAACCCAGTCCAACCCAACCATCCCATGCCTCTATGACCTTCCAGGACCCTCTGAAGCCAGTCCAACCCAACCATCCCATGCCTCTAGGACCTTCCAGGACCTTCTGAACCCACTCCAACCCAACCATCCCATGCCTCTATTGCCTTCCAGGACCCTCTGAACCCAGTCCAACCCAACCATCCTATGCCTCTCTGACCTTCCAGGACCTTCTGAACCCAGTCCAACCCAACCATCCCATGCCTCTAGGACCTTCCAGGACCTTCTGAACCCACTCCAACCCAACCATCCCATGCCTCTATGACCTTCCAGGACCCTCTGAACCCAATCCAACCCAACCATCCCATGCCTCTAAGACCTTCCAGGACCTTCTGAACCCAGTCCAACCCAACCATCCCATGCCTCTATGACCTTCCAGGACCCTCTGAACCCAGTCCAACCCAACCATCCCATGCCTCTATGACCTTTCAGGACCCTCTGAACCCAGTCCAACCCAACCATCCCATGCCTCTAAGACCTTCCAGGACCCTCTGAACCCAGTCCAACCCAACCATCCCATGCCTCTAAGACCTTCCAGGACCCTCTGAACCCAGTCCAACCCAACCATCCCATGCCTCTATGACCTTCCAGGACCTTCTGAACCCAGTCCAACCCAACCATCCCATGCCTCTATGACCTTCCAGGACCTTCTAAACCCACTCCAACCCAACATCCCATGCCTCTATGACCTTCCAGGACCCTCTGAACCCACTCCAACCAACCATCCCATGCCTCTATGACCTTCCAGGACCTTCTGAACCCACTCCAACCCAACCATCCCAAGCCTCTATGACCTTCCAGGACCTTCTGAACACAATCCAACCCAACCATCCCATGCCTCTAAGACCTTCCAGGACCTTCTGAACCCAATCCAACCCAACCATCCCATGCCTCTATGACCTTCCAGGACCCCCTGAACCCAGTCCAACCCAACCATCCCATGCCTCTATGACCTTCCAGGACCCTCTGAACCCAATCCAACCCAACCATCCCATGCCTCTACGACCTTCCAGGACCTTCTGAACCCAGTCCAACCCAACCATCCCATGCCTCTATGACCTTCCAGGACCTCCTGAACCCACTCCAACCCAACCATCCCATGCCTCTATGACCTTCCAGGACCCTCTGGACCCAATCCAACCCAACCATCCCATGCCTCTAAGACCTTCCAGGATCCTCTGAACCCAGTCCAACCCAACCATCCCATGCCTCAATGACCTTCCAGGATCCTCTGAACCCACTCCAACCCAACCATCCCATGCCTCTAGGACCTTCCAGGACCCTCTGAACCCACTCCAACCCAACCATCAAATGCCTCAATGACCTTCCAGGACCCTCTGAACCCACTCCAACCCAACCATCCCATGCCTCTAAGACCTTCCAGGACCTTCTGAACCCAGTCCAACCCAACCATCCCATGCCTCTATGACCTTCCAGGACCCTCTGAACCCACTCCAACCCAACCATCCCAAGCCTCTATGACCTTCCAGGACCTTCTAAACCCACTCCAACCCAACCATCCCATGCCTCTGTGACCTTCCAGAACCTTCTGAACCCAGTCCAACCCAACCATCCCATGCCTCTATGACCTTCCAGGACCCTCTGAACCCACTCCAACCCAACATCCCATGCCTCTAAGACCTTCCAGAACCCTCTGAACCCACTCCAACCCAACCATCCCATGCCTCTACGACCTTCCAGGACCTTCTGAACCCAGTCCAACCCAACCATCCCATGCCTCTATGACCTTCCAGGACCTTCTGAACCCAGTCCACCCCAACCATCCCATGCCTCTACAACCTTCCAGGACTTTCTGAACCCAGTCCAACCCAACCATCCCATGCCTCTATGACCTTCCAGGACCCTCTGAACCCAATCCAACCCAACCATCCCATGCCTCTATCACCTTCCAGGACCTTCTGAACCCAGTCCAACCCAACCATCCCATGCCTCTACGACCTTCCAGGACCCTCTGAAACCAATCCAACCCAACCATCAAATGCCTCAATGACCTTCCAGGACCCTCTGAACCCAATCCAACCCAACCATCCCATGCCTCTATGACCTTCCAGGACCCTCTGAACCCAGTCCAACCCAACCATCCCATGTCTCTATGACCTTTCAGGACCCTCTGAACCCAGTCCAACCCAACCATCCCATGCCTCTAGGACCTTCCAGGACCCTCTGAACCCAATCCAACCCAACCATCCAATGCCTCTGTGACCTTCCAGGACACTCTGAACCCACTCCAACCCAACCATCCCAAGCCTCTATGACCTTCCAGGACCTTCTGAACCCAGTCCAACCCAACCATCCCATGCCTCAATGACCTTTCAGGACCTCCTGAACCCACTCCAACCCAACCATCCCATGCCTCTATGACCTTCCAGGACCCTCTGAACCCAATCCAACCCAACCATCCCAAGCCTCTATGACCTTCCAGGACCCTCTGAACCCAATCCAACCCAACCATCCCATGCCTCTGTGACCTTCCAGGACCTTCTGAACCCACTCCAACCCAACCATCCCATGCCTCTGTGACCTTCCAGGACACTCTGAACCCAATCCAACCCAACCATCCCAAGCCTCTATGACCTTCCAGGACCTTCTGAACCCAATCCAACCCAACCATCCCATGCCTCTATGACCTTCCAGGACCTTCTGAACCCAGTCCAACCCAACCATCCCATGCCTCTATGACCTTCCAGGACCCTCTGAACCCAATCCAACCCAACCATCCCATGCCTCTACGACTTTCCAGGACCCTCTGAATCCAATCCAACCCAACCATCCCATGCCTCTATGACCTTCCACAACTCTTCTAACCTATTCCATCCCATGCCTCTATGACCTTCCAGGACCCTCTGAACCCAGTCCAACCCAACCATCCCATGCCTCTATGACCTTCCAGGACCCTTCCAACCCACGTATCCCTCGGCTCTACAGAGGATACACCAGGTGAGTGCAGGTGACCATCGCCCACTGCCGCACCGGAGTCCGCATCGAGTCCAGCGGTTCTGCTTTGATGAACTCCTGCAACACAGACCAAGGGGATGGGGCTGGGGACGGCGATGTCACATCCACCCCACTCCCCACCCCCCAAATCCTGACCCCTTCCCCCCTCCCTCCCAAACCACCCAACCCTGACACCCTTTTCTCACCACCATCTGCGCCACGAGTTCGGCTTTGCGACCCAGAACAAAGTCAGTGCATTTGGTGCTGCCACGGACGGCCCGGCTGATCATGGCGACGCTCCGGATGAGGCACAGCTTCAGGGTCAGGTCCTGAGCACAGAACCGTGGGGACACCACCACAGATTGGCACCTCCAGGCACTGGGGACACTTTGCCCCATGTCCCTCCCCACACCGGGCTCTGTGGGGAGCGGCTGGGCCTCCATACTGACAGGACACCCCATGGCTGTGGGGCACCACGACCCCCATTGCTGCAAAGAATCAGAGCCCCATAGCCATAGGGGCACCATGACCCCTATAGCCATTAGAATCGGAACCCCATAGCCATTAGAACCATTAGAAACCCCATAGCCAAGGGACACTGGAAACCCCATAGCCATTAGAATCAGAACCCCATAGCCATTAGAATCAGAACCCCATAGCCATGGGACACTGGGAACCCCATAGCCATTAGAATCAGAACCCCATAGCCAAGGGACACTGGAAACCCCATAGCCATTAGAATCAGAACCCCATAGCCAAGGGACACTGGAAACCCATAGCCATTAGAATCAGAACCCCATAGCCATTAGAATCAGAACCCCATAGCCATAGGGCGCTGGGACCACCACAGCCACAAAGAATTGGGAATCCCCATAGTCATGGGGCAGTGGGACCCCTATAGACATTAGAATCAGAACCCCAGAGCCATGGGACACTGGAAACCCCATAGCCATTAGAATCAGAACCCCATAGCCATAGGGCGCTGGGACCACCATAGCCACAGAGAATTGGGAACCCCACAGCCACAGAGAACCAGAACCCCATAACCATGGGGCACCATGACCCCTATAAGCCATTAGAATTGGGAACCCCATAGCCATTAGAACCATTAGAAACCCCATAGCCATTAGAACCATTAGAAACCCCATAGCCAAGGGACACTGGAAACCCCATAGCCATTAGAATCAGAACCCCATAGCCATAGGGTGCTGGGACAACCATAGCCACAGAGAATTGGGAACCCCATAGCCACAGAGAACCAGAACCCCATAACCATGGCGCACCATGACCCCTATAGCCATTAGAATCAGAACCCCACAGCCATTAGAATCAGAACCCCATAGAAAAGGGACACTGGGAACCCCATAGCCATTAGAATCAGAACCCCATAGCCAAGGGACACTGGAAACCCCATAGCCATTAGAATCAGAACCCCAGAGCCATTAGAATCAGAACCCCATAGACAAGGGACACTGGGAACCCCATAGCCATTAGAATCAGAACCCCATAGCTATTAGAATCAGAACCCCATAGCCATGGGACACTGGAAACCCCATAGCCATTAGAATCAGAACCCCATAGCCACGGGACACTGGAAACCCCATGGCCATTTGAACCAGAACCCCATAGCCACTAGAACCAGAACCCCATAGCCATTAGAACCAGAACCCCATAGCCATTAGAACCAGAACCCCGTAGCCATTAGAACCAGAACCCCATAGCCATTAGAACCAGAACCCCGTAGCCAAGGGACACTGGAAACCCCATAGCCATTAGAATCAGAACCCCATCGCCATTAGAATCAGAACCCCATAGCCATGGGATACTGGAAACCCCATAGCCATTAGAATCAGAACCCCATAGCCATGGGACACTGGAAACCCCATAGCCATTAGAATCAGAACCCCATAGCTATAGGGCACTGGGACCACCATAGCCACAGAGAATTGGGAACCCCACAGCCACAGAGAACCAGAACCCCATAACGATGGGGCACCATGACCCCTATAAGCCATTAGAATTGGGAACCCCATAGCCATTAGAACCATTAGAAACCCCATAGCCAAGGGACACTGGAAACCCCATAGCCATTAGAATCAGAACCCCATAGCCATTAGAATCAGAACCCCATAGCCATGGGACACTGGAAACCCCATAGCCATTAGAATCAGAACCCCATAGCCATTAGAATCAGAACCCCATAGCCATTAGAATCAGAACCCCATAGCCAAGGAACACTGGGAACCTCACAATCACTAAGACTTGGGAATCCCACAAACATGGGGCACTGGGACCCCCATAGCCATTAGAATCAGAGCCCCATAGCCATAGGGCACTGGGTCAACCATAGCCACAGAGAATTGGGAACCCCATAGTCACAGAGTACCAGAACCCCATAACCATGGGGCACCATGACCCCTATAGCCATTAGAATCAGAACCCCATAGCCATTAGAATAAGAACCCCATAGACAAGGGACACTGGAAACCCCATAGCCATTAGAACCATTAGAAACCCCATAGCCAAGGGACACTGGGAATCCCATAGCCATTAGAATCAGAGCCCCATAGCCATTAGAATCAGAGCCCCATAGCCATGGGACACTGGAAACCCCATAGCCATTAGAATCAGAACCCCAGAGCCATTAGAATCAGAACCCCATAGCCAAGAGACACTGGAAACCCCATAGCCATTAGAATCGGAACCCCATAGCCATTAGAATCAGAACCCCATAGCCATAGGGTGCTGGGACCACCATAGCCACAGAGAATTGGGAACCCCATAGTCACAGAGAACCAGAACCCCATAACCATGGGGCACCATGACCCCTATAGCCATTAGAATCAGAACCCCATAGCCAAGGGACACTGGAAACCCCATAGCCATTAGAACCATTAGAAACCCCATAGCCAAGGGACACTGGAAATCCCATAGCCATTAGAATCAGAACCCCATAGCCATTAGACCCAGAACCCCATAGCCATTAGAACAATTAGAAACCCCATAGCCAAGGGACACTGGAAACCCCATAGCCATTAGAACCATTAGAAACCCCATAGCCATTAGAATCAGAACAGGGCACCAAGGCGCTCCTATAACCACAGGACATCGGGAATCTCAGCCGTGGGGCACGAGGCCCTTCATGGCCAATGGGGCACTGACCCCCCCCCGCTCACATCCAGTGATGTGGGGGACGACACTTTGGGGTCTCAGCTCCTTGCTGAGGCAGCACCAGGAGCCTCCAAACTCTCCCACGTCTCCCCAAAAACCGCATCCCTTACACAGAGGGGGGGCTGTGCTTCCCACCAACCCTTGTTTCCAGCCCGTCACCCCACCGTCCTCATAGGGACAGACGATGGCAGACCCACAGAATGGGAACAGTGGCCATCAGGGGGGGGCTGCCCCCACCCCAATTAGCGGTGCTCCCTCATCCCAGCTGAGCCCGGCGGTGGGGACAGTGGAGCTGTTAGTGCCAGAGGAGCCCAAAGGAAAACGTGTTAGTGCAGCTGGGGGACGGGGGCCCTGACAGCTTCACCTCAACGTGACAAATGCCATTTGTCATCGCTCAGCCTGGAAAATAAAGTAAATCTAGAGATGCGGCCCCCTAGCTCCCCCCCCCCCCCCCCAGGGATGGCAATCTGCGGTCTGCTATCTGGTCGGTGAGTGATGGCTCCCTGGGGGAAGGTGGGGAAATGAGCTGCATGAATCTCTGCAGCTGGGGCTCTGCAGCATCCTGCGCTGTTGGGGGATAGGAGGGGAACGGGGGGCAGGATGTGGGCACTGCACAGCGCAGCCGGGGGTCAGGGGCAACGCCATGGGGTGAGTGGGTCCTCACAGAGCACAGAGGCATGGAACAGGGTGGGTTGGAAAGGACTTTATAGATGACAGTGATACAGGATTGGTTGGGTTGGGAAGGACACTATATAGAGGATTGTATGGAATTGACAGGTTGGAAGGGAGCTTACGGACTACAGAGCCATAGGTTCTGTTGGGCTGTGTTGGAAGGCAGCTACAGATTAGAGACACAGAACTGGGCGGGCTGTGCTGGGTTGGAAGGGTCCTTGCAGATCATAGAGCCATGGGATGGTCAGGTTGGGTTGGGTTGGAAGGGTCCTTGCAGATCATAGAGCCATGGGATGGTCAGGTTGGGTTGGGTTGGGAGGGTCCTTGCAGATCATAGAGCCATGGGATGGTCAGGTTGGGTTGGGTTGGAAGGGTCCTTGCAGATCATAGGGCTATGGAATGGCTGGGTTGGGTTGGGTTGGGTTGGAAGGGTCCTTACAGACGACAGAGCCATGGAATGGCTGGGTTGGGTTGAAAGTTACCTTACAGATTATATCTATCTACCTTACAGATTACAAAGACATGAAATGGGTTGTGTTGGAAGGGTCCTTACAGACCACAGAGCCATGGGATGGTTGTGCTGTATTGGGTTGCATTGGAAGGGTCCTTACAGACCACAGAGCCATGGAATGGTTGTGCTGTATTGTGTTGGGTTGTGTTGGAAGGGTCCTTACAGACCACAGAGCCATGGGATGGTCGTGCTGTATTGGGTTGTGTGGTGTTGGAAGGGTCCTTGCAGACCACAGAGCCATAGGATGGTTGTGCTGTATTGGGTTGGGTTGTGTTGGAAGGGTCCTTGCAGACCACAGAGCCATAGGATGGTTGTGCTGTATTGGGTTGGGTTGTGTTGGAAGGGTCCTTGCAGACCACAGAGGCATGGAATGGTTGTGCTGTATTGGGTTGCATTGGAAGGGTCCTTGAAGACCACAGAGCCATGGAATGGTTGTGCTGTATTGGGTTGGGTTGTGTTGGAAGGGTCCTTGCAGACCACAGAGCCATAGGATGGTTGTGCTGTATTGTGTTGGGTTGTGTTGGAAGGGTCCTTGCAGACCACAGAGGCATGGAATGGTTGTGCTGTATTGGGTTGTGTGGTGTTGGAAGGGTCCTTGCAGACCACAGAGCCATAGGACGGTTGTGCTGTATTGGGTTGGGTGGTGTTGGAAGGGTCCTTGCAGACCACAGAGGCATAGAATGGTTGTGCTGTATTGGGTTGGGTTGCATTGGAAGGGTCCTTACAGACCACAGAGCCATGGGATGGTTGTGCTGTATTGGGTTGCATTGGAAGGGTCCTTACAGACCACAGAGGCATGGAATGGTTGTGCTGTATTGGGTTGGGTGGTGTTGGAAGGGTCCTTGCAGACCACAGAGCCATGGAATGGTTGTGCTGCATTGTGTTGGGTTGTGTTGGAAGGGTCCTTACAGACCACAGAGCCATGGGATGGTTGTGCTGTATTGGGTTGCATTGGAAGGGTCCTTACAGACCACAGAGCCATGGGATGGTTGTGCTGTATTGGGTTGCATTGGAAGGGTCCTTACAGACCACAGAGGCATGGAATGGTTGTGCTGTATTGGGTTGGGTTGTGTTGGAAGGGTCCTTGCAGACCACAGAGGCATGGAATGGTTGTGCTGTATTGGGTTGGGTTTGAAGGGTCCTTGCAGACCACAGAGGCATGGAATGGTTGTGCTGTATTGGGTTGCATTGGAAGGGTCCTTACAGACCACAGAGCCATGGAATGGTTGTGCTGTATTGGGTTGTGTGGTGTTGGAAGGGTCCTTACAGACCACAGAGCCATGGAATGGTTGTGCTGTATTGTGTTGGGTTGGAAAGGTCCTTGCAGACCACAGAGCCATGGAATGGTTGTGCTGTATTGTGTTGTGTTGGAAGGGTCCTTGCAGACCACAGAGCCATGGAATGGTTGTGCTGTATTGGGTTGTGTTGTGTTGGAAGGGTCCTTACAGACCACAGAGCCATAGGATGGTTGTGCTGTATTGGGTTGGGTTGGAAGGGTCCTTGCAGACCACAGAGCCATAGGATGGTTGTGCTGCATTGTGCCATTACTTTGGGAAGGACAGATTTGGATGGGAAGGACGGATTCAGATGTGTGTGGGCACTACTTCAACACAAACCCTTTCATCTTTTAACAGCTGTTCTCCTCCCATTTTTACCCTTCTTCTTTAACACCCTGCATTTCCTGTGGTTCTACAAGCTGAGGGGCCGAGGAGGTGCGAGCAGCGCTCACCACTGCCTGCAGTGCACACTTCCACAGTTCAGGAGGAGATCCAAGTGCTTTAATACAACGAAATAGCAGGCCCTACAGCTGTCATTCGCTCACGCTGTGCGGTCACTTTCTACCACTGCGTCCAGTTCTGGGCTGCCCAGCACAAAACAGACAGGGATCTCTTGGGAAGAGTCCAGCGGAGGGCCACCAAGATGGTGAGGGGCCTGGAGCATCTCTGCTATGGGGAAAGGCTGAGTGAGCTGGGTCTGTTCAGCATGGAGGAAAGAAGGCTGAGAGGGGAGCTGATCCAGGTCTGTCAGTATCTGAGGTGTGGGGGGCAGAATGGCGAGGCCGGACTGTTTTCAGTGGGGAGTGGAGACAGGACGAGGGGAAACGGCTGGAAACTGCAGCATAGGAAGTTGTGCACCAATGTGCACAAGAACTTCTGTACAGTGAGGTGACGGAGCACTGGAACAGGCTGCAGGGAGGGGGAGGAGTCTATGGGTCCCAACGTGTCTCTATGGGTCCCAACGTGTCTCTATGGGTCCCAACGTGTCTCTATGGGTCCCAACGTGTCCCTATGGGTCCCAAAGTGTCCCAATGGGTCCCAACGTCTCTCTATGGTCCCACTGTTCACTGGAACAGGCTGCCCAGGGAGGTGGGGGAGTCTATGGGTCCCAATGTGTCTCTATGGGTCCCAATGTGTCTCTATGGGTCCCAACGTGTCTCTATGGGTCCCAACATGTCTCTATGGGTCCCACTGTTCACTGGAACAGGCTGCCCAGGGAGGTGGTGGAGTCTCCTGCTCTGGAGATGTTCAAGACCTGCCTGGATGCCGACCTGTGCGACCTGCTGTAGGGAACCTGCTTTGGCAGGGGGTTGGACTCCATGATCCCTGCAGCTCCCTTCCAACCCTACAGTTCTGTGATGCTGTGATACTGTGATACCACGTAGGGGAGTCAGGTTTCTGTGTTCTGGTCTGACAAAACGACCCACAGACCGTCCCCATTCGGAACTGAGCCACAAGGATCTCCACCTCCAACTCCTGCCTTCGCACAGCACCGCTCAAAACTCAGAACCCAAAAAAACCCCAAAGGAAAGAACTCCATTGAGCGACTTCTGCCTGCTGACGTGGGCTTAGGATCAGCAAAATCCCCCGCTCCCAGCCCCGAGCCCCAAGCCCAGAGGTAAAGAGAGCAGCACAGAGCAGAGAGCAGAGCAGACTGAGCGCCCCACACTGTACCTTGGTCTCTACCTTTATCCCCAGAACCTGCAAAACAAGACACGGGCATTGAGCGGCGGTGCCGTCCATAGGACCAGTGGTCCTTGCACAGCCCCCCTCCTCCCCACCCTGACACCCCGAGTGCTCCGTGCCCCCCGGCCCGATGCCCACCTTGGTGCTGAAGTACTGGGAGATGTTCCTCAGGATGTCGGCCTCGACGCGGGACAGCAGCAGCTCCCTGGGAGCGTGAGCGGCCACGAACCCGTAGCACAGGATCAGGGCGCTCTTGATCTTCTCCACTTCGTGGTCGCTGCGGTCCTGGTGGGGGAGATGGGATGGATCAGTGGGGGCTTTGGGGGAATCAGGGCCCCCTCCTTGTGGTTTGAGGTCTTTACGCCCCATTCTGTCAGCAGCAGATGTGCCCAGAGCCCCATAGGACCACATTCGGGCACGTCCTCGCCTGAGACATGGGTTCCTGTTTGCCACCCACAGTCGTCAATGCAGCTCTGGCATAAGATGGTTGGGTTGGAAAGGTCATTAAAAGCTCATAGAGCCTTGGGATGGTTGGGTTGGAAAGGTGCTAAAGATTGTAGAACCACCGAGTGGTTGGGTTGGAAGGGCCCTTAAAGATCACAGAACCACAGCACAGTTGGGTTGGAAAGGACCCCCCCAGCCAAGTCCTGCCATGGGCTGGCTGCCCCCCACCACTTCTGCCTGTCCAGGGCCCACCAACAGCCTCAGGCACTTCTCCCCTTTGTCCTAACAGCTGCTCCATCCCCTGAGCATCCCTGCGCCCTCTCCCTTCCCTTCCCCTTCCCCTTCCCCTTCCCCTTCCCCTTCCCCTTCCCCTTCCCCTTCCCCTTCCCCTTTCCCTTCCCTTCCCCTCCCCCCTTATCTCCCCTCCCCTCCCCCCTCCTTTCCTCCCCTCCCCCCTCCTTTCCTCCCCTCCCCTCTTATCTCCCTTCCCCTCCCCTCTTATCTCCCCTCCCCTCCCCCCTTATCTCCCCTCCCCTCTTATCTCCCCTCCCCTCCCCCCTTATCTCCCCTCCCCTCCCCTCCCCTCCCCTCTCCTCTCCCCCCTCCCCTCCCCTCTCCTCTCCCCCCTCCCCTCCCCTCTTATCTCCCCTCCCCTCCCCTCCCCTCTCCTCTCCTCTCCTCCCCTCCCCTCTCCCCTCCTCTCCTCTCCCCTCCTCTCCTCTCCTCTCCTCTCCTCTCCTCTCCTCTCCTCTCCTCTCCTCTCCTCTCCTCTCCTCTCCTCTCCTCTCCTCTCCTCTCCTCTCCTCTCCTCTCCTCTCCTCTCCTCTCCTCTCCTCTCCTCTCCTCTCCTCTCCTCTCCTCTCCCCTCCCCTCCCTCCTCCTTTCCTCCCCTCCCCCCTCCTCCTCCCCTCCCCTCCCCTCCCCTCCCCTCCCCTCCCCCCCTCCCCTCCCCTCCCCTCCCCTCCCCTCCCCTCCCCCCCTTATCTCCCCTTATCTCCCCTTATCTCCCCTTATCTCTCCTCTCCTCTCCTCTCCTCTCCTCTCCTCTCCTCTCCTCTCCTCTCCTCTCCTCTCCTCTCCTCTCCTCTCCTCTCCTCTCCTCTCCTCTCCTCTCCTCTCCTCTCCTCTCCTCTCCTCTCCTCTCCTCTCCTCTCCTCTCCTCTCCTCCTGCATCGGGGTCCTCAGACCAAGACACGGTGCTGCCAATCTCCCTCTCTACAGTTCGGGATCCTCCAGCCCCACACCAAACACAGCACATCCAGAGCCGCCCCCCACAGCCCTTAGGAGGCACTGGGGCCCCTTACCTTGAAAATACTGAACAGCCCCACGGATTTCTTGAAGACATCAGACCGCACAAAATCCTCCAGCTTGGCCAGCGTTTCCTCCAGGTGATTTATTGCACATATCCCGAAGCAGGAAGCGAGTCCCTGGAGGGAGCGGTGAAAACGCATTAGCAGAAAGCAATTAATTCCCAACCCCACTGACACTTGAATAGAGCCCCCCTTGATTGCTTTCATTCCCGGCAGCTGAGCCGTGCCCAGCAGAGCTCAGCGCTGGCAACCACCCCCCCCCCCCCTTTGGGGACACAAGGTGACACCAGCAAGGCAGCACCACGCAGGAGAGGTCAGGCTGCAACGCCATCAGCTGTTCATGCAGCCCTCAGCGGAGCCGTGCAAAACTGGAGCAGCACGAGACAGTGCAAAGCTGGAGCACAGCATCCCAAACCACACAGAATCACAAGGTTGGAAACGACCTGCAAGATCAGCCAGTCCAACCCCCCTCCCGTTGCTATCAGTACCAGCAGCACTAAACCACATCTCGCAGCTCCTCATCCAGGCGCCTCTTGAACACAACCAGGGATGGCGACTCCACCACCTCCCTGTGCAGCCATTGCAGGGCCTGACCACCCTCTGAGAGAAGAAGTTTCTCCCCATATCCAACATAAACCTCCTCTGGTACAACTTCTTGCCATTTCCTCAGCTCCTACTATTTGCCTGGGAGAAGAGGCCAGGCCCTTTTGCACCACAACCTGCCTTCAGGAGGTTGTACAGTGCAGTGAGCTCTGCCCTGAGCTCCTCTTCTCACACTGAACATTCCCAGCTCCTTCAGCGTCTCCTCACCAGCCCTGTGCTCCAGACCCCTCACCAGCTTCGTTGCTTCCTTTGAACACGTTCCAGGGCCTCAATGTCTTTCTTGTAGTGAGGGGCCCAAAACTGAACACAGCACTCGAGGTGCGGCCTCACCAGTGCTGAGTACAGGGGATGCTCACCTCCCTGCTCCTGCTGGCAGCACTGTTTCTGATGCAGGCCAGGATGCTGTTGGCCCTCTTGGCCACCTGGGCACACTGTGGGCTCATGGTGAACAATAGGTCAACTGTTGGCCGACTGCTGATCAACCCTTGGGTCAACCATTGGCCAACAACTGGTCACCATTGGTCAACTGCCGGACAAGCACTGGTCAAACCATTGCACAACCACTGCACGGCTGCTGGTCAACCACTGGATCGACTGTTGGTTAACCATCGGATCAACCATTGGTCAAACACTGGTTGACTACTGGTCAACTGCTGGTCAATCGTTGGTCACACATGGGTAGAACACTGGACAACCATTGGTCAGTTGCTGGTAAGACACTGGACAAACATTGGTTGAATACTAGTCAACCATTAGTCAACCTTTGGGCAAACATTGGTCATCTATTCGTCAACTGTTGGATCAACTGTGGGGTCAACCATTGGCCATCCATTGGCCATCCATTGGTCAACCACTGGTCAACCACTGGCCACCCATTGGTCAACCATTGGTCAACCATTGGCCAACCATTGGCCATCCATTGGTCAACCACTGGTCAACCATTGGCCATCCATTGGTCAACCATTGGCCACCCATTGGTCAACCATTGGTCAACCATTGGCCATCCATTGGTCAACCATCGGTCAACCATTGGCCATCCATTGGTCATCCATTGGCCATCCATTGGCCATCCATTGGTCAACCATTGGCCATCCATTGGTCAACCATTGGCCATCCATTGATCAACCATCAGTCAACCTTTGGCCACCCACTGGTCAACCATTGGCCACCCATTGGCCAAACACTGGTCAACCATTGGTCAACCATTGGTCAACCATTGGCCAACCACTGGCCAACCATTGGTCAACCTTTGGCCATCCATTGGCCAACCATTGGTCAACCACTGGCCACCCATTGGCCACCCATTGGTGAACCTTTGGCCATCCATTGGTCAACCATTGGTCAACCATTGGCCATCCATTGGTCAACCATTGGCCATCCATTAGTCAACCACTGGTCATCCATTGGCCATCCATTGGTCAACCATTGGTCAACCATTGGCCATCCATTGGTCAACCATTGGTCAACCATTGGCCATCCATTGGTCAACCATTGGCCATCCATTGGTCAACCACTGGTCAACCATTGGCCATCCATTGGTCAACCATTGGTCATCCATTGGCCATCCATTGGTCAACCACTGCTTAACTGTTGGCCAATCAGAACCTGCAAGTCCTTTTTGCCCAATTGTTTTGCCATGCACCCCACTGCATCTGTGAGCATGTGGCTCTGCAGAGCACAGCGTGGAGGAAGGACAGACAACAGCAGTGCAGCCAAGGGCCCCAGGAAGCCCCGTAGCCCCATGGGGACACATGATCCCCAGCCTGGGGATGCAGCAGGACCCCAAATCCCCTTCAGGCAATGGGTGCAGGCAGAACCCCCCAGCCCCTCTCACCTCCCACTCTGCCTCCTCGTTGTACCGGGCCGTTTCCAGCAGCTCCTGCAGCTGTTTCTGGACCAACTCCTTGCTGACGCACGCCCCGAGCGTCGTCCCGATGCATTTGTACAGAAAGTTCTGGAAGGACAAAGGGGCGTTGGGGATCTGAGCCTCCAGCATGGCCAAGAGGAGCTGGGACACAGCGGGGGACAGCAGGACAGACGTCAGGACTGACTGACTGCCCCTGGCTGAGCTCTTGACAAGTCGTGGGGCAGAACTGACCGCACGCACTGGAAATGGGAAGAATTCCGTTTCCAAATGCGTCCACCCACCCCAATGAACGCCTTGCTATTTTAATTCTCTCCCGACACCCTTCTCCCAGCAGCAGGAAGGACGATGCTTTGGAAAGCACCATTTGCCAGGCTGGTCCCAGTGAGGACGGACCCAGCGCCAGCCCCGCATCCGTCACCTTTTCAGTGGGGAATCCGTTGTAGCCGTTCAGCTGCCGGCACATCTCTGTCACAAAGTGGCAGATCCAAGCGTTGTCCGAAACGGATGCCAGCGTTTCCTGGAGGAGCTGGGTCACAAAACCACAGGACGGTCAAGGTTGGGAAGTTCTAGAGCTCCCCCAGCCCCGTCTGGCCCCCACCTTCCACCCTCACCCCCCAGATACCCATCAGCAATGCTCAGACCCCTCTCAGCCAGCTGCACAGCCCCGGGGCTCTCAGCCCATCCCCACCAGGAGGGGCTCCAGGCCCCCCCATCCCCACACCCTCCGCTGGGCTCTCCCAGCACTTCCCAGTCTGCCCTGAACTGGGAGCCCAGCGCCGGGTGCAGCGCTGCAGCAGTGCCTGCAGGGCAGAGCAGAGGGGAGCAGCACCTCCCTGCCCTGCTGGCTGCGCTCTGGCAATGGACCACAGGGTCCCGTTGGACCTCCTGGCCACCAAGGTTCACTGCTGGCTCCTGGTCAACCGTTGGTGAACCGCTGGTCAACCATTTGACACCTGTTGGTCAACCATTGACCAACAATTGGTCAACCACTGGGTCAGATGTTGGTCAACCATTGGTCAACCACTGGGTCAGATGTTGGTCAACCATTGGTCAACCACCGGTCAACCCTTGGGTCAACCACCGTTCAACTATTGGGTCAACCCATTAGTCAACTGCTGGTCAATCATTAACCAATCACTGCCCACCATACCTAAAGGTCCTTCTCTAAAGAGCTCCCTTCCAGCAGCTCAGCCCCAGCCTGTTCTGGTTGTGCAGTCATTCCCCACCCAAGATGGAGGCCCCTCCACTCGCCCCACGTCGAACTTCATGCTGTTTTCCTCCACCCATCACCCTTGCTGTATGTTCCCTGCTCCCAGCCCAGAAATGCACCTTTATTCCCCCTATTCCCAGGCCACGAGAAACGGCCCCAGGTCAATCCAACACCATCAGCAGAGCACCACAAGCTCCGCTCGGGTTAATTACCTCTCCGTGTCCTGTTTTAAGGCTCTCCAATTAAGCAGCAGACAAACTACGGCCCCAGCCCGGTACATGGATCCCAAATACCACAGCCACCCCCTCTTTGCCATCCCACCTTCGCACAGCAGTGTGGAAGCACTCACCAGCAGCAGCTCCTCCTCCCACTCCTCCAGGTGCAGCGACTTATCAGTGTTCTCTAGGAAAAATCACCTTTGTGCTCTTCCAGCCCCAAAGGGTCTCAGGCAGCCCCCGACCCCAACAAAGAAACCCCCTCCTACCCTCGATGCGCTCCACCAGCACAGGAACCCTTTTGCTCCAGAGCTGCTCCAGGGCAGGGTGAACGCTGCAGCACAACGCCTGCAGGAGCCGCAGGGCTGCTGCACCCCGACCGTCCCCGGTGTACGGCCGGGAGGACACCACCTGGAAAGGGAGAATGAGATGCGTTGGGTTGGGAGGGTCCTGAAAGGTCACAGAGCCATAGAAGGGGCTGGGAGAGCCCTTGAAGGTCATAGAGGTAGAGAAGGGGTTGAGAGGGTCCTTGAAGGACAGAGAGGCATGGAAGAGTTGGGTTGGGAGGGTCCTGAAAGTTCACAGAGCCATAGAAGGGGTTGGGAGAGCCCTTGAAGGTCATAGAGGTAGAGAAGGGGTTGAGAGGGTCCTTGAAGGACACAGAGGTAGAGAAGGGGTTGAGAGGGTCCTTGAAGGACACAGAGGTAGAGAAGAGTTGGGTTGGGAGGGTCCTGAAAGGTCACAGAGCCATAGAAGGGGCTGGGAGAGCCCTTGAAGGTCATAGAGGTAGAGAAGGGGTTGAGAGGGTCCTTGAAGGACACAGAGGTAGAGAAGGGGTTGAGAGGGTCCTTGAAGGACACAGAGGCATGGAAAACTTGGGTTGGGAGGGTCCTGAAAGGTCACAGAGCCATAGAATGGGTTGAGAGGGTCCTTGAAGGACACAGAGGTAGAGAAGGGGCTGAGAGGGTCCTTGAAGGACACAGAGGTAGAGAAGGGGTTGCGAGGGTCCTTGAAGGACACAGAGGCATGGAAGAGTTGGGTTGGGAGGGTCTTGAAAGTTCACAGAGCCATAGAATGGCTTGAGAGGGTCCTTGAAGGACACAGAGGTAGAGAAGGGGTTGAGAGGGTCCTTGAAGGACACAGAGGTAGAGAAGGGGTTGCGAGGGTCCTTGAAGGACAGAGAGGCATGGAAGAGTTGGGTTGGGAGGGTCCTGAAAGGTCACAGAGCCATAGAAGGGGCTGGGAGAGCCCTTGAAGGTCATAGAGGTTGAGAAGGGGTTGAGAGGGTCCTTGAAGGACAGAGAGGCATGGAAGAGTTGGGTTGGGAGGGTCCTGAAAGGTCACAGAGCCATAGAAGGGGCTGGGAGAGCCCTTGAAGGTCATAGAGGTAGAGAAGGGGTTGAGAGGGTCCTTGAAGGACACAGAGGCATGGAAGAGTTGGGTTGGGAGGGTCCTGAAAGTTCACAGAGCCATAGAAGGGGTTGAGAGAGTCCTTGAAGGACACAGAGGTAGAGAAGAGGTTGAGAGGGTCCTTGAAGGACACAGAGGTAGAGAAGGGGTTGAGAGGGTCCTTGAAGGACACAGAGGTAGAGAAGGGGTTGAGAGGGTCCTTGAAGGACACAGAGGTAGAGAAGGGGTTGAGAGGGTCCTTGAAGAACACAGAGGCATGGAAGAGTTGGGTTGGGAGGGTCCTGAAAGTTCACAGAGCCATAGAAGGGGTTGAGAGGGTCCTTGAAGGACACAGAGGTAGAGACGAGGTTGAGAGGGTCCTTGAAGGTCATAGAGGTAGAGAAGGGGTTGAGAGGGTCCTTGAAGGACAGAGAGGCATGGAAGAGTTGGGTTGGGAGGGTCCTGAATGTTCACAGAGCCATAGAAGGGGTTGGGAGAGCACTTGAAGGTCATAGAGGTAGAGAAGGGGTTGCGAGGGTCCTTGAAGGACACAGAGGCATGGAAGAGTTGGGTTGGGAGGGTCCTGAAAGGTCACAGAGCCATAGAAGGGGCTGGGAGAGCCCTTGAAGGTCATAGAGGTAGAGAAGGGGTTGAGAGGGTCCTTGAAGGACACAGAGGCATGGAAGAGTTGGGTTGGGAGGGTCCTGAAAGTACACAGAGCCATAGAATGGGCTGGGAGACCCCTTGAAGGTCACAGAGGTAGAGAAGGGGTTGTGAGGGTCCTTGAACGACACAGAGGTAGAGAAGCGGTTGAGAAGGTCCTTGAACGACACAGAGGCATGGAAGAGTTGGGTTGGGAGGGTCCTGAAAGTTCACAGAGCCACAGAATGGGTTGAGAGGGTCCTTGAAGGACACAGAGGCATGGAAGAGTTGGGTTGGGAGGGTCCTGAAAGTACACAGAGCCATAGAAGGGGTTGGGAGAGCCCTTGAAGGTCATAGAGGTAGAGAAGGGGTTGCGAGGGTCCTTGAAGGACACAGAGGTAGAGAAGGGGTTGCGAGGGTCCTTGAACGACACAAAGGCATGGAAGAGTTGGGTTGGGAGGGTCCTGAATGTTCACAGAGCCATAGAAGGGGTTGGGAGAGCACTTGAAGGTCATAGAGGTAGAGAAGGGGTTGCGAGGGTCCTTGAAGGACACAGAGGCATGGAAGAGTTGGGTTGGGAGGGTCCTGAAAGGTCACAGAGCCATAGAAGGGGCTGGGAGAGCCCTTGAAGGTCATAGAGGTAGAGAAGGGGTTGAGAGGGTCCTTGAAGGACACAGAGGCATGGAAGAGTTGGGTTGGGAGGGTCCTGAAAGTACACAGAGCCATAGAATGGGCTGGGAGACCCCTTGAAGGTCACAGAGGTAGAGACGAGGTTGAGAGGGTCCTTGAAGGTCATAGAGGTAGAGAAGGGGTTGCGAGGGTCCTTGAAGGACACAGAGCAATAAAAAAGGCAGTGCTAGAAGGGTCGCTGAAGATCAAACAAGCATGGAATTAGAGTATGACTTGGGTTGGAAGGGTCCTTAAAGATGACAAAGCCATAGAATGAGTTGGGTTGGGAAGGTCCTTAAAGGTCACAGAATCATGGAGTGACTGGGTTGGAAGGGTCATTAAAGATCAAAAAAGCATGGAGTTACAGCATGACCTGGGTTGGAAGCATCCTTGCAGATCAGAGACCCACAGGATGGGTTGGGTTGGGTTGGAAAGAATCCCTCAGCCCAATCCCTGCCGTGGGGTGGCTGCCCCCCGGCTCAGGCTGCCCAGGACCCCACCCCACAGCCTCCAGGGTTGGGGCACCCACAGCTCCGGGCAGCAGTGCTGGGGCTGCACCACCTCTGGGTGAAGGATTTCCCCACATCTGACCCCAAGCTGCCTTCTGTTGGGTTCAACCCATTCCCCCACATCCCACTGCCCCCATTTGATCACCCAACGAGGTGATCCAGCCCCCACACCACGTACCAGCAACCGCGTCGTCAGGGCGTGGGGCGAAGGAAGATTTCCTACAAACAGAAGGGAAATGGCATCAGACAGCATCCCGACCCTGAGCAGATCGACCTTTTCTGCACACCCGTACCAACCGTTGAGGTCATATGGGATCAGGGATGCGTTCCCTCCCTCCTCTCGTTTCTTCACAGATAAATGCATGAGGCTCTTGCAGATGGGAGTCAGCGCGTTGGTGAACTGCACGGGGGTGATGAACTCCAGCAGGTACGGCCACAGCACCTGGGGGGGAGTGGGGGGATGCAGAGCCCACAGCACGGCGGGACAGGAGGGGGGAGATGCCAGCTCCGGGGGTATTCAAATCCACAGCATCGTGGAATTGTTAAGGTTGGATGAGACTTCTGAGGTCCCCAACCCACCTCGCCACAGTCTTAAATAGACCTACAGAGTCATTAAGGTTGGAAGAGACCTGCAGGATCGTCCAGTCCAACGCCAACCCATCCCACCACGACCCTAAATAGACTCTTAGAGTCAATGAAGGGACCTACAAGATTCTCCAGCCCAACCCTCACCCAGTCCACCATGGCCCTCAACAGACCCCTAGTGTCATCCAACTTGGGAGAAACCTCTTGAATCCCCAAGTCCAATGGTCAACTCACCCCACTGCGACCCTAAACAGAACCAGGGACTCAGTGAGGTTGGAGCAGACCACCAAGATCATCCAGTCCAACCCCAACCCAGCCCACCATGGCGCTAAGTAGAACCATATTGGAAGAGACCTACAAGATTCTCCAGCCCAACCCTCACCCAGCCCACCTAACAACAGACCCATACAGTCATCAACCTTGGGAGAAACCTCTTGAATCCCCAAGTCCAATGGTCAACTCACCCCACTGCGACCCTAAACAGAACCAGGGACTCAGTGAGGTTGGAGCAGACCACCAAGATCATCCAGTCCAACCCCAACCCAGCCCACCATGGCGCTAAGTAGAACCATATTGGAAGAGACCTCCAAGATTCTCCAGCCCAACCCTCACCCAGCCCACCTAACAACAGACCCATAGAGTCATCCAACTTGGGAGAAACCTCTCAAATCCCCAAGTCCAATGGTCAACTCACCCCACTGCGACCCTAAACAGAACCAGGGACTCAGTGAGGTTGGAGCAGACCACCAAGATCATCCAGTCCAACCCCAACCCAGCCCACCATGGCGCTAAGTAGAACCATATTGGAAGAGACCTACAAGATTCTCAAGCCCAACTCATCTCCACATTGACCCTAAATAGAACCACAGAGTCATTAAGGTCAGAAGAGAACTCCAAGATTCTCCAGCCCAACCCTCACCCAGCCCACCTAACAACAGACCCCTAGAGTCATCAACCTTGGGAGAAACCTCTTGAATCCCCAAGTCCAATGGTCAACTCACCCCACTGTGACCCTAAACAGAACCAGGGACTCGGTGAGGTTGGAGCAGACCACCAAGATCATCCAGTCCAACCCCAACCCAGCCCACCATGGCGCTAAGTAGAACCATACACTCACTGATATTGGAAGAGACCTACAAGATTCTCCAGCCCAACCCTCACCCAGCCCACCATCGCCCTCAACAGACCCATACAGTCATCCAACTTGGGAGAAACCTCTTGAATCCCCAAGTCCAATGGTCAACTCACCCCACTGCGACCCTAAACAGAACCAGGGACTCAGTGAGGTTGGAGCAGACCACCAAGATCATCCAGTCCAACCCCAACCCAGCCCACCATGGCGCTAAGTAGAACCATATTGGAAGAGACCTACAAGATTCTCAAGCCCAACTCATCTCCACATTGACCCTAAATAGAACCACAGAGTCGTTAAGGTCAGAAGAGAACTCCAAGATCATCCAATCCAACCCTCACCCAGCCCACCTAACAACAGACCCATAGAGTCATCCAACTTGGGAGAAACCTCTCGAATCCCCAAGTCCAATGGTCAACTCACCCCACTGCGACCCTAAACAGAACCAGGGACTCAGTGAGGTTGGAGCAGACCACCAAGATCATCCAGTCCAACCCCAACCCAGCCCACCATGGCGCTAAGTAGAACCATATTGGAAGAGAACTACAAGATTCTCAAGCCCAACTCATCTCCACATTGACCCTAAATAGAACCACAGAGTCATTAAGGTCAGAAGAGAACTCCAAGATCATCCAATCCAACCCCAACTCTCTCTACCACGACCGTAAAGGGACCCGTAGACTCATAAAAGTTGGAAATGACCTCCGAGATCCCCAACCCCACTCCAACCCGTCCTACTCGACGTGACCCCAAATTCCACACCTCCCCGGTTTGAACAACCCCAGGGACGATGACCCCCCCCCCAACCTCCACTTCCCCATTCCGGTTCCTAACAAAGCACTCAGTGGGGTTTTCTGCTTTAGTGGGGAAATATTAACAGCAGGTGGACGGTTGGGCTGGATGACCTGGGAGGTCCATTCCAGCCTCGGTGATTGCAGTGCTCAGAGGGGATGGGATGGCGACAAGGGCTGTGACAGAGGAGGGGACATCCCTGCAGAGCACCGGGTGACGCACTCACGTTGTTCATCCGATCGACGGTGGTGCTGAGGAGGAGGAGCGTGTTGACGCTGATGCTCCGCACGCTGTCGCTCGTGGGGTCATCCACGTCTGGGAGCGGCTTCTGGGGCTGCGGGGAGGGAAGGTCATCAGAACCCCAAATTATGGATCAGAGAATCATAAAATCACTGAAGGGTTGGGTTGGAAGGGTCCTGAAAGATCAGAGAATAGTGAAATTGCTGAGTGATTGGGTTGGAAGGGTCCTCTTAGATTAGAGTCAAAGAATTGCTGTACAGTTGAGTTGGAAGGGTCCTGAAAGGTCAGAGAATCATGAAATTGCTGAGTGATTGGGTTGGAAGGGTCCTCATAGATTAGAGAGTCAAAGAATTGCTGTACAGTTGAGTTGGAAGGGTCCTGAAAGGTCAGAGAATCATGAAATTGCTGAGTGATTGGGTCATAAGGGTCCTCTTAGATTAGAGAGTCAAAGAATTGCTGTACAGTTGAGTTGGAAGGGTCCTGAAAGGTCACAGAATCATGAAATTGCTGAGTGATTGGGTTGGAAGGGTCCTCTTAGATTAGAGAGTCAAAGAATTGCTGTACAGCTGAGTTGGAAGGGTCCTGAAAGATCACAGAATCATGAAATTGCTGAATGATTGGGTTGGAAGGGTCCTCATAGATTAGAGTCAAAGAATAGCTGTACAGTTGAGTTGGAAGGGTCCTGAAAGGTCACAGAATCATGAAATTGCTGAGTGATTGGGTTGGAAGGGTCCTCATAGATTAGAGTCAAAGAATTGCTGTACAGTTGAGTTGGAAGGGTCCTGAAAGATCAGAGAATCATGAAATTGCTGAGTGATTGGGTTGGAAGGGTCCTCATAGATTAGAGAGTCCAAGAATTGCTGTACAGTTGAGTTGGAAGGGTCCTGAAAGATCACAGAATCATGAAATTGCTCAGTGATTGGGTTGGAAGGGTCCTCATAGATTAGAGTCAAAGAATTGCTGTACAGTTGAGTTGGAAGGGTCCTGAAAGATCACAGAATCATGAAATTGCTGAGTGATTGGGTTGGAAGGGTCCTCATAGATTAGAGTCAAAGAATTGCTGTACAGTTGAGTTGGAAGGGTCCTGAAAGGTCAGAGAATCATGAAATTGCTGAGTGATTGGGTTGGAAGGGTCCTCTTAGATTAGAGAGTCCAAGAATTGCTGTACAGTTGAGTTGGAAGGGTCCTGAAAGGTCAGAGAATCATGAAATTGCTGAGTGATTCGGTTTGAAGGGTCCTCTTAGATTAGAGAGTCAAAGAATTGCTGTACAGTTGAGTTGGAAGGGTCCTGAAAGATCAGAGAATCATGAAATTGCTGAATGATTGGGTTGGAAGGGTCCTCATAGATTAGAGAGTCAAAGAATTGCTGTACAGTTGAGTTGGAAGGGTCCTGAAAGGTCAGAGAGTCATGAAATTGCTGAGTGATTGGGTTGGAAGGGTCCTCATAGATTAGAGAGTCAAAGAATTGCTGTACAGTTGAGTTGGAAGGGTCCTGAAAGATCAGAGAATCATGAAATTGCTGAGTGATTGGGTTGGAAGGGTCCTCATAGATTAGAGAGTCAAAGAATTGCTGTACAGTTGAGTTGGAAGGGTCCTGAAAGATCAGAGAATCATAGACCTACAGAAAGTTGGGTTGGAAGGGTCCTGAAAGATCACTGAACCATTGGATGGGTTGCAAGAGTCTCTATAGATCAGAAACACAGAACTGTTTAATAGTTGGCCTGGGCAGGTCCTGAAAGATGACAGAACTATATGATAGACCGTCTTGGGAGGGTCCTGAAAGATCACAGCAATATGGCACGGGCTGAGTTGAAACGGCCCTGTAAGATCACAGAGCCATTGGAGGGGTTGGGTTGGAAGAGTCTTTATAGATCAGAAATGTAGAACTGCTTAACAGTTGGCATGGGCAGGTCCTGAAAGATCCCAGAACTATAGGATGGGTTGGGTTGGAAGGGTCTTGAAAGATCATAGAACTGTAAGATCAATTGGGTTGGAAGGGTCCTGAAAGATGCCAGAACTGTAAGATCAATTGGGTTGGAAGGGTCCTGAAAGATCATAGAACTGTAAGATCAATTGGGTTGGAAGGGTCCTGAAAGATCATAGAACTACTGGTTGGGTGAGAAGGGTCCTGGGAGGTCAGAAGCATAGAACTGTTTCACAGCTGGCTTGGATAGGTCCTGAAAGATCTCAGAACTACAGGATGGGTTGTGTTGGGAGGGTCCTTATAGATCAGAAACATTGAACTGCTGCATGCTTAGGTTGGCTGGGTCCTGAAAGATCATAGAACTGTAAGATCAATTGGGTTGGAAGGGTCCTGAAAGATCACAGAACTGTAAGATCAATTGGGTTGGAAGGGTCCTGAAAGATCCCAGAACTGTAAGATCAATTGGGTTGGAAGGGTCCTGAAAGATCATAGAACTGTAAGATCAATTGGGTTGGAAGGGTCCTGAAAGATCATAGAACTGTAAGATCAATGGGGTTGGAAGGGTCCTGAAAGATCACAGAACTGTAAGATCAATTGGGTTGGAAGGGTCCTGAAAGATCATAGAACTATGGGTTGGGTGAGAAGGGTCCTGAGAGGTCCCAGGATGGGTTGTGTTGGGAGGGTCCTTATGGATCAGAAACATTGAACTGCTGCATGCTTAGGTTGGCTGGGTCCTGAAAGATCACAGAGCTGTAGGATGGGTTGGGTTGGAAGGGTCTTGAAAGATCCCAGAACTGTAAGATCAATTGGGTTGGAAGGGTCCTGAAAGATCCCAGTACTGTAAGACCAATTGGGTTGGAAGGGTCCTGAAAGATGCCAGAACTGTAAGATCAATTGGGTTGGAAGGGTCCTGAAAGATCACAGAACTGTAAGATCAATTGGGTTGGAAGGGTCCTGAAAGATCATAGAACTACTGGTTGGGTGAGAAGGGTCCTGAGAGGTCAGAAGCATAGAGCTGTTTCACAGCTGGCTTGGATAGGTCCTGAAAGATCTCAGAACTACAGGACGGGTTGTGTTGGGAGGGTCCTTATGGATCAGAAACATTGAACTGCTGAATGCTTAGGTTGGCTGGGTCCTGAAAGATCACAGAGCTGTAGGATGGGTTGGGTTGGAAGGGTCCTGAAAGATCATAGAACTGTAAGATCAATTGGGTTGGAAGGGTCCTGAAAGATCATAGAACTGTAAGATCAATTGGGTTGGAAGGGTCCTGAAAGATGCCAGAACTGTAAGATCAATTGGGTTGGAAGGGTCCTGAAAGATCATAGAACTACTGGTTGGGTGAGAAGGGTCCTGAGAGATCCCAGAATGGGTTGTGTTGGGAGGGTCCTTATAGATCAGAAAACACTGAACTGCTGCATGCTTAGGTTGGCTGGGTCCTGAAAGATCACAGAGCTGTAGGATGGGTTGGGTTGGAAGGGTCCTGAAAGATCATAGAACTGTAAGATCAATTGGGTTGGAAGGGTCCTGAAAGATCATAGAACTGTAAGATCAATTGGGTTGGAAGGGTCCTGAAAGATGCCAGAACTGTAAGATCAATTGGGTTGGAAGGGTCCTGAAAGATCATAGAACTATTGGTTGGGTGAGAAGGGTCCTGAGAGGTCAGAAGCATAGAACTGTTTCACAGTAGGCTTGGATAGGTCCTGAAAGATCTCAGAACTACAGGATGGTTTGTGTTGGGAAGGTCCTTACAGATCAGAAAACATTGAACTGCTGCATGCTTAGGTTGGCTGGGTCCTGAAAGATCACAGAGCTGTAGGATGGGTTGGGTTGGAAGGGTCTTGAAAGATCATAGAACTGTAAGATCAATTGGGTTGGAAGGGTCCTGAAAGATCATAGAACTGTAAGATCAATTGGGTTGGAAGGGTCCTGAAAGATCATAGAACTGTAAGATCAATTGGGTTGGAAGGGTCCTGAAAGATGCCAGAACTGTAAGATCAATTGGGTTGGAAGGGTCCTGAAAGATCATAGAACTGTAAGATCAATTGGGTTGGAAGGGTCTTGAAAGATCCCAGAACAGTAAGATCAATTGGGTTGGAAGGGTCCTGAAAGATCATAGAACTGTAAGATCAATTGGGTTGGAAGGGTCCTGAAAGATCATAGAACTGTAAGATCAATTGGGTTGGAAGGGTCCTGAAAGATCATAGAACTGTAAGATCAATTGGGTTGGAAGGGTCCTGAGAGATCATAGAACTGTAAGATCAATTGGGTTGGAAGGGTCCTGAAAGATCATAGAACTGTAAGATCAATTGGGTTGGAAGGGTCCTGAGAGATCATAGAACTGTAAGATCAATTGGGTTGGAAGGGTCCTGAAAGATCATAGAACTACTGGTTGGGTGAGAAGGGTCCTGAGAGGTCAGAAGCATAGAACTGTTTCACAGCTGGCTTGGATAGGTCCTGAAAGATCTCAGAACTACAGGATGGGTTGTGTTGGGAGGGTCCTTATGGATCAGAAATACTGAACTGCTGCATATTTAGGTTGGCTGGGTCCTGAAAGATCACAGAGCTGTAGGATGGGTTGGGTTGGAAGGGTCTTGAAAGATCATAGAACTGTAAGATCAATTGGGTTGGACGGGTCCTGAAAGATGCCAGAACTGTAAGATCAATTGGGTTGGAAGGGTCCTGAAAGATCCCACAACTGTAAGATCAATTGGGTTGGAAGGGTCCTGAAAGATCATAGAACTATTGGTTGGGTGAGAAGGGTCCTGAAAGGTCCCAGGATGGGTTGTGTTGGGAGGGTCCTTATGGATCAGAAAACATTGAACTGCTGCATGCTTAGGTTGGCTGGGTCCTGAAAGATCACAGAGCTGTAGGATGGGTTGCGTTGGAAGGGTCTTGAAAGATCCCAGAACTGTAAGATCAATTGGGTTGGAAGGGTCCTGAAAGATCATAGAACTGTAAGATCAATTGGGTTGGAAGGGTCCTGAAAGATCATAGAACTGTAAGATCAATTGGGTTGGAAGGGTCCTGAAAGATCTTAGAACTGTAAGATCAATTGGGTTGGAAGGGTCCTGAATGATCACAGAACTACTGGTTGGGTGAGAAGGGTCCTGAGAGGTCCCATGATGGGTTGTGTTGGGAGGGTCCTTATGGATCAGAAACATTGAACTGCTGCATATTTAGGTTGGCTGGGTCCTGAAAGATCACAGAGCTGTAGGATGGGTTGGGTTGGAAGGGTCTTGAAAGATCCCAGAACTGTAAGATCAATTGGGTTGGAAGGGTCCTGAGAGATCATAGAACTGTAAGATCAATTGTGTTGGAAGGGTCCTGAAAGATCCCAGAACTGTAAGATCAATTGGGTTGGAAGGGTCCTGAAAGATCATAGAACTGTAAGATCAATTGGGTTGGAAGGGTCCTGAAAGATCACAGAACTACTGGTTGGGTGAGAAGGGTCCTGGGAGGTCAGAAGCATAGAACTGTTTCAAAGCTGGCTTGGATAGGTCCTGAAAGATCTCAGAACTACAGGACGGGTTGTGTTGGGAGGGTCCTTACAGATCAGAAACACTGAACTGCTGCATGCTTAATCTGGCTGGGTCCTGAAAGATCACAGAGCTGTAGGATGGGTTGGGTTGGAAAGGTCTTGAAAGATCATAGAACCGTAAGATCAATTGGGTTGGAAGGGTCCTGAAAGATCATAGAACTGTAAGATCAATTGGGTTGGAAGGGTCCTGAAAGATCATAGAACTGTAAGATCAATTGGGTTGGAAGGGTCCTGAAAGATCATAGAACTACTGGTTGGGTGAGAAGGGTCCTGGGAGGTCAGAAGCATAGAGCTGTTTCACAGCTGGCTTGGATAGGTCCTGAAAGATCTCAGAACTACAGGATGGGCTGAGTTGGGAGGGTCCTTATAGATCAGAAACACTGAACTGCTGCATGCTTAGGTTGGCTGGGTCCTGAAAGATCACAGAGCTGTAGGATGGGTTGGGTTGGAAGGGTCTTGAAAGATCCCAGAACTGTAAGATCAATTGGGTTGGAAGGGTCCTGAGAGATCATAGAACTGTAAGATCAATTGGGTTGGAAGGGTCCTGAAAGATCCCAGAACTGTAAGATCAATTGGGTTGGAAGGGTCCTGAAAGATCACAGAACTACTGGTTGGGTGAGAAGGGTCCTGGGAGGTCAGAAGCATAGAACTGTTTCACAGCTGGCTTGGATAGGTCCTGAAAGATCTCAGAACTACAGGACGGGTTGTGTTGGGAGGGTCCTTACAGATCAGAAACACTGAACTGCTGCATGCTTAATTTGGCTGGGTCCTGAAAGATCACAGAGCTGTAGGATGGGTTGGGTTGGAAAGGTCTTGAAAGATCATAGAACCGTAAGATCAATTGGGTTGGAAGGGTCCTGAAAGATCATAGAACTGTAAGATCAATTGGGTTGGAAGGGTCCTGAAAGATCATAGAACTGTAAGATCAATTGGGTTGGAAGGGTCCTGAAAGATCTTAGAACTGTAAGATCAATTGGGTTGGAAGGGTCCTGAATGATCACAGAACTACTGGTTGGGTGAGAAGGGTCCTGAGAGATCCCAGAATGGGTTGTGTTGGGAGGGTCCTTATGGATCAGAAAACACTGAACTGCTGCATGCTTAGGTTGGCTGGGTCCTGAAAGATCACAGAGCTGTAGGATGGGTTGGGTTGGAAGGGTCTTGAAAGATCCCAGAACTGTAAGATCAATTGGGTTGGAAGGGTCCTGAAAGATCCCAGTACTGTAAGACCAATTGGGTTAGAAGGGTCCTGAAAGATCATAGAACTGTAAGATCAATTGGGTTGGAAGGGTCCTGAAAGATCATAGAACTGTAAGATCAATTGGGTTGGAAGGGTCCTGAAAGATCATAGAACTGTAAGATCAATTGGGTTGGAAGGGTCCTGAAAGATCATAGAACTATTGGATGGGTGAGAAGGGTCCTGAGAGGTCCCAGGATGGGTTGTGTTGGGAGGGTCCTTACAGATCAGAAACACTGAACTGCTGCATGCTTAGGTTGGAGGGGTCCTGAAAGATCACAGAGCTGTAGGATGGGTTGGGTTGGAAGGGTCCTGAAAGATGCCAGAACTGTAAGATCAATTGGGTTGGAAGGGTCCTGAAAGATCATAGAACTGTAAGATCAATTGGGTTGGAAGGGTCCTGAAAGATCACAGAACTATTGGTTGGGTGAGAAGGGTCCTGAGAGGTCAGAAGCATAGAGCTGTTTCACAGTAGGCTTGGATAGGTCCTGAAAGATCTCAGAACTACAGGATGGTTTGTGTTGGGAAGGTCCTTACAGATCAGAAAACATTGAACTGCTGCATGCTTAGGTTGGCTGGGTCCTGAAAGATCACAGAGCTGTAGGATGGGTTGGGTTGGAAGGGTCTTGAAAGATCACAGAACTGTAAGATCAATTGGGTTGGAAGGGTCCTGAAAGATCCCAGAACTGTAAGATCAATTGGGTTGGAAGGGTCCTGAAAGATGCCAGAACTGTAAGATCAATTGGGTTGGAAGGGTCCTGAAAGATCATAGAACTACTGGTTGGGTGAGAAGGGTCCTGAGAGATCCCAGAATGGGTTGTGTTGGGAGGGTCCTTATAGATCAGAAAACACTGAACTGCTGCATGCTTAGGTTGGCTGGGTCCTGAAAGATCACAGAGCTGTAGGATGGGTTGGGTTGGAAGGGTCCTGAAAGATCATAGAACTGTAAGATCAATTGGGTTGGAAGGGTCCTGAAAGATCATAGAACTGTAAGATCAATTGGGTTGGAAGGGTCCTGAAAGATGCCAGAACTGTAAGATCAATTGGGTTGGAAGGGTCCTGAAAGATCATAGAACTATTGGTTGGGTGAGAAGGGTCCTGAGAGGTCAGAAGCATAGAACTGTTTCACAGTAGGCTTGGATAGGTCCTGAAAGATCTCAGAACTACAGGATGGTTTGTGTTGGGAAGGTCCTTACAGATCAGAAAACATTGAACTGCTGCATGCTTAGGTTGGCTGGGTCCTGAAAGATCACAGAGCTGTAGGATGGGTTGGGTTGGAAGGGTCTTGAAAGATCATAGAACTGTAAGATCAATTGGGTTGGAAGGGTCCTGAAAGATCATAGAACTGTAAGATCAATTGGGTTGGAAGGGTCCTGAAAGATCATAGAACTGTAAGATCAATTGGGTTGGAAGGGTCCTGAAAGATGCCAGAACTGTAAGATCAATTGGGTTGGAAGGGTCCTGAAAGATCATAGAACTGTAAGATCAATTGGGTTGGAAGGGTCTTGAAAGATCCCAGAACAGTAAGATCAATTGGGTTGGAAGGGTCCTGAAAGATCATAGAACTGTAAGATCAATTGGGTTGGAAGGGTCCTGAAAGATCATAGAACTGTAAGATCAATTGGGTTGGAAGGGTCCTGAAAGATCATAGAACTGTAAGATCAATTGGGTTGGAAGGGTCCTGAGAGATCATAGAACTGTAAGATCAATTGGGTTGGAAGGGTCCTGAAAGATCATAGAACTGTAAGATCAATTGGGTTGGAAGGGTCCTGAGAGATCATAGAACTGTAAGATCAATTGGGTTGGAAGGGTCCTGAAAGATCATAGAACTACTGGTTGGGTGAGAAGGGTCCTGAGAGGTCAGAAGCATAGAACTGTTTCACAGCTGGCTTGGATAGGTCCTGAAAGATCTCAGAACTACAGGATGGGTTGTGTTGGGAGGGTCCTTATGGATCAGAAATACTGAACTGCTGCATATTTAGGTTGGCTGGGTCCTGAAAGATCACAGAGCTGTAGGATGGGTTGGGTTGGAAGGGTCTTGAAAGATCATAGAACTGTAAGATCAATTGGGTTGGACGGGTCCTGAAAGATGCCAGAACTGTAAGATCAATTGGGTTGGAAGGGTCCTGAAAGATCCCACAACTGTAAGATCAATTGGGTTGGAAGGGTCCTGAAAGATCATAGAACTATTGGTTGGGTGAGAAGGGTCCTGAAAGGTCCCAGGATGGGTTGTGTTGGGAGGGTCCTTATGGATCAGAAAACATTGAACTGCTGCATGCTTAGGTTGGCTGGGTCCTGAAAGATCACAGAGGTGTAGGATGGGTTGCGTTGGAAGGGTCTTGAAAGATCCCAGAACTGTAAGATCAATTGGGTTGGAAGGGTCCTGAGAGATCATAGAACTGTAAGATCAATTGTGTTGGAAGGGTCCTGAAAGATCCCAGAACTGTAAGATCAATTGGGTTGGAAGGGTCCTGAAAGATCATAGAACTGTAAGATCAATTGGGTTGGAAGGGTCCTGAAAGATCACAGAACTACTGGTTGGGTGAGAAGGGTCCTGGGAGGTCAGAAGCATAGAACTGTTTCAAAGCTGGCTTGGATAGGTCCTGAAAGATCTCAGAACTACAGGACGGGTTGTGTTGGGAGGGTCCTTACAGATCAGAAACACTGAACTGCTGCATGCTTAATCTGGCTGGGTCCTGAAAGATCACAGAGCTGTAGGATGGGTTGGGTTGGAAAGGTCTTGAAAGATCATAGAACCGTAAGATCAATTGGGTTGGAAGGGTCCTGAAAGATCATAGAACTGTAAGATCAATTGGGTTGGAAGGGTCCTGAAAGATCATAGAACTGTAAGATCAATTGGGTTGGAAGGGTCCTGAAAGATCATAGAACTACTGGTTGGGTGAGAAGGGTCCTGGGAGGTCAGAAGCATAGAGCTGTTTCACAGCTGGCTTGGATAGGTCCTGAAAGATCTCAGAACTACAGGATGGGCTGAGTTGGGAGGGTCCTTATAGATCAGAAACACTGAACTGCTGCATGCTTAGGTTGGCTGGGTCCTGAAAGATCACAGAGCTGTAGGATGGGTTGGGTTGGAAGGGTCTTGAAAGATCCCAGAACTGTAAGATCAATTGGGTTGGAAGGGTCCTGAGAGATCATAGAACTGTAAGATCAATTGGGTTGGAAGGGTCCTGAAAGATCCCAGAACTGTAAGATCAATTGGGTTGGAAGGGTCCTGAAAGATCACAGAACTACTGGTTGGGTGAGAAGGGTCCTGGGAGGTCAGAAGCATAGAACTGTTTCACAGCTGGCTTGGATAGGTCCTGAAAGATCTCAGAACTACAGGACGGGTTGTGTTGGGAGGGTCCTTACAGATCAGAAACACTGAACTGCTGCATGCTTAATTTGGCTGGGTCCTGAAAGATCACAGAGCTGTAGGATGGGTTGGGTTGGAAAGGTCTTGAAAGATCATAGAACCGTAAGATCAATTGGGTTGGAAGGGTCCTGAAAGATCATAGAACTGTAAGATCAATTGGGTTGGAAGGGTCCTGAAAGATCATAGAACTGTAAGATCAATTGGGTTGGAAGGGTCCTGAAAGATGCCAGAACTGTAAGATCAATTGGGTTGGAAGGGTCCTGAAAGATCATAGAACTGTAAGATCAATTGGGTTGGAAGGGTCTTGAAAGATCCCAGAACAGTAAGATCAATTGGGTTGGAAGGGTCCTGAAAGATCATAGAACTGTAAGATCAATTGGGTTGGAAGGGTCCTGAAAGATCATAGAACTGTAAGATCAATTGGGTTGGAAGGGTCCTGAAAGATCATAGAACTGTAAGATCAATTGGGTTGGAAGGGTCCTGAGAGATCATAGAACTGTAAGATCAATTGGGTTGGAAGGGTCCTGAAAGATCATAGAACTGTAAGATCAATTGGGTTGGAAGGGTCCTGAGAGATCATAGAACTGTAAGATCAATTGGGTTGGAAGGGTCCTGAAAGATCATAGAACTACTGGTTGGGTGAGAAGGGTCCTGAGAGGTCAGAAGCATAGAACTGTTTCACAGCTGGCTTGGATAGGTCCTGAAAGATCTCAGAACTACAGGATGGGTTGTGTTGGGAGGGTCCTTATGGATCAGAAATACTGAACTGCTGCATATTTAGGTTGGCTGGGTCCTGAAAGATCACAGAGCTGTAGGATGGGTTGGGTTGGAAGGGTCTTGAAAGATCATAGAACTGTAAGATCAATTGGGTTGGAAGGGTCCTGAAAGATGCCAGAACTGTAAGATCAATTGGGTTGGAAGGGTCCTGAAAGATCCCACAACTGTAAGATCAATTGGGTTGGAAGGGTCCTGAAAGATCATAGAACTATTGGTTGGGTGAGAAGGGTCCTGAAAGGTCCCAGGATGGGTTGTGTTGGGAGGGTCCTTATGGATCAGAAAACATTGAACTGCTGCATGCTTAGGTTGGCTGGGTCCTGAAAGATCACAGAGCTGTAGGATGGGTTGCGTTGGAAGGGTCTTGAAAGATCCCAGAACTGTAAGATCAATTGGGTTGGAAGGGTCCTGAAAGATCATAGAACTGTAAGATCAATTGGGTTGGAAGGGTCCTGAAAGATCATAGAACTGTAAGATCAATTGGGTTGGAAGGGTCCTGAAAGATCTTAGAACTGTAAGATCAATTGGGTTGGAAGGGTCCTGAATGATCACAGAACTACTGGTTGGGTGAGAAGGGTCCTGAGAGGTCCCATGATGGGTTGTGTTGGGAGGGTCCTTATGGATCAGAAACATTGAACTGCTGCATATTTAGGTTGGCTGGGTCCTGAAAGATCACAGAGCTGTAGGATGGGTTGGGTTGGAAGGGTCTTGAAAGATCCCAGAACTGTAAGATCAATTGGGTTGGAAGGGTCCTGAGAGATCATAGAACTGTAAGATCAATTGTGTTGGAAGGGTCCTGAAAGATCATAGAACTGTAAGATCAATTGGGTTGGAAGGGTCCTGAAAGATCCTAGAACTGTAAGATCAATTGGGTTGGAAGGGTCCTGAAAGATCACAGAACTACTGGTTGGGTGAGAAGGGTCCTGGGAGGTCAGAAGCATAGAACTGTTTCAAAGCTGGCTTGGATAGGTCCTGAAAGATCTCAGAACTACAGGACGGGTTGTGTTGGGAGGGTCCTTACAGATCAGAAACACTGAACTGCTGCATGCTTAATCTGGCTGGGTCCTGAAAGATCACAGAGCTGTAGGATGGGTTGGGTTGGAAAGGTCTTGAAAGATCATAGAACCGTAAGATCAATTGGGTTGGAAGGGTCCTGAAAGATCATAGAACTGTAAGATCAATTGGGTTGGAAGGGTCCTGAAAGATCATAGAACTGTAAGATCAATTGGGTTGGAAGGGTCCTGAAAGATCATAGAACTACTGGTTGGGTGAGAAGGGTCCTGGGAGGTCAGAAGCATAGAGCTGTTTCACAGCTGGCTTGGATAGGTCCTGAAAGATCTCAGAACTACAGGATGGGCTGAGTTGGGAGGGTCCTTATAGATCAGAAACACTGAACTGCTGCATGCTTAGGTTGGCTGGGTCCTGAAAGATCACAGAGCTGTAGGATGGGTTGGGTTGGAAGGGTCTTGAAAGATCCCAGAACTGTAAGATCAATTGGGTTGGAAGGGTCCTGAGAGATCATAGAACTGTAAGATCAATTGGGTTGGAAGGGTCCTGAAAGATCCCAGAACTGTAAGATCAATTGGGTTGGAAGGGTCCTGAAAGATCACAGAACTACTGGTTGGGTGAGAAGGGTCCTGGGAGGTCAGAAGCATAGAACTGTTTCACAGCTGGCTTGGATAGGTCCTGAAAGATCTCAGAACTACAGGACGGGTTGTGTTGGGAGGGTCCTTACAGATCAGAAACACTGAACTGCTGCATGCTTAATTTGGCTGGGTCCTGAAAGATCACAGAGCTGTAGGATGGGTTGGGTTGGAAAGGTCTTGAAAGATCATAGAACCGTAAGATCAATTGGGTTGGAAGGGTCCTGAAAGATCATAGAACTGTAAGATCAATTGGGTTGGAAGGGTCCTGAAAGATCATAGAACTGTAAGATCAATTGGGTTGGAAGGGTCCTGAAAGATCTTAGAACTGTAAGATCAATTGGGTTGGAAGGGTCCTGAATGATCACAGAACTACTGGTTGGGTGAGAAGGGTCCTGAGAGATCCCAGAATGGGTTGTGTTGGGAGGGTCCTTATGGATCAGAAAACACTGAACTGCTGCATGCTTAGGTTGGCTGGGTCCTGAAAGATCACAGAGCTGTAGGATGGGTTGGGTTGGAAGGGTCTTGAAAGATCCCAGAACTGTAAGATCAATTGGGTTGGAAGGGTCCTGAAAGATCCCAGTACTGTAAGACCAATTGGGTTAGAAGGGTCCTGAAAGATCATAGAACTGTAAGATCAATTGGGTTGGAAGGGTCCTGAAAGATCATAGAACTGTAAGATCAATTGGGTTGGAAGGGTCCTGAAAGATCATAGAACTGTAAGATCAATTGGGTTGGAAGGGTCCTGAAAGATCATAGAACTATTGGATGGGTGAGAAGGGTCCTGAGAGGTCCCAGGATGGGTTGTGTTGGGAGGGTCCTTACAGATCAGAAACACTGAACTGCTGCATGCTTAGGTTGGAGGGGTCCTGAAAGATCACAGAGCTGTAGGATGGGTTGGGTTGGAAGGGTCCTGAAAGATGCCAGAACTGTAAGATCAATTGGGTTGGAAGGGTCCTGAAAGATCATAGAACTGTAAGATCAATTGGGTTGGAAGGGTCCTGAAAGATCACAGAACTATTGGTTGGGTGAGAAGGGTCCTGAGAGGTCAGAAGCATAGAGCTGTTTCACAGTAGGCTTGGATAGGTCCTGAAAGATCTCAGAACTACAGGATGGTTTGTGTTGGGAAGGTCCTTACAGATCAGAAAACATTGAACTGCTGCATGCTTAGGTTGGCTGGGTCCTGAAAGATCACAGAGCTGTAGGATGGGTTGGGTTGGAAGGGTCTTGAAAGATCACAGAACTGTAAGATCAATTGGGTTGGAAGGGTCCTGAAAGATCCCAGAACTGTAAGATCAATTGGGTTGGAAGGGTCCTGAAAGATCATAGAACTGTAAGATCAATTGGGTTGGAAGGGTCCTGAAAGATCACAGAACTGTAAGATCAATTGGGTTGGAAGGGTCCTGAAAGATCCCAGAACTGTAAGATCAATTGGGTTGGAAGGGTCCTGAAAGATCATAGAACTGTAAGATCAATTGGGTTGGAAGGGTCCTGAAAGATCATAGAACTGTAAGATCAATGGGGTTGGAAGGGTCCTGAAAGATCACAGAACTGTAAGATCAATTGGGTTGGAAGGGTCCTGAAAGATCATAGAACTATGGGTTGGGTGAGAAGGGTCCTGAGAGGTCCCAGGATGGGTTGTGTTGGGAGGGTCCTTATGGATCAGAAACATTGAACTGCTGCATGCTTAGGTTGGCTGGGTCCTGAAAGATCACAGAGCTGTAGGATGGGTTGGGTTGGAAGGGTCTTGAAAGATCCCAGAACTGTAAGATCAATTGGGTTGGAAGGGTCCTGAAAGATCCCAGTACTGTAAGACCAATTGGGTTGGAAGGGTCCTGAAAGATGCCAGAACTGTAAGATCAATTGGGTTGGAAGGGTCCTGAAAGATCACAGAACTGTAAGATCAATTGGGTTGGAAGGGTCCTGAAAGATCATAGAACTACTGGTTGGGTGAGAAGGGTCCTGAGAGGTCAGAAGCATAGAGCTGTTTCACAGCTGGCTTGGATAGGTCCTGAAAGATCTCAGAACTACAGGACGGGTTGTGTTGGGAGGGTCCTTATGGATCAGAAACATTGAACTGCTGAATGCTTAGGTTGGCTGGGTCCTGAAAGATCACAGAGCTGTAGGATGGGTTGGGTTGGAAGGGTCCTGAAAGATCATAGAACTGTAAGATCAATTGGGTTGGAAGGGTCCTGAAAGATCATAGAACTGTAAGATCAATTGGGTTGGAAGGGTCCTGAAAGATGCCAGAACTGTAAGATCAATTGGGTTGGAAGGGTCCTGAAAGATCATAGAACTACTGGTTGGGTGAGAAGGGTCCTGAGAGATCCCAGAATGGGTTGTGTTGGGAGGGTCCTTATAGATCAGAAAACACTGAACTGCTGCATGCTTAGGTTGGCTGGGTCCTGAAAGATCACAGAGCTGTAGGATGGGTTGGGTTGGAAGGGTCCTGAAAGATCATAGAACTGTAAGATCAATTGGGTTGGAAGGGTCCTGAAAGATCATAGAACTGTAAGATCAATTGGGTTGGAAGGGTCCTGAAAGATCATAGAACTGTAAGATCAATTGGGTTGGAAGGGTCCTGAAAGATCATAGAACTATTGGTTGGGTGAGAAGGGTCCTGAGAGGTCAGAAGCATAGAACTGTTTCACAGTAGGCTTGGATAGGTCCTGAAAGATCTCAGAACTACAGGATGGTTTGTGTTGGGAAGGTCCTTACAGATCAGAAAACATTGAACTGCTGCATGCTTAGGTTGGCTGGGTCCTGAAAGATCACAGAGCTGTAGGATGGGTTGGGTTGGAAGGGTCTTGAAAGATCATAGAACTGTAAGATCAATTGGGTTGGAAGGGTCCTGAAAGATCATAGAACTGTAAGATCAATTGGGTTGGAAGGGTCCTGAAAGATCATAGAACTGTAAGATCAATTGGGTTGGAAGGGTCCTGAAAGATGCCAGAACTGTAAGATCAATTGGGTTGGAAGGGTCCTGAAAGATCATAGAACTGTAAGATCAATTGGGTTGGAAGGGTCTTGAAAGATCCCAGAACAGTAAGATCAATTGGGTTGGAAGGGTCCTGAAAGATCATAGAACTGTAAGATCAATTGGGTTGGAAGGGTCCTGAAAGATCATAGAACTGTAAGATCAATTGGGTTGGAAGGGTCCTGAAAGATCATAGAACTGTAAGATCAATTGGGTTGGAAGGGTCCTGAGAGATCATAGAACTGTAAGATCAATTGGGTTGGAAGGGTCCTGAAAGATCATAGAACTGTAAGATCAATTGGGTTGGAAGGGTCCTGAGAGATCATAGAACTGTAAGATCAATTGGGTTGGAAGGGTCCTGAAAGATCATAGAACTACTGGTTGGGTGAGAAGGGTCCTGAGAGGTCAGAAGCATAGAACTGTTTCACAGCTGGCTTGGATAGGTCCTGAAAGATCTCAGAACTACAGGATGGGTTGTGTTGGGAGGGTCCTTATGGATCAGAAATACTGAACTGCTGCATATTTAGGTTGGCTGGGTCCTGAAAGATCACAGAGCTGTAGGATGGGTTGGGTTGGAAGGGTCTTGAAAGATCATAGAACTGTAAGATCAATTGGGTTGGACGGGTCCTGAAAGATGCCAGAACTGTAAGATCAATTGGGTTGGAAGGGTCCTGAAAGATCCCACAACTGTAAGATCAATTGGGTTGGAAGGGTCCTGAAAGATCATAGAACTATTGGTTGGGTGAGAAGGGTCCTGAAAGGTCCCAGGATGGGTTGTGTTGGGAGGGTCCTTATGGATCAGAAAACATTGAACTGCTGCATGCTTAGGTTGGCTGGGTCCTGAAAGATCACAGAGCTGTAGGATGGGTTGCGTTGGAAGGGTCTTGAAAGATCCCAGAACTGTAAGATCAATTGGGTTGGAAGGGTCCTGAAAGATCATAGAACTGTAAGATCAATTGGGTTGGAAGGGTCCTGAAAGATCATAGAACTGTAAGATCAATTGGGTTGGAAGGGTCCTGAAAGATCTTAGAACTGTAAGATCAATTGGGTTGGAAGGGTCCTGAATGATCACAGAACTACTGGTTGGGTGAGAAGGGTCCTGAGAGGTCCCATGATGGGTTGTGTTGGGAGGGTCCTTATGGATCAGAAACATTGAACTGCTGCATATTTAGGTTGGCTGGGTCCTGAAAGATCACAGAGCTGTAGGATGGGTTGGGTTGGAAGGGTCTTGAAAGATCCCAGAACTGTAAGATCAATTGGGTTGGAAGGGTCCTGAGAGATCATAGAACTGTAAGATCAATTGTGTTGGAAGGGTCCTGAAAGATCCCAGAACTGTAAGATCAATTGGGTTGGAAGGGTCCTGAAAGATCCTAGAACTGTAAGATCAATTGGGTTGGAAGGGTCCTGAAAGATCACAGAACTACTGGTTGGGTGAGAAGGGTCCTGGGAGGTCAGAAGCATAGAACTGTTTCAAAGCTGGCTTGGATAGGTCCTGAAAGATCTCAGAACTACAGGACGGGTTGTGTTGGGAGGGTCCTTACAGATCAGAAACACTGAACTGCTGCATGCTTAATCTGGCTGGGTCCTGAAAGATCACAGAGCTGTAGGATGGGTTGGGTTGGAAAGGTCTTGAAAGATCATAGAACCGTAAGATCAATTGGGTTGGAAGGGTCCTGAAAGATCATAGAACTGTAAGATCAATTGGGTTGGAAGGGTCCTGAAAGATCATAGAACTGTAAGATCAATTGGGTTGGAAGGGTCCTGAAAGATCATAGAACTACTGGTTGGGTGAGAAGGGTCCTGGGAGGTCAGAAGCATAGAGCTGTTTCACAGCTGGCTTGGATAGGTCCTGAAAGATCTCAGAACTACAGGATGGGCTGAGTTGGGAGGGTCCTTATAGATCAGAAACACTGAACTGCTGCATGCTTAGGTTGGCTGGGTCCTGAAAGATCACAGAGCTGTAGGATGGGTTGGGTTGGAAGGGTCTTGAAAGATCCCAGAACTGTAAGATCAATTGGGTTGGAAGGGTCCTGAGAGATCATAGAACTGTAAGATCAATTGGGTTGGAAGGGTCCTGAAAGATCCCAGAACTGTAAGATCAATTGGGTTGGAAGGGTCCTGAAAGATCACAGAACTACTGGTTGGGTGAGAAGGGTCCTGGGAGGTCAGAAGCATAGAACTGTTTCACAGCTGGCTTGGATAGGTCCTGAAAGATCTCAGAACTACAGGACGGGTTGTGTTGGGAGGGTCCTTACAGATCAGAAACACTGAACTGCTGCATGCTTAATTTGGCTGGGTCCTGAAAGATCACAGAGCTGTAGGATGGGTTGGGTTGGAAAGGTCTTGAAAGATCATAGAACCGTAAGATCAATTGGGTTGGAAGGGTCCTGAAAGATCATAGAACTGTAAGATCAATTGGGTTGGAAGGGTCCTGAAAGATCATAGAACTGTAAGATCAATTGGGTTGGAAGGGTCCTGAAAGATGCCAGAACTGTAAGATCAATTGGGTTGGAAGGGTCCTGAAAGATCATAGAACTGTAAGATCAATTGGGTTGGAAGGGTCTTGAAAGATCCCAGAACAGTAAGATCAATTGGGTTGGAAGGGTCCTGAAAGATCATAGAACTGTAAGATCAATTGGGTTGGAAGGGTCCTGAAAGATCATAGAACTGTAAGATCAATTGGGTTGGAAGGGTCCTGAAAGATCATAGAACTGTAAGATCAATTGGGTTGGAAGGGTCCTGAGAGATCATAGAACTGTAAGATCAATTGGGTTGGAAGGGTCCTGAAAGATCATAGAACTGTAAGATCAATTGGGTTGGAAGGGTCCTGAGAGATCATAGAACTGTAAGATCAATTGGGTTGGAAGGGTCCTGAAAGATCATAGAACTACTGGTTGGGTGAGAAGGGTCCTGAGAGGTCAGAAGCATAGAACTGTTTCACAGCTGGCTTGGATAGGTCCTGAAAGATCTCAGAACTACAGGATGGGTTGTGTTGGGAGGGTCCTTATGGATCAGAAATACTGAACTGCTGCATATTTAGGTTGGCTGGGTCCTGAAAGATCACAGAGCTGTAGGATGGGTTGGGTTGGAAGGGTCTTGAAAGATCATAGAACTGTAAGATCAATTGGGTTGGACGGGTCCTGAAAGATGCCAGAACTGTAAGATCAATTGGGTTGGAAGGGTCCTGAAAGATCCCACAACTGTAAGATCAATTGGGTTGGAAGGGTCCTGAAAGATCATAGAACTATTGGTTGGGTGAGAAGGGTCCTGAAAGGTCCCAGGATGGGTTGTGTTGGGAGGGTCCTTATGGATCAGAAAACATTGAACTGCTGCATGCTTAGGTTGGCTGGGTCCTGAAAGATCACAGAGCTGTAGGATGGGTTGCGTTGGAAGGGTCTTGAAAGATCCCAGAACTGTAAGATCAATTGGGTTGGAAGGGTCCTGAAAGATCATAGAACTGTAAGATCAATTGGGTTGGAAGGGTCCTGAAAGATCATAGAACTGTAAGATCAATTGGGTTGGAAGGGTCCTGAAAGATCTTAGAACTGTAAGATCAATTGGGTTGGAAGGGTCCTGAATGATCACAGAACTACTGGTTGGGTGAGAAGGGTCCTGAGAGGTCCCATGATGGGTTGTGTTGGGAGGGTCCTTATGGATCAGAAACATTGAACTGCTGCATATTTAGGTTGGCTGGGTCCTGAAAGATCACAGAGCTGTAGGATGGGTTGGGTTGGAAGGGTCTTGAAAGATCCCAGAACTGTAAGATCAATTGGGTTGGAAGGGTCCTGAGAGATCATAGAACTGTAAGATCAATTGTGTTGGAAGGGTCCTGAAAGATCCCAGAACTGTAAGATCAATTGGATTGGAAGGGTCCTGAAAGATCCTAGAACTGTAAGATCAATTGGGTTGGAAGGGTCCTGAAAGATCACAGAACTACTGGTTGGGTGAGAAGGGTCCTGGGAGGTCAGAAGCATAGAACTGTTTCAAAGCTGGCTTGGATAGGTCCTGAAAGATCTCAGAACTACAGGACGGGTTGTGTTGGGAGGGTCCTTACAGATCAGAAACACTGAACTGCTGCATGCTTAATCTGGCTGGGTCCTGAAAGATCACAGAGCTGTAGGATGGGTTGGGTTGGAAAGGTCTTGAAAGATCATAGAACCGTAAGATCAATTGGGTTGGAAGGGTCCTGAAAGATCATAGAACTGTAAGATCAATTGGGTTGGAAGGGTCCTGAAAGATCATAGAACTGTAAGATCAATTGGGTTGGAAGGGTCCTGAAAGATCATAGAACTACTGGTTGGGTGAGAAGGGTCCTGGGAGGTCAGAAGCATAGAGCTGTTTCACAGCTGGCTTGGATAGGTCCTGAAAGATCTCAGAACTACAGGATGGGCTGAGTTGGGAGGGTCCTTATAGATCAGAAACACTGAACTGCTGCATGCTTAGGTTGGCTGGGTCCTGAAAGATCACAGAGCTGTAGGATGGGTTGGGTTGGAAGGGTCTTGAAAGATCCCAGAACTGTAAGATCAATTGGGTTGGAAGGGTCCTGAGAGATCATAGAACTGTAAGATCAATTGGGTTGGAAGGGTCCTGAAAGATCCCAGAACTGTAAGATCAATTGGGTTGGAAGGGTCCTGAAAGATCACAGAACTACTGGTTGGGTGAGAAGGGTCCTGGGAGGTCAGAAGCATAGAACTGTTTCACAGCTGGCTTGGATAGGTCCTGAAAGATCTCAGAACTACAGGACGGGTTGTGTTGGGAGGGTCCTTACAGATCAGAAACACTGAACTGCTGCATGCTTAATTTGGCTGGGTCCTGAAAGATCACAGAGCTGTAGGATGGGTTGGGTTGGAAAGGTCTTGAAAGATCATAGAACCGTAAGATCAATTGGGTTGGAAGGGTCCTGAAAGATCATAGAACTGTAAGATCAATTGGGTTGGAAGGGTCCTGAAAGATCATAGAACTGTAAGATCAATTGGGTTGGAAGGGTCCTGAAAGATCTTAGAACTGTAAGATCAATTGGGTTGGAAGGGTCCTGAATGATCACAGAACTACTGGTTGGGTGAGAAGGGTCCTGAGAGATCCCAGAATGGGTTGTGTTGGGAGGGTCCTTATGGATCAGAAAACACTGAACTGCTGCATGCTTAGGTTGGCTGGGTCCTGAAAGATCACAGAGCTGTAGGATGGGTTGGGTTGGAAGGGTCTTGAAAGATCCCAGAACTGTAAGATCAATTGGGTTGGAAGGGTCCTGAAAGATCCCAGTACTGTAAGACCAATTGGGTTAGAAGGGTCCTGAAAGATCATAGAACTGTAAGATCAATTGGGTTGGAAGGGTCCTGAAAGATCATAGAACTGTAAGATCAATTGGGTTGGAAGGGTCCTGAAAGATCATAGAACTGTAAGATCAATTGGGTTGGAAGGGTCCTGAAAGATCATAGAACTATTGGATGGGTGAGAAGGGTCCTGAGAGGTCCCAGGATGGGTTGTGTTGGGAGGGTCCTTACAGATCAGAAACACTGAACTGCTGCATGCTTAGGTTGGAGGGGTCCTGAAAGATCACAGAGCTGTAGGATGGGTTGGGTTGGAAGGGTCCTGAAAGATGCCAGAACTGTAAGATCAATTGGGTTGGAAGGGTCCTGAAAGATCATAGAACTGTAAGATCAATTGGGTTGGAAGGGTCCTGAAAGATCACAGAACTATTGGTTGGGTGAGAAGGGTCCTGAGAGGTCAGAAGCATAGAGCTGTTTCACAGTAGGCTTGGATAGGTCCTGAAAGATCTCAGAACTACAGGATGGTTTGTGTTGGGAAGGTCCTTACAGATCAGAAAACATTGAACTGCTGCATGCTTAGGTTGGCTGGGTCCTGAAAGATCACAGAGCTGTAGGATGGGTTGGGTTGGAAGGGTCTTGAAAGATCACAGAACTGTAAGATCAATTGGGTTGGAAGGGTCCTGAAAGATCCCAGAACTGTAAGATCAATTGGGTTGGAAGGGTCCTGAAAGATCCCAGTACTGTAAGACCAATTGGGTTGGAAGGGTCCTGAAAGATCATAGAACTGTAAGATCAATTGGGTTGGAAGGGTCCTGAAAGATCATAGAACTGTAAGATCAATTGGGTTGGAAGGGTCCTGAAAGATCATAGAACTGTAAGATCAATTGGGTTGGAAGGGTCCTGAAAGATCATAGAACTGTAAGATCAATTGGGTTGGAAGGGTCCTGAAAGATCATAGAACTACTGGTTGGGTGAGAAGGGTCCTGAGAGGTCAGAAGCATAGAGCTGTTTCACAGCTGGCTTGGATAGGTCCTGAAAGATCTCAGAACTACAGGACGGGTTGTGTTGGGAGGGTCCTTACGGATCAGAAACATTGAACTGCTGAATGCTTAGGTTGGCTGGGTCCTGAAAGATCACAGAGCTGTAGGATGGGTTGGGTTGGAAGGGTCTTGAAAGATCCCCGAACTGTAAGATCAATTGGGTTGGAAGGGTCCTGAAAGATCATAGAACTGTAAGATCAATTGGGTTGGAAGGGTCCTGAAAGATCCCAGTACTGTAAGACCAATTGGGTTGGAAGGGTCCTGAAAGATCATAGAACTATTGGTTGGGTGAGAAGGGTCCTGAGAGGTCAGAAGCATAGAGCTGTTTCACAGCTGGCTTGGATAGGTCCTGAAAGATCTCAGAACTGTAAGATCAATTGGGTTGGAAGGGTCCTGAAAGATCATAGAACTGTAAGATCAATTGGGTTGGAAGGGTCCTGAAAGATGCCAGAACTGTAAGATCAATTGGGTTGGAAGGGTCTTGAAAGATCACAGAACTATTGGTTGGGTGAGAAGGGTCCTGAGAGGTCCCAGGATGGGTTGTGTTGGGGGGGTCCTTATGGATCAGAAACATTGAACTGCTGCATGCTTAGGTTGGCTGGGTCCTGAAAGATCACAGGGCTGTAGGATGGGTTGGGTTGGAAGGGTCCTGAAAGATCATAGAACTGTAAGATCAATTGGGTTGGAAGGGTCCTGAAAGATCATAGAACTGTAAGATCAATTGGGTTGGAAGGGTCCTGAAAGATCATAGAACTACTGGTTGGGTGAGAAGGGTCCTGAGAGGTCAGAAGCATAGACCTGTTTCACAGCTGGCATGGATAGGTCCTGAAAGATCTCAGAACTACAGGACGGGTTGTGTTGGGAGGGTCCTTACGGATCAGAAACATTGAACTGCTGAATGCTTAGGTTGGCTGGGTCCTGAAAGATCACAGAGCTGTAGGATGGGTTGGGTTGGAAGGGTCTTGAAAGATCCCCGAACTGTAAGATCAATTGGGTTGGAAGGGTCCTGAAAGATCATAGAACTGTAAGATCAATTGGGTTGGAAGGGTCCTGAAAGATCCCAGTACTGTAAGACCAATTGGGTTGGAAGGGTCCTGAAAGATCATACAACTATTGGTTGGGTGAGAAGGGTCCTGAGAGGTCAGAAGCATAGAGCTGTTTCACAGCTGGCTTGGATAGGTCCTGAAAGATCTCAGAACTGTAAGATCAATTGGGTTGGAAGGGTCCTGAAAGATCATAGAACTGTAAGATCAATTGGGTTGGAAGGGTCCTGAAAGATCACAGAACTGTAAGATCAATTGGGTTGGAAGGGTCCTGAAAGATCATAGAACTGTAAGATCAATTGGGTTGGAAGGGTCCTGAAAGATCACAGAACTGTAAGATCAATTGGGTTGGAAGGGTCCTGAGAGATCATAGAACTACTGGTTGGGTGAGAAGGGTCCTGAGAGGTCAGAAGCATAGAGCTGTTTCACAGCTGGCTTGGATAGGTCCTGAAAGATCTCAGAACTACAGGATGGGTTGTGTTGGGAGGGTCCTTATGGATCAGAAACATTGAACTGCTGCATGCTTAGGTTGGCTGGGTCCTGAAAGATCACAGAGCTGTAGGATGGGTTGCGTTGGAAGGGTCTTGAAAGATCCCAGAACTGTAAGATCAATTGGATTGGAAGGGTCCTGAAAGATCATAGAACTGTAAGATCAATTGGGTTGGAAGGGTCCTGAAAGATCATAGAACTGTAAGATCAATTGGGTTGGAAGGGTCCTGAAAGATCATAGAACTGTAAGATCAATTGGGTTGGAAGGGTCCTGAAAGATCTTAGAACTGTAAGATCAATTGGGTTGGAAGGGTCCTGAATGATCACAGAACTACTGGTTGGGTGAGAAGGGTCCTGAGAGATCCCAGAATGGGTTGTGTTGGGAGGGTCCTTATGGATCAGAAAACACTGAACTGCTGCATGCTTAGGTTGGCTGGGTCCTGAAAGATCACAGAGCTGTAGGATGGGTTGGGTTGGAAGGGTCTTGAAAGATCCCAGAACTGTAAGACCAATTGGGTTAGAAGGGTCCTGAAAGATCATAGAACTGTAAGATCAATTGGGTTGGAAGGGTCCTGAAAGATCATAGAACTGTAAGATCAATTGGGTTGGAAGGGTCCTGAAAGATCATAGAACTGTAAGATCAATTGGGTTGGAAGGGTCCTGAAAGATCATAGAACTATTGGATGGGTGAGAAGGGTCCTGAGAGGTCCCAGGATGGGTTGTGTTGGGAGGGTCCTTACAGATCAGAAACACTGAACTGCTGCATGCTTAGGTTGGAGGGGTCCTGAAAGATCACAGAGCTGTAGGATGGGTTGGGTTGGAAGGGTCCTGAAAGATGCCAGAACTGTAAGATCAATTGGGTTGGAAGGGTCCTGAAAGATCATAGAACTGTAAGATCAATTGGGTTGGAAGGGTCCTGAAAGATCACAGAACTATTGGTTGGGTGAGAAGGGTCCTGAGAGGTCAGAAGCATAGAGCTGTTTCACAGTAGGCTTGGATAGGTCCTGAAAGATCTCAGAACTACAGGATGGTTTGTGTTGGGAAGGTCCTTACAGATCAGAAAACATTGAACTGCTGCATGCTTAGGTTGGCTGGGTCCTGAAAGATCACAGAGCTGTAGGATGGGTTGGGTTGGAAGGGTCTTGAAAGATCACAGAACTGTAAGATCAATTGGGTTGGAAGGGTCCTGAAAGATCCCAGAACTGTAAGATCAATTGGGTTGGAAGGGTCCTGAAAGATCCCAGTACTGTAAGACCAATTGGGTTGGAAGGGTCCTGAAAGATCATAGAACTGTAAGATCAATTGGGTTGGAAGGGTCCTGAAAGATCATAGAACTGTAAGATCAATTGGGTTGGAAGGGTCCTGAAAGATCATAGAACTGTAAGATCAATTGGGTTGGAAGGGTCCTGAAAGATCATAGAACTGTAAGATCAATTGGGTTGGAAGGGTCCTGAAAGATCATAGAACTACTGGTTGGGTGAGAAGGGTCCTGAGAGGTCAGAAGCATAGAGCTGTTTCACAGCTGGCTTGGATAGGTCCTGAAAGATCTCAGAACTACAGGACGGGTTGTGTTGGGAGGGTCCTTACGGATCAGAAACATTGAACTGCTGAATGCTTAGGTTGGCTGGGTCCTGAAAGATCACAGAGCTGTAGGATGGGTTGGGTTGGAAGGGTCTTGAAAGATCCCCGAACTGTAAGATCAATTGGGTTGGAAGGGTCCTGAAAGATCATAGAACTGTAAGATCAATTGGGTTGGAAGGGTCCTGAAAGATCCCAGTACTGTAAGACCAATTGGGTTGGAAGGGTCCTGAAAGATCATAGAACTATTGGTTGGGTGAGAAGGGTCCTGAGAGGTCAGAAGCATAGAGCTGTTTCACAGCTGGCTTGGATAGGTCCTGAAAGATCTCAGAACTGTAAGATCAATTGGGTTGGAAGGGTCCTGAAAGATCATAGAACTGTAAGATCAATTGGGTTGGAAGGGTCCTGAAAGATGCCAGAACTGTAAGATCAATTGGGTTGGAAGGGTCTTGAAAGATCACAGAACTACTGGTTGGGTGAGAAGGGTCCTGAGAGGTCCCAGGATGGGTTGTGTTGGGGGGGTCCTTATGGATCAGAAACATTGAACTGCTGCATGCTTAGGTTGGCTGGGTCCTGAAAGATCACAGGGCTGTAGGATGGGTTGGGTTGGAAGGGTCCTGAAAGATCATAGAACTGTAAGATCAATTGGGTTGGAAGGGTCCTGAAAGATCATAGAACTGTAAGATCAATTGGGTTGGAAGGGTCCTGAAAGATCATAGAACTGTAAGATCAATTGGGTTGGAAGGGTCCTGAAAGATCATAGAACTACTGGTTGGGTGAGAAGGGTCCTGAGAGGTCAGAAGCATAGACCTGTTTCACAGCTGGCATGGATAGGTCCTGAAAGATCTCAGAACTACAGGACGGGTTGTGTTGGGAGGGTCCTTACGGATCAGAAACATTGAACTGCTGCATGCTTAGGTTGGCTGGGTCCTGAAAGATCACAGAGCTGTAGTATGGGTTGGGTTGGAAGGGTCTTGAAAGATCCCCGAACTGTAAGATCAATTGGGTTGGAAGGGTCCTGAAAGATCATAGAACTGTAAGATCAATTGGGTTGGAAGGGTCCTGAAAGATCCCAGTACTGTAAGACCAATTGGGTTGGAAGGGTCCTGAAAGATCATACAACTATTGGTTGGGTGAGAAGGGTCCTGAGAGGTCAGAAGCATAGAGCTGTTTCACAGCTGGCTTGGATAGGTCCTGAAAGATCTCAGAACTGTAAGATCAATTGGGTTGGAAGGGTCCTGAAAGATCATAGAACTGTAAGATCAATTGGGTTGGAAGGGTCCTGAAAGATCCCAGAACTGTAAGATCAATTGGGTTGGAAGGGTCCTGAAAGATCATAGAACTGTAAGATCAATTGGGTTGGAAGGGTCCTGAAAGATCACAGAACTGTAAGATCAATTGGGTTGGAAGGGTCCTGAGAGATCATAGAACTACTGGTTGGGTGAGAAGGGTCCTGAGAGGTCAGAAGCATAGAGCTGTTTCACAGCTGGCTTGGATAGGTCCTGAAAGATCTCAGAACTACAGGACGGGTTGTGTTGGGAGGGTCCTTATGGATCAGAAACATTGAACTGCTGCATGCTTAGGTTGGCTGGGTCCTGAAAGATCACAGAGCTGTAGGATGGGTTGCGTTGGAAGGGTCTTGAAAGATCCCAGAACTGTAAGATCAATTGGATTGGAAGGGTCCTGAAAGATCATAGAACTGTAAGATCAATTGGGTTGGAAGGGTCCTGAAAGATCATAGAACTGTAAGATCAATTGGGTTGGAAGGGTCCTGAAAGATCATAGAACTACTGGTTGGGTGAGAAGGGTCCTGAGAGATCCCAGAATGGGTTGTGTTGGGAGGGTCCTTATAGATCAGAAAACACTGAACTGCTGCATGCTTAGGTTGGCTGGGTCCTGAAAGATCACAGAGCTGTAGGATGGGTTGGGTTGGAAGGGTCCTGAAAGATCATAGAACTGTAAGATCAATTGGGTTGGAAGGGTCCTGAAAGATCATAGAACTACTGGTTGGGTGAGAAGGGTCCTGAGAGGTCCCAGGATGGGTTGTGTTGGGAGGGTCCTTATAGATCAGAAAACATTGAACTGCTGCATGCTTAGGTTGGCTGGGTCCTGAAAGATCACAGAGCTGTAGGATGGGTTGGGTTGGAAGGGTCCTGAAAGATCCCAGAACTGTAAGATCAATTGGGTTGGAAGGGTCCTGAAAGATCATAGAACTGTAAGATCAATTGGGTTGGAAGGGTCCTGAAAGATGCCAGAACTGTAAGATCAATTGGGTTGGAAGGGTCCTAAAAGATCATAGAACTACTGGTTGGGTGAGAAGGGTCCTGAGAGGTCCCAGGATGGGTTGTGTTGGGAGGGTCCTTATAGATCAGAAAACATTGAACTGCTGCATATTTAGGTTGGCTGGGTCCTGAAAGATCACAGAGCTGTAGGATGGGTTGGGTTGGAAGGGTCCTGAAAGATCATAGAACTACTGGTTGGGTGAGAAGGGTCCTGAGAGGTGAGAAGCATAGAACTGTTTCACAGCTGGCTTGGATAGGTCCTGAAAGATCTCAGAACTACAGGACGGGTTGTGTTGGGAGGGTCCTTATAGATCAGAAACATTGAACTGCTGCATGCTTAGGTTGGATGGGTCCTGAAAGATCACAGAGCTGTAGGATGGGTTGGGTTGGAAGGGTCTTGAAAGATCCCAGAACTGTAAGATCAATTGGGTTGGAAGGGTCCTGAAAGATCATAGAACTGTAAGATCAATTGGGTTGGAAGGGTCCTGAAAGATCATAGAACTACTGGTTGGGTGAGAAGGGTCCCGAGAGGTCCCAGGATGGGTTGTGTTGGGAGGGTCCTCATGGATCAGAAACATTGAACTGCTGCATGCTTAGGTTGGCTGGGTCCTGAAAGATCACAGAGCTGTAGGATGGGTTGGAAGGGTCTTGAAAGATCCCAGAACTGTAAGATCAATTGGGTTGGAAGGGTCCTGAAAGATCATAGAACTGTAAGATCAATTGGGTTGGAAGGGTCTTGAAAGATCACAGAACTACTGGTTGGGTGAGAAGGGTCCTGAGAGGTCCCAGGATGGGTTGTGTTGGGAGGGTCCTTATTGATCAGAAAACACTGAACTGCTGCATGCTTAGGTTGGCTGGGTCCTGAAAGATCACAGAGCTGTAGGATGGGTTGGGTTGGAAGGGTCTTGAAAGATCCCAGTACTGTAAGACCAATTGGGTTGGAAGGGTCCTGAAAGATCATAGAACTGTAAGATCAATTGGGTTGGAAGGGTCCTGAAAGATCATAGAACTGTAAGATCAATTGGGTTGGAAGGGTCCTGAAAGATCCCAGAACTGTAAGATCAATTGGGTTGGAAGGGTCCTGAAAGATCATAGAACTGTAAGATCAATTGGGTTGGAAGGGTCCTGAAAGATCATAGAACTGTAAGATCAATTGGGTTGGAAGGGTCCTGAAAGATCATAGAACTGTAAGATCAATTGGGTTGGAAGGGTCCTGAAAGATCATAGAACTGTAAGATCAATTGGGTTGGAAGGGTCCTGAAAGATCATAGAACTGTAAGATCAATTGGGTTGGAAGGGTCCTGAAAGATCATAGAACTATTGGTTGGGTGAGAAGGGTCCTGAGAGGCCAGAAGCATAGAGCTGTTTCACAGTTGGCTTGGATAGGTCCTGAAAGATCTCAGAACTATTGGATGGGCTGAGTTGGGAGGGTCCTTATAGATCAGAAACATTGAACTGCTGCATGCTTAGGTTGGCTGGGTCCTGAAAGATCACAGAGCTGTAGGACGGGTTGGGTTGGAAGGGTCTTGAAAGATCCCAGAACTGTAAGATCAATTGGGTTGGAAGGGTCCTGAAAGATCATAGAACTGTAAGATCAATTGGGTTGGAAGGGTCTTGAAAGATCCCAGAACTGTAAGATCAATTGGGTTGGAAGGGTCCTGAAAGATCATAGAACTGTAAGATCAATTGGGTTGGAAGGGTCCTGAAAGATCATAGAACTGTAAGATCAATTGGGTTGGAAGGGTCCTGAAAGATCATAGAACTACTGGTTGGGTGAGAAGGGTCCTGGGAGGTCAGAAGCATAGAGCTGTTTCACAGCTGGCTTGGATAGGTCCTGAAAGATCTCAAAACTATTGGATGGGCTGAGTTGGGACGGGTCCTTATAGATCAGAAACACTGAACTGCTGCATGCTTAGGTTGGCTGGGTCCTGAAAGATCACAGAGCTGTAGGATGGCTGCGGATGGATGAGGGGCCACGCGATCCTTACCGCATCCGAGGGCAGGGCACACTGTCGCACCAGGAACTCCAGCATGGCCTCCCCACCGGGCTGCTCCAGGTAGCCGTGGTGAGCCATGGCACTGATCACCTGCACCACGGCTCGCCTCACCTGCGACCACAGCAAGTCACCCGGGTTGGAATCGCCATCGAGGTCACCACGATCGCCGCCTCCAACCAGCAGCCCATCCCCACCGTGCCCACACCAAAGCGTCATTACCAGTGGAGAAGGCCTCCAAGCCTGCCCAGTGCAACCGGCAGGCGGTGCTGGGACCGGGTGAGGAGCTCCATGGATGAGGGATTGGATCTGGGAACCCCAGATTTTGGGAAACCACCTCTGCTCACCTTGTTGTTGCTGTCTTGAAGGGGAAGTTTCATCGAAGAAAGGATGAAGGGCTTTTTAATCTCCATCTGAGAGGCTGCAAAAAGGAGGACGGACGCCGCGAGGTCGGTGATGCTGAGGACGCAGCTCTGCTCGCTCCTTCTTCCTCTTTCTCGTCCTCCTCCACCCAACCCCATCGCCGTTTGGCACTGATGGATGCTCACAGCTCCCCCTGTACTCACGGGCACTGTTGATGATCTGTCTCATGATGAGCAACGTCCCCACGCGCGTCCTCTCACTGCTGCTCTCCAATTTTGGGAGGAGGAAGGTCAGCACTCGGTCAGGGAAGGAGCAGGCTGCAGGGATGGCAAAGGGAGCAATAGGGAATGTGTTGCGCTGCGCCCCGATGGACTCTACCCATGGTACTGTGCCCCATGGGGGTCAGGATGCCATGGTCGACTGGGGTTGGGGCCACTCCTTGGCTCTGTGACCTGTAAGGACCTTTCCAAAACAACCGCTCCATGGCTCCATGTTCTTCGGAGACCCTTCCCACCCAACTACTTCACAGCTCTGTGATCTGTAAAGACCCTTCCAGCCAAACTATTCCATAGCTCTATAATCTGTAAGGACCCTTCCAATACAAACAGCTCTATGATCTTCAAGGACCCTTCCCACCCAACGATCCCAGGGCTCTATAATCTGTAAGGACCCTTCCAATACAAACAGCTCTATGATCTTCAAGGACCCTTCCCACCCAACGATCCCAGGGCTCTATAATCTGAAAGGACCCTTCCAATACAAACAGCTCTATGATCTTCAAGGACCCTTCCCACCCAACGATCCCAGGGCTCTATTATCTGTAAGGACCCTTCCAATACAAACAGCTCTATGATCTTCAAGGACCCTTCCCACCCAACGATCCCAGGGCTCTATTATCTGTAAGGACCCTTCCAATACAAACAGCTCTATGATCTTCAAGGACCCTTCCCACCCAACGATCCCAGGGCTCTATTATCTGTAAGGACCACTCCAACCCAACCACGCTAAGACTCCGTGACCAATAAGGTCTCTTCCAACACAACTCATTCTGTGCTTCTATGACCTTTAACAACCCTTCCAACCCAACCATCCCATGGCTGTATGATCTTTAAGGACCTTTCCAACCCAACCATCCCATGGCTGTATGATCTTTAAGGACCTTTCCAACCCAACTATTTCACAGCTCTTGGATCTTTAAGGGCTCTTCCAACCCCAACCCAACTATTCCACAGCTCTTGGATCTTTAAGGGCTCTTCCAACCCCAACCCAACTATTCCACAGCTCTTGGATCTTTAAGGGCTCTTCCAACCCAACTCATTCCAAGTTTCTAGGATTTGGAGGAAAGATTTGACCCCAGATTCCTGCCTGGGTTCCTGCAAGGGGTTGGTGTGCCCCAAAGGGAGCTGAGGTGGCCCCAAGCAGTGCCCCAAAGAGCTGCACCTCAGAACCACTCAGGTTGGAGAAGACCTCCAAGATCCCTCAGTCCAGCCCCATCCCATCATGACCCTAAATAGAACTGTAGAGTCAGTAAAACTGAAGGAGTCCTCCAAGGTCATCAAATCTAAGCCAATCCCAACCCTCACCGTGACCCTAAGCAACCATAGAGTCATTAAGACTGGACAAGACCTCCAAGACCCCCCAGTCTAACTCCAATCCATCACCACCACAACCTTTAATGGAGACACAGAGTCACTAAGGTTGGAGAAGACCTCCAAGGTCATCCAGTCCACCCCAAATCCACCTCCACCATGCCCCTACGTACATTCTCTAAGGTTGGAGAAGACCTCCAAGATCTCCAAGCCCAACCCCAACTCATCCCCAAGACAACCACAAATAGAACCACAGAGTCACTGAGGTTGGAAGAGACCTCCAAGAACCCCCAGATCAACTCCAACCCACCCCACCATGACCCTAAGCAGACCCATAGAAACATTAAGGTTGGAGGGGACCTCCAAGATCTCCAAGCCCAACCCCAACTCATCCCCATGACAACCCCAAATAGAACCACAGAGTCACTGAGGTTGGAAGAGACCTCCAAGAACCCCCAGATCAACTCCAACCCATCCCACCATGACCCTAAGCAGACCCATAGAAACATTAAGGTTGGAGGAGACCTCCAACACCCACAATCCAACCCCAAAACACTCCACCATGACTCCAAATAGAACCATAAACCCACTAAGAATGAGGAAGACCTCTGAGATCATCCACTCCAACCCAGCCCACCATGACCCTAAGCAGACCCATAGAAACATTAAGGTTGGAGACCTCCAAGGTCCACAATCCAACCCCAAACCACTCCACCATGACTCCAAATAGAACCATAAACCCACTAAGAATGAAGACCTCTGAGATCATCCACTCCAACCCAGCCCACCCCACCATGACCCTAAGCAGACCCATAGAAACATTAAGGTTGTAGACCTCCAACATCCACAATCCAACCCCAAACCACTCCACCATGACTCCAAATAGAACCATAAACCCATTCAGAATGAAGAAGACCTCTGAGATCATCCACTCCAACCCAGCCCACCCCACCATGACCCTAAGCAGACCCATAGAAACATTAAGGTTGTAGACCTCCAAGATCCACAATCCAACCCCAAACCACTCCACCATGACTCCAAATAAAACCATAAACCCACTAAGAATGAAGAAGACCTCTGAGATCATCCACTCCAACCCAGCCCACCCCACCATGACCCTAAGCAGACCCATAGAAACATTAAGGTTGGAGGAGACCTCCAAGATCTCCAAGCCCAACCCCAACTCATCCCCATGACAACCCTAAATAGAACCACAGAGTCACTGAGGTTGGAAGAGACCTCCAAGAACCCCCAGATCAACTCCAACCCACCCCACCATGACCCTAAGCAGACCCATAGAAACATTAAGGTTGGAAGAGACCTCCAAGACCCACAATCCAACCCCAAACCACTCCACCATGACTCCAAATAGAACCATAAACCCATTAAGAATGAAGACCTCTGAGATCATCCACTCCAACCCAGCCCACCCCACCATGACCCTAAGCAGACCCATAGAAACATTAAGGTTGGAGGAGACCTCCAAGATCCACAATCCAACCCCAACTCATCCCCATGACAACCCCAAATAGAACCACAGAGTCACTGAGGTTGGAAGAGACCTCCAAGAACCCCCAGATCAACTCCAACCCACCCCACCATGACCCTAAGCAGACCCATAGAAACATTAAGGTTGGAGGAGACCTCCAAGATCCACAATCCAACCCCAAACCACTCCACCATGACTCCAGATAGAACCATAAACCCATTAAGAATGAAGACCTCTGAGATCATCCACTCCAACCCAGCCCACCCCACCATGACCCTAAGCAGACCCATAGAAACATTAAGGTTGGAGGAGACCTCCAACATCCACAATCCAACCCCAAACCACTCCACCATGACTCCAAATAGAACCATAAACCCACTAAGAATGAGGAAGACCTCTGAGATCATCCACTCCAACCCACCCCACCATGACCCTAAGCAGACCCATAGAAACATTAAGGTTGGAGGAGACCTCCAAGATCTCCAAGCCCAACCCCAACTCATCCCCATGACAACCCCAAATAGAACCACAGAGTCACTGAGGTTGGAAGAGACCTCCAAGAACCCCCAGCTCAACTCCAACCCATCCCACCATGACCCTAAGCAGACCCATAGAAACATTAAGGTTGGAGGAGACCTCCAAGGTCCACAATCCAACCCCAAACCACTCCACCATGACTCCAAATAGAACCATAAACCCATTCAGAATGAGGAAGACCTCTGAGATCATCCACTCCAACCCAGCCCACCATGACCCTAAGCAGACCCATAGAAACATTAAGGTTGGAGGAGACCTCCAAGATCTCCAAGCCCAACCCCAACTCATCCCCATGACAACCCCAAATAGAACCACAGAGTCACTGAGGTTGGAAGAGACCTCCAAGAACCCCCAGATCAACTCCAACCCATCCCACCATGACCCTAAGCAGACCCATAGAAACATTAAGGTTGTAGACCTCCAAGATCCACAATCCAACCCCAAACCACTCTACCATGACCCTAAATAGAACCATAAACCCGCTAAGAATGAAGAAGACCTCTGAGATCATCCACTCCAACCCAGCCCACCATGACCCTAAGCAGACCCATAGAAACATTAAGGTTGGAGGAGACCTCCAAGATCCACAATCCAACCCCAAACCACCCCACCATGACCCTAAATAGAACCACGGACCAATTCAGAGTGCAAGAGGCCTCCAAGACCCCCAACCTATCCTAACGACCGTGCCCCCAAGTGCCGCATCTCTCTGGTTCCTGAACAGCTCTGGGGATGGTGACCCCCACCACCACCCTGGTCATCCAGCTCCAACACTTCAACCACCGCCCTCCGACGACGCGTTCCAAGCAGGGGGTCCCAACCACCCCCCACCATGGGTCGCACCACCCCTTACCGAGCACAGTGAAGCACCGAAGGACCTCCGTGTGGTTTTTGACAGTCAGGGGCACAGCCGGGTCGGCGGGAGTGCAGATCTGGAGGATTAATGGTGGGCTTGGGGGGGGGGGGGGACAGCATCCCCAGCATGGGCACCGAGCGGAGCTCCCAACCCACCAAGCACGAGGTGGGAGCAGGGCAGCACTGCCCAGGGGGTTGGGGGTCCATCAGGGGCCCAATGCCTTCTGCTGTGCCCCCCTGCTACCCATTCAGAATGAGTTGACCCCCCAGTGCGACCCAAACAAGCGGTTAAAAGGGCCTTATGGGGTCCTATGGGGTCTTTACTGAGGCCTTATGGGGTTCTTATGGGGTCAGGAGGGTTTTATAGGGTCCTTATGGGGTAAGCGAGCTTTCATAGGGTCCTTTTTGGGTTCTTATGAGGTCCTTAAGAGGTGAGGGGGTTTTATAGGGTACTTACAGGGTCCTTATGGGGCTCTTATGGGGTCAGGGGACTTTTATCGCATCCTTATGGGGTTCTTATGGGGTCAGAAGGGTTTTATAGGGTCCTTATGGGGTAAGCGAGCTTTCATAGGGTCCTTTTTGGGTTCTTATGAGGTCCTTAAGAGGTGAGGGAGTTTTATAGGGTACTTACAGGGTCCTTATGGGGCTCTTATGGGGTCCTATGGGGACTTTTACCGCATACTTATGGGGTTCTTATGGGGTCAGGAGGGTTTTATAGGGTCCTTATGGGGTAAGCGGGCTTTCATAGGGTCCTTTTTGGGTTCTTATGAGGTCCTGAAGAGGTGAGGGGGTTTTATAGGGTCCTTATGGGGCTCTTATGGGGTCCTATGGGGAATTTTATCGCATCCTTATGGGGTTCTTATGGGGTCAGGGGGGTTACAGGGTCCTTATGGGGTAAGCGAGCTTTCATAGGGTCCTTTTTGGGTTCTTATGAGGTCCTTAAGAGGTGAGGGGGGTTTTATAGGGTACTTACAGGGTCCTTATGGGGCTCTTATGGGGTCAGGTGGGTTTTATAGGGTCCTTATAGGGTTCTTATGGGGTCAGGGGGGTTACAGGGTCCTTATGGGGTAAGCGGGCTTTCATAGGGTCCTTTTTGGGTTCATATGAGGTCCTTAAGAGGTGAGGGGGTTTTATAGGGTACTTACAGGGTCCTTATGGGGCTCTTATGGAGTCAGGGGGGTTACAGTGTCCTTATGGGGTCAGCGGGCATTCATAGGGTCCTTTTTGGGTTCTTATGAGGTCCTTAAGAGGTGAGGGGGTTTTATAGGGTACTTACAGGGTCCTTATGGGGCTCTTATGGGGTCAGGGGACTTTTATCGCATCCTTATGGGGTTCTTATAGGGTCAAGAGGGGTTTATAGGGTCCTTAAGGGGTAAGCGGGCTTTCATAGGGTCCTTTTTGGGTTCTTATGAGGTCCTTAAGAGGTGAGGGGGTTTTATAGGGTACTTACAGGGTCCTTATGGGGCTCTTATGGGTTCCTATGGGGACTTTTATCGCATCCTTATGGGGTTCTTGTGGGGTCAGGGGGGTTACAGGGTCCTTATGGGGTAAGCAGGCTTTCATAGGGTCCTTTTTGGGTTCTTATGAGGTCCTTAAGGGGTGAGGGGGTTTTATAGGGTACTTACAGGGTCCTTATGGGGCTCTTATGGGGTCAGGGGACTTTTATCGCATCCTTATGGGGTTCTTATGGGATCAGGGGACTTTTATAGCATCCTTACGGGGTTCTTATGGGGTCAGGAGGGTTTTATAGGGTCCTTATGGGGTAAGCGGGCTTTCATAGGGTCCTTTTTGGGTTCTTATGAGGTCCTTAAAAGGTGAGGGGGTTTTATAGGGTACTTACAGGGTCCTTATGGGGCTCTTATGGGGTCAGGAGGGGTTTACAGGATCCTTAAGGGGCTCTTATGGGGTCAGGGGACTTTTATCGCATCCTTATGGGGTTCTTATGGGGTCAGGGGGGTTACAGGGTCCTTATGGGGTAAGCGGGCTTTTATAGGGTCCTTTTTGGGTTCTTATGAGGTCCTTAAGAGGTGAGGGGGTTTTATAGGGTACTTACAGGGTCCTTATGGGGCTCTTATGGGGTCAGGGGACTTTTACCGCATCCTAATGGGGTTCTTATGGGGTCAGGAGGGTTTTATAGGGTCCTTATGGGGTAAGCGGGCTCTCATAGGGTCCTTTTTGGGTTCTTATGAGGTCCTTAAGAGGTGAGGGGGTTTTATAGGGTACTTACAGGGTCCTTATGGGGCTCTTATGGGGTCAGGGGACTTTTATCGCATCCTTATGGGGTTCTTATGGGGTCAGGAGGGTTTTATAGGGTCCTTATAGGGTTCTTATGGGGTCAGGGGGGTTACAGTGTCCTTATGGGGTAAGCGGGCTTTCATAGGGTCCTTTTTGGGTTCTTATGAGGTCCTTAAGGGGTGAGGGGGGTTTATAGGGTACTTACAGGGTCCTTATGGGGTTCTTATGGGGTCAGGAGGGGTTTACAGGGTCCTTATGGGGTAAGCGGGCTCTCATAGAGTCCTTTTTGGGTTCTCATGAGGTCCTTAAGAGGTGAGGGGGTTTTATAGGGTACTTACAGGGTCCTTATGGGGTTCTTATGGGGTCAGGGGACTTTTATCGCATCCTTATGGGGTTCTTATGGGGTCAGGAGGGTTTTATAGGGTCCTTATGGGGTAAGCGGGCTCTCATAGGGTCCTTTTTGGGTTCTTATGAGGTCCTTAAGGGGTGAGGGGGTTTTATAGGGTCCTTATGGGGCTTTTATGGGGTCAGGGGACTTTTATCGCATCCTTATGGGGTTCTTATAGGGTCAGGAGGGTTTTATAGGGTCCTTATGGGGTAAGCGGGCTCTCATTGGGTCCTTTTTGGGTTCTTATGAGGTCCTTAAGAGGTGAGGGGGGTTTATAGGGTACTTACAGGGTCCTTATGGGGCTCTTATGGGGTCAGGGGACTTTTATCGCATCCTTATGGGGTTCTTATGGGGTCAGGGGGGTTACAGGGTCCTTATGGGGTAAGCGGGCTTTCATAGGGTCCTTTTTGGGTTCTTATGAGGTCCTTAAGAGGTGAGGAGGTTTTATAGGGTACTTACAGGGTCCTTATGGGGCTCTTATGGGGTCAGGGGGATTACAGGGTCCTTATGGGGCTCTTATGGGGTCAGGGGACTTTTATTGCATCCTTATGGGGCTCTTATGGGGTCAGGAGGGTTTTATAGGGTCCTTATGGGGCTCTTATGGGGTCAGGGGACTTTTATCACATCCTTATGGGGTTCTTATAGGGTCAGGAGGGTTTTATAGGGTCCTTATGGGGTAAGCGGGCTCTCATAGGGTCCTTTTTGGGTTCTTATGAGGTCCTTAAGAGGTGAGGGGGTTTTATAGGGTACTTACAGGGTCCTTCTGGGGCTCTTATGGGGTCCTATGGGGACTTTTATCGCATCCTTATGGGTTCTTATGGGGTCAGGAGGGTTTTATAGGGTCCTTATGGGGTAAGCGGGCTCTCATAGGGTCCTTTTTGGGTTCTTATGAGGTCCTTAAGAGGTGAGGGGGGTTTATAGGGTACTTACAGGGTCCTTATGGGGCTCTTATGGGGTCAGGGGATTTTATCGCATCCTTATGGGGTTCTTATGGGGTCAGGGGGGTTACAGGGTCCTTATGGGGTAAGCGGGCTTTCATAGGGTCCTTTCTGGGTTCTTATGAGGTCCTTAAGAGGTGAGGGGGTTTTATAGGGTACTTACAGGGTCCTTATGTGGCTCTTATGGGGTCAGGGGACTTTTATCGCATCCTTATGGGGTTCTTATGGGGTCAGGAGGGTTTTATAGGGTCCTTATGGGGTAAGCGAGCTCTCATAGGGACCTTTTTGGGTTCTTATGAGGTCCTTAAGAGGTGAGGGGGTTTTATAGGGTACTTACAGGGTCCTTATGGGGCTCTTATGGGGTCAGGGGACTTTTATCGCATCCTTATGGGGTTCTTATGGGGTCAGGGGGGTTATAGGGTCCTTATGGGGTAAGCAGGCTCTCATAGGGTCCTTTTTGGGTTCTTATGAGGTCCTTAAGGGGTGAGGGGGGTTTATAGGGTACTTACAGAGTCCTTATGGGGCTCTTATGGGGTCAGGAGGGTTTTATAGGGTCCTTATAGGGTTCTTATGGGGTCAGGGGGGTTACAGTGTCCTTATGGGGTAAGCGGGCTCTCATAGGGTCCTTTTTGGGTTCTTATGAGGTCCTTAAGAGGTGAGGGGGTTTTATAGGGTACTTACAGGGTCCTTATGGGGCTCTTTTGGGGTCCTATGGGGACTTTTATCACATCCTTATGGGGTTCTTATGGGGTCAGGAGGGTTACAGGGTCCTTATGGGGTAAGCGGGCTCTCATAGGGTCCTTTTTGGGTTCTTATGAGGTCCTTAAGAGGTGAGGGGGTTTTATAGGGTACTTACAGGGTCCTTATGGGGCTCTTATGGGGTCAGGAGGGTTTTATAGGGTCCTTATGGGGCTCTTATGGGGTCCTATGGGGACTTTTATCACATCCTTATGGGGTTCTTATGGGGTCACGGGGGGTTTATAGGGTCCTTATGGGGTAAACGGGCTTTCATAGGGCCCTTTTTGGGTTCTTATGAGGTCCTTAAGAGGTGAGGCGGTTTTATAGGGTACTTACAGGGTCCTTATGGGGCTCTTATGGGGTCAGGGGACTTTTATCGCATCCTTATGGGGTTCTTATGGGGTCAGGAGGGGTTTATAGGGTCCTTATGGGGTAAGCGGGCTCTCATAGGGTCCTTTTTGGGTTCTTATGAGGTCCTTAAGAGGTGAGGGGGTTTTATAGGGTACTTACAGCGTCCTTATGGGGCTCTTATGGGGTCAGGGGGGTTACAGTGTCCTTATGGGGTAAGCGGGCTTTCATAGGGTCCTTTCTGGGTTCTTATGAGGTCCTTAAGAGGTGAGGGGGTTTTATAGGGTACTTACAGGGTCCTTATGGGGCTCTTATGGGGTCCTATGGGGACTTTTATCGCATCCTTATGGGGTTCTTATGGGGTCAGGAGGGTTACAGGGTCCTTATGGGGTAAGCGGGCTTTCATAGGGTCCTTTCTGGGTTCTTATGAGGTCCTTAAGAGGTGAGGGGGTTTTATAGGGTACTTACAGGGTCCTTATAGGGCTCTTATGGGGTCAGGGGACTTTTACCGCATCCTTATGGGGTTCTTATGGGGTCAGGAGGGTTTTATAGGGTCCTTATGGGGTAAGCGGGCTTTCATAGGGTCCTTTTTGGGTTCTTATGAGGTCCTTAAGAGGTGAGGGGGTTTTATAGGGTACTTACAGGGTCCTTATGGGGCTCTTATGGGGTCAGGGGACTTTTATCCCATCCTTATGGGGTTCTTATGGGGTCAGGAGGGGTTTATAGGGTCCCTATGGGGCTCTTATGGGGTCAGGGGACATTTATCGCATCCTTATGGGGCTCTTATGGGGTCAGGGGACTTTTATCGCATCCTTATGGGGTTCTTATGGGGTCAGGAGGGTTTTATAGGGTCCTTATGGGGTAAGCGAGCTTTCATAGGGTCCTTTTTGGGTTCTTATGAGGTCCTTAAGGGGTGAGGGGGGTTTATAGGGTACTTACAGGGTCCTTATGGGGCTCTTATGGGGTCAGGAGGGTTTTATAGGGTCCTTATAGGTTTCTTATGGGGTCAGGGGGGTTACAGTGTCCTTATGGGGTAAGCGGGCTTTCATAGGGTCCTTTTTGGGTTCTTATGGGGTCCTTAAGAGGTGAGGGGGTTTTATAGGGTACTTACAGGGTCCTTATGGGGCTCTTATGGGGTCAGGGGACTTTTATCGCATCCTTATGGGGTTCTTATGGGGTCAGAAGGGTTTTATACGGTCTTTATGGGGTAAGCGGGCTTTCATAGGGTCCTTTTTGGGTTCTTATGAGGTCCTTAAGAGGTGAGGGGGGTTTATAGGGTACTTGCAGGGTCCTTATGGGGCTCTTATGGGGTCAGGAGGGTTTTATAGGGTCCTTATAGGGTTCTTATGGGGTCAGGGGGGTTACAGTGTCCTTATGGGGTAAGCGGGCTTTCATAGGGTCCTTTTTGGGTTCTTATGAGGTCCTTAAGAGGTGAGGGGGTTTTATAGGGTACTTACAGGGTCCTTATGGGGCTCTTATGGGGTCCTATGGGGACTTTTATCGCATCCTTATGGGGTTCTTATGGGGTCAGGAGGGTTACAGGGTCCTTATGGGTTAAGCGGGCTTTCATAGGGTCCTTTTTGGGTTCTTATGAGGTCCTTAAGAGGTGAGGGGGTTTTATAGGGTACTTACAGGCTCCTTATGGGGCTCTTATGGGGTCAGGGGACTTTTATCGCATCCTTATGGGGTTCTTATGGGGTCAGGGGGGTTTTATTGGGTCCTTATGGGGTAAGCGGGCTTTCATAGGGTCCTTTTTGGGTTCTTATGAGGTCCTTAAGGGGTGAGGGGGTTTTATAGGGTACTTACAGGGTCCTTATGGGGCTCTTATGGGGTCAGGGGACTTTTATCGCATCCTTAAGGGGTTCTTATGGGGTCAGGAGGGTTTTATAGGGTCCTTATGGGGTAAGCGGGCTTTCATAGGGTCCTTTTTGGGTTCTTATGAGGTCCTTAAGGGGTGAGGGGGGTTTATAGGGTACTTACAGGGTCCTTATGGGGCTCTTATGGGGTCAGAGGGGTTATAGGGTCCTTATAGGGTTCTTATGGGGTCAGGGGGGTTACAGGGTCCTTATGGGGTAAGCGGGCTTTCATAGGGTCCTTTTTGGGTTCTTATGAGGTCCTTAAGGGGTGAGGGGGTTTTATAGGGTACTTTTTGGGTCCTTATGGGGCTCTTATGGGGTCAGGGGACTTTAACGCATCCTTATGGGGTTCTTATGGGGCTCTTATGGGGTCCTATGGGGACTTTTATCGCATCCTTATGGGGTTCTTATGGGGTCAGGGGGGTTACAGGGTCCTTATGGGGTAAGCGGGCTTTCATAGGGTCCTTTTTGGGTTCTTATGAGGTCCTTAAGAGGTGAGGGGGTTTTATAGGGTACTTACAGGGTCCTTATGGGGCTCTTATGGGGTCAGGAGGGTTTTATAGGGTCCTTATGGGGCTCTTATGGGGTCCTATGGGGACTTTTATCACATCCTTATGGGGTTCTTATGGGGTCAGGAGGGTTACAGGGTCCTTATGGGGTAAGCGGGCTCTCATAGGGTCCTTTTTGGGTTCTTATGAGGTCCTTAAGAGGTGAGGGGGTTTTATAGGGCACTTACAGGGTCCTTATGGGGCTCTTATGGGGTCAGGGGACTTTTATCGCATCCTTATGGGGTTCTTATGGGGTCAGGAGGGTTTTATAGGGTCCTTATGGGGTAAGCGGGCTCTCATAGGGTCCTTTTTGGGTTCTTATGAGGTCCTTAAGAGGTGAGGGGTTTTTATAGGGTACTTACAGGGTCCTTATGGGGCTCTTATGGGGTCAGGAGGGTTTTATAGGGTCCTTATGGGGCTCTTATGGGGTCCTATGGGGACTTTTATCACATCCTTATGGGGTTCTTATGGGGTCACGGGGGGTTTATAGGGTCCTTATGGGGTAAACGGGCTTTCATAGGGCCCTTTTTGGGTTCTTATGAGGTCCTTAAGGGGTGAGGGGGTTTTATAGGGTACTTACAGGGTCCTTATGGGGCTCTTATGGGGTCAGGGGACTTTTATCGCATCCTTATGGGGTTCTTATGGGGTCAGGAGGGGTTTATAGGGTCCTTATGGGGTAAGCGGGCTCTCATAGGGTCCTTTTTGGGTTCTTATGAGGTCCTTAAGGGGTGAGGGGGTTTTATAGGGTACTTACAGGGTCCTTATGTGGCTCTTATGGGGTCAGGGGACTTTTATCGCATCCTTATGGGGTTCTTATGGGGTCAGGAGGGGTTTATAGGGTCCTTATGGGGTAAGTGGGCTTTCATAGGGTCCTTTTTGGGTTCTTATGAGGTCCTTAAGAGGTGAGGGGGTTTTATAGGGCACTTACAGGGTCCTTATGGGGCTCTTATGGGGTCAGGAGGGGTTTATAGGGTCCTTATGGGGTAAGCGAGCTTTCATAGGGTCCTTTTTGGGTTTTTATGAGGTCCTTAAGAGGTGAGGGGGTTTTATAGGGTACTTACAGGGTCCTTATGGGGCTCTTATGGGGTCAGGGGACTTTTATCGCATCCTTATGGGGTTCTTATGGGGTCAGGGGGGTTACAGTGTCCTTATGGGGTAAGCGGGCTTTCATAGGGTCCTTTTTGGGTTCTTATGAGGTCCTTAGGAGGTGAGGGGGTTTTATAGGGTACTTACAGAGTCCTTATGGGGCTCTTATGGGGTCAGGAGGGTTTTATAGGGTCCTTATAGGGTTCTTATGGGGTCAGGGGGGTTACAGGGTCCTTATGGGGTAAGCGAGCTTTCATAGGGTCCTTTTTGGGTTCTTATGAGGTCCTTAAGAGGTGAGGGGGTTTTATAGGGTACTTACAGGGTCCTTATGGGGCTCTTATGGGGTCCTATGGGGACTTTTATCGCATCCTTATGGGGTTCTTATGGGCTCAGGGGGGTTACAGGGTCCTTATGGGGTCAGCATTTGATTTGGGGGTGCAGGACATGACAGCAGGGGCCCCCAACAGAGCCCAGGAGCTGTGAGCTCGCTGCCCCACATCCCCCATTGCCGCCCCCCACCCCTACCTGGGGGTGCAGGGTGCCCAGCAGAGCATCCAGCTGCATATCCAGGCTGCGGCTGCCGATGTCCACAGAAGCTTCCAAGATCTGACAGAGGCTCTGGAATCAGAGTGGAGGGGGGAAGAAGTGACAACACACACTTGGAAGGGGGGTCCCTCCCTCAGCGCTGCAGGAGGGGACCAGAGCCTGGGGTGGGGGGGGGGGGGGGGCAGAAGGGGGACAGGCTGAAGCCCACCCCACAGCTCCCACCAGTGGGGGTCAGCCACACAGCGTGGCAGATGGGACCCTGCACGGATTGAGCCCGGTGTTGGGATGGGATGATCTCAGGTCAAGGCGCTCTCAGGCCATTTCCCATCGCTTCCCTTGCGGCCACACGCAGCTCCGTGCTCACCTTGGAGATGTAGAAGGACTCCGTGTGCTTCTTGTAGAGGGACAGGACGGCCGGGATCAGCTTTGGGAGCTGCTCCTCCAGCTTCTCGCCGGGCATCAGGTAGCTCATGGCTCCCAGAGCCTCCACCACCGCCAGCCGGAGCTGCAGGGGGATAACGAGCGTTAATGAGGGCAGGGGGGATCCTGCACAGAATCAGAGACTCCGTAACTTTGAGCCAAAAAGATCAGCAGATCCAACCCCAACACGACGTGGCCCCAAAGTCCAACCCCAACCCGTCCCACCATGACCCTAAACAGACCCACAGACTCATTAAGGTTGGAAGAGACTGCCAGGATCACCAAGTCCAGGCCCAACCCATCCCCATTGTGACCCTAAACAGAGCCATAGAGTCACTCAGGTTGGATAAGAGCTTCCAGATCCCCAAGTCCAACCCCAACCATCCCACCTTGACCCTAAATACAACCACAGCATCATTCAAGTTGGAGAAGATCAACAAGATCATCCGGTCCAACCCCAATCCACCAACACCATGACCCTAAACCAGAGCACAGAGCCATCAACGTGGGAAAAGAGCTTCAAGATCCCCATGTCCAACCCCACCCCATCCCACCGTGACCCTCAACAGACCCACAGACTCATTAAGGTTGGAAGAGACTGCCAGGATCACCAAGTCCAGTCCCAACCCATCCCCATTGTGACCCCAAACAGAGCCATAGAGTCACTCAGGTTGGAAAAGAGCTTCTAGATCCCCACGTCCAACCCCAACCATCCCACCTTGACCCTAAATACAACCACAGCATTGTTCAAGTTGGAGAAGATCAACAAGATCATCCAGTCCAACCCCAATCCACCCACACCACGACCCTAAACAGAAGCACAGAGCCATCAATGTGGGAAAAGAGCTTCTAGATCCCCACGTCCAACCCCAACCCACCCCACTGTGAGTCCTAATTAGAACCACAGAGTCAATCAGGTTGGAAGAGACCTCCAAAGTTCCCCAGTCCAACCCCAAACCATCCCCATCGTGACCCCAAATAGAATCACGGAGTCCTTAAGGTTGAAAGACACCTCCAGGATCCCCCATCCAACCCCAAACCATCCCAATCGTGACCCTAAACAGACCCATAGAATCAGTATGGTTGGAAAAGACTTCCAGGATCACCCGGTCCAACCGCAAACCACCCCACTGCCATCCAAAATACAACCATAGAATCGTTAAGGTTGAAGAGAACTCCAGGACCCACAGCTCCAACCCCAACCCGTCCCACCACGACCCTAAATACAACCACAGCATCATTCAAGTTGGAGAAGATCTCCAAGATCATCCAGTTCAACCCCAATCCACCCACACCATGAACCTAAACAGAAGCACAGAGCCATCAATGTGGGAAAAGAGCTTCTAGATCCCCATGTCCAACCCCAACCCATCCCAACTTGACCCTAAACAGACCTGCAGACTCATTAAGGTTGGAAGAGACTGCCAGGATCACCAAGTCCAGGCCCAACCCATCCCCATCGTGACCCCAAACAGAGCCATAGAGTCACTCAGGTTGGAAAAGAGCTTCTAGATCCCCAAGTCCAACCCCAACCATCCCACTGTGACCCTAAATACAACCACAGCATCGTTCAAGTTGGAGAAGATCAACAAGATCATCCAGTCCAACCCCAATCCACCAACACCATGACCCTAAACAGAAGCACAGAGCCATCAATGAAGGAAAAGAGTTTCTAGATCCCCAAGTCCAACCCCAACCCACCCCGTTGTGAGTCCTAATTAGAACCACAGAGTCATTCAGGTTGGAAGAGACCTCCAAAGTTCCCCAGTCCAACCCCAAACCATCCCCATCGTGACCCCAAATAGAATCACGGAGTCCTTAAGGTTGAAAGACACCTCCAGGATCCCCCATCCAACCCCAAACCATCCCCATCATGACCCTAAACAGACCCATCCCACCACGACCCTAAATAGAGCCACAGCATCGTTCAAGTTGGAGAAGATCTCCAAGATCATCCAGTCCAACCCCAATCCACCCACACTATGACCCTAAACAGAAGCACAGAGCCATCAATGTGGGAAAAGAGCTTCTAGATCCCCATGTCCAACCCCAACCCATCCCACTGGGACCCTAAACAGACCCACAGACTCATTAAGGTTGGAAGAGACTGCCAGGATCACCAAGTCCAGTCCCAACCCATCCCCATCGTGACCCCAAACAGAGCCATAGAGTCACTCAGGTTGGAAAAGAGCTTCCAGATCCCCACATCCAACCCCAACCCATCCCACTGTGACCCTAAATACAACCAAAGCATCGTTCAAGTTGGAGAAGATCTCCAATATCATCCAGTCCAACCTAAATCCACCACACCACGACCCTAAACAGAAGCACAGAGCCATCAATGAAGGAAAAGAGCTTCTAGACCACAAGTCCAACCCCAACCCACCCCGTTGTGAGTCCTAATTAGAACCACAGAGTCATTCAGGTTGGAAGAGACCTCCAAAGTTCCCCAGTCCAACCCCAAACCATCCCCATCGTGACCCTAAATAGAATCACGGAGTCCTTAAGGTTGAAAGACACCTCCAGGATCCCCCATCCAACCCCAAACCATCCCCATCGTGACCCTAAACAGACCCATCCCACCACGACCCTAAATAGAGCCACAGCATCATTCAAGTTGGAGATCTCCAAGATCATCCAGTCCAACCCCAATCCACCCACACCACGACCCTAAACAGAAGCACAGAGCCATCAATGTGGGAAAAGAGCTTCTAGATCCCCACGTCCAACCCCAACCCATCCCAACTTGACCCTAAATACAACCACAGCATCGTTCAAGTTGGAGAAGATCTCCAAGATCATCCAGTCCAACCCCAATCCACCCACACCATGACCCTAAACAGAAGCACAGAGCCATCAATGTGGGAAAAGAGCTTCTAGATCCCCACGTCCAACCCCAACCCATCCCAACTTGACCCTAAACAGACCCGCAGAGTCATTAAGGTTGGAACAGACTGCCAGGATCACCAAGTCCAGGCCCAACCCATCCCCATCGTGACCCCAAACAGAGCCATAGAGTCACTCAGGTTGGAAAAGAGCTTCTAGATCCCCAAGTCCAACCCCAACCCATCCCACTGGGACCCTAAATACAACCACAGCTTCATTCAAGTTGGAGAACTCCAAGATCATCCAGTCCAACCCCAATCCACCCACACCACGACCCTAAACAGAAACACAGAGCCATCAATGAAGGAAAAGAGCTTCTAGATCCGCATGTCCAACCCCAAATCATCCCACCATGACCCTAAACAGACCCGCAGAGTCATTAAGATTGGAAGAGACTGCCAGGATCACCAAGTCCAGTCCCAACCCATCCCCATCGTGACCCAAAACAGAGCCATAGAGTCACTCAGGTTGGAAAAGAGCTTCTAGATCCCCAAGTCCAACCCCAACCCATCCCACTGGGACCCTAAATACAACCACAGCATCGTTCAAATTGGAGAAGATCTCCAAGATCATCCAGTCCAACCCCAATCCACCCACACCATGACCCTAAACAGAAGCACAGAGCCATCAATGAAGGAAAAGAGCTTCTAGATCCCCAAGTCCAACCCCAACCCATCCCACTGTGAGTCCTAATTAGAACCACAGAGTCAATCAGGTTGGAAGAGACCTCCAAAGTTCCCCAGTCCAACCCCAAAACATCCCCATCGTGACCCCAAATAGAATCACGGAGTCCTTAAGGTTGAAAGACACCTCCAGGATCCCCCATCCAACCCCAAACCATCCCCATCGTGACCCTAAACAGACCAATAGAATCAGTAAGGTTGGAAACGACTTCCAGGATCACCCGGTCCAACCCCAACCCACCCCACTGCCACCCTAAATACAACCAGAGAATCGTTAAGGTTGAAGAGAACTCCAGGACCCACAGCTCCAACCCCAACCCGTCCCACCATGACCCTGAACAGACCTGCAGACTCATTAAGGTTGGAAGAGACTGCCAGGATCACCAAGTCCAGTCCCAACCCATCCCCATTGTGACCCCAAACAGAGCCATAGAGTCACTCAGGTTGGAAAAGAGCTTCCAGATCCCCAAGTCCAACCCCAACCCATCCCACCATGACCCTAAATACAACCACAGCATCATTCAAGTTGGAGAACTCCAAGATCATCCGGTCCAACCCCAATCCACCCACACCACGACCCTAAACAGAAGCACAGAGCCATCAATGTGGGAAAAGAGCTTCTAGATCCCCACGTCCAACCCCAACCCATCCCAACTTGACCCTAAACAGACCTGCAGACTCATTAAGGTTGGAAGAGACTGCCAGGATCACCAAGTCCAGTCCCAACCCATCCCCATCGTGACACCAAACAGAGCCATAGAGTCACTCAGGTTGGAAAAGAGCTTCCAGATCCCCACGTCCAACCCCAACCCATCCCACTGTGACCCTAAATACAACCACAGCATCGTTCAAGTTGGAGAAGATCAACAAGATCATCCAGTCCAACCCCAATCCACCCACACCACGACCCTAAACAGAAGCACAGAGACATCAATGAAGGAAAAGAGCTTCTAGATCTCCAAGTCCAACCCCAACCCATCCCACTGTGACCCTAAATACAACCACAGCATCATTCAAGTTGGAGAAGATCTCCAAGATCATCCGGTCCAACCCCAATCCACCCACACCATGACCATAAACCGGAGCACAGAGCCATCAATGAAGGAAAAGAGCTTCTAGATCCCCACGTCCAACCCCAACCCACCCCGTTGTGAGTCCTAATTAGAACCACAGAGTCATTCAGGTTGGAAGAGACCTCCAAAGTTCCCCAGTCCAACCCCAAACCATCCCCATCGTGACCCCAAATAGAATCACAGAGTCCATAAGGTTGAAAGACACCTCCAGGATCCCCCATCCAACCCCAAACCATCCCCATCGTGACCCTAAACAGACCAATAGAATCAGTAATGTTGGAAACGACTTCCAGGATCACCCGGTCCAACCCCACCCACCCCACTGCCACCCTAAATACAACCAGAGAATCGTTAAGGCTGAAGAGAACTCCAGGACCCACAGCTCCAACCCCAACCCATCCCACCTTGACCCTAAATACAACCACAGCATCATTCAAGTTGGAGAAGATCAACAAGATCATCCAGTCCAACCCCAATCCACCCACACCACGACCCTAAACAGAAGCACAGAGCCATCAATGTGGGAAAAGAGCTTCTAGATCCCCAAGTCCATCCCCAACCCATCCCACTGTGACCCTAAACAGACCCGCAGAGTCATTAAGATTGGAAGAGACTGCCAGGATCACCAAGTCCAGTCCCAACCCATCCCCATTGTGACCCTGAACAGAGCCATAGAGTCACTCAGGTTGGATAAGAGCTTCCAGATCCCCAAGTCCAACCCCAACCATCCCAACTTGACCCTAAATACAACCACAGCATCATTCAAGTTGGAGAAGATCTCCAATATCATCCGGTCCAACCCCAATCCAACCACACCATGAACCTAAACCAGAGCACAGAGCCATCAACGTGGGAAAAGAGCTTCTAGATCCCCAAGTCCAACCCCAACCCATCCCACTGTGAGTCCTAATTAGAACCACAGAGTCAATCAGGTTGGAAGAGACCTCCAAAGTTCCCCAGTCCAACCCCAAACCATCCCCATCGTGACCCCAAATAGAATCACGGAGTCGTTAAGGTTGAAAGACACCTCCAGGATCCCCAAATCCAACCCCAAACCATCCCCATCGTGACCCTAAACAGACCCATCCCACTGTGACCCCAAATACAACCACAGCATCATTCAAGTTGGAGAAGATCAACAAGATCATCCAGTCCAACCCCAATCCACCCACACCACGACCCTAAACAGAAGCACAGAGACATCAATGAAGGAAAAGAGCTTCTAGATCCCCAACCCCAACCCATCCCACCTTGACCCTAAACAGACCCACAGAGTCATTAAGGTTGGAAGAGACTGCCAGGATCACCAAGTCCAGGCCCAACCCATCCCCATCGTGACCCCAAACAGAGCCATAGAGTCACTCAGGTTGGAAAAGAGCTTCTAGATCCCCATGTCCAACCCCAACCCATCCCAATGTGACCCTAAATACAACCACAGCATCATTCAAGTTGGAGAAGATCTCTAAGATCATCCGGTCCAACCTCAATCCACCCACACCATGAACCTAAACCAGAGCACAGAGCCATCAATGTGGGAAAAGAGCTTCTAGATCTGCACATCCAACCCCAACCCACCTCGCTGTGAGTCCTAATTAGAACCACAGAGTCATTCAGGTTGGAAGAGACCTCCAAAGTTCCCCAGTCCAACCCCAAACCATCCCCATCGTGACCCCAAATAGAATCATGGAGTCCTTAAGGTTGAAAGACACCTCCAGGATCCCCCATCCAACCCCAAACCATCCCCATCGTGACCCTAAACAGACCAATAGAATCAGTATGGTTGGAAACGACTTCCAGGATCACCCGGTCCAACCCCAACCCACCCCACTGCCATCCAAAATACAACCATAGAATCGTTAAGGTTGAAGAGAACTCCAGGACCCACAGCTCCAACCCCAACCCATCCCACTGTGACCCTAAATAGAACCACAGCATCATTCAAGTTGGAGAAGATCTCCAATATCATCCAGTCCAACCCCAATCCACCCACACCATGACCTTAAACAGAAGCACAGAGCCATCAATGTGGGAAAAGAGCTTCTAGATCCCCAAGTCCAACCCCAACCCACCCCACTGTGACCCTAAATACAACCACAGCATCATTCAAGTTGGAGAAGATCTCCAAGATCATCCGGTCCAACCCCAATCCACCCACACCACGACCCTAAACAGAAGCACAGAGCCATCAATGAAGGAAAAGAGCTTCTAGATCCCCACGTCCAACCCCAAAACATCCCACCACGACCCTAAACAGACCCACAGAGTCATTCCGGTTGGCAGAGATCTCCAAGAGCCCCAACTCAACACCAACCCATCCCTACTGACCACATCCCCACATTTCTGCAACACCTCCGGGGACGGTGACCCCACCACCCCCTATGCAGCCCATGCCAGCACCCAATTGCTGTTTTGGTGGCGAAATCGTCCCTAATTTCTCTCCTTGGCCCACACCTTGGGCTCCCGGTGCTGCAGCCAGCTGTTGAAGAGCACCTCGTAGGCGCTGTAGATCTCGTTGCAGAAGGTGTCCTTCCTGACCGTGGGGTCGGGGGCCTGGTCCAGGTTGGCCACGTACTCCTGGATGCTCTCGCTGAAGTGCTGCAGGGCTGCAAAGCAGAGCGTGGGCTCAGGTCGGTCCTCGGGTCCATCGAGGGGCAATGGGTGTTGGGTGGGTTGGGTGCTTAAAGATCACAGAACTGGGGAATGGTTGGGTTGGGAAGGTCCTGAAAGGTTACAGAGCTGTGGAATGGTTGGGTTGGAGGGGTCCTGAAAGATCACAGAACCACAGAAGGGAAGGATTGGAAGGATCCTTGAAGATCACTGAGCCATGAGATGGTTGGGTTGGAAGGGTCCTGAAAGATCACAGAACCATGGGATGGATGGGTTGGAAAGGTCCTGAAAGATCACAGAACCATGGGATGGTTGGGTTGGAAGGGTCCTTAAAGATCACAGAGCCATGGGACGGTTGGGTTGGAAGGGTCCTTAAAGATCACAGAACCATGGGACGGTTGCGTTGGAAGGATCCTGAAAGATCACAGAACCATGGGATGGTTGGGTTGGAAGGGTCCTGAAAGATCACAGAACCATGGGATGGTTGGGTTGGAAGGATCCTTAAAGATCACTGAGCCACGAGATGGTTGGGTTGGAAGGGTCCTGAAAGATCACAGAACCATGGGATGGTTGGGTTGGAAGGGTCCTGAAAGATCACAGAACCATGGAATGGTTGGGCTGGAAGGGTCCTGAAAGATCACAGAACCATGGGATGGTTGGGTTGGAAGGGTCCTGAAAGATCACAGAACCATGGGATGTGGGTGGGTTGGAAAGTTTCCGAAAGGTCATGGAAGCACTGAATGGGCTGGGAGGGTCCTTGAAGGTCATACAGCCATGGGATAACAGAACAGGTTGGATTGGAAAGGTCCTTAAAGATCAAAGAACTGCAAGAGTGCGTTGGGGTGGATATTTTGCTCCCTTATTGCCAAGTGCACAGCTGGGCTTCTCCAGCTGCGGCATCCTGTGCCCCACAACAGTTCCCTGGGTGCTGCCCCACCGGGTTCCGATGCCCCACAGCACTCAGGCTCCTCCTCTTTGCTCCCAGCCACCAGAGCGGGGCCTACAGCAGAGGATGGGGTGCTGGTACAGGGGTGGAGGTAGAGGGGGAACGGCTTGAACCCAAAAGTGGGGAGATTTGGGGTCAGACGTGGGGAAACCCTTCAGCCAGAGGTGGTGCAGCCCCAGCACTGCTGCCCGGAGCTGTGGGGGCCCCAGCCATGGAGATGCCCCAGGCTGGGGGTGGGACCTGGGCAGCCTGAGCTGGGGGGCAGCCAGCCCACGGCAGCGGTGGGGCTGGGGGTCCCTTCCATCCCAACCATGCTGTGGTTGTGTGATCTGTAAGGACCCTTCCAACCCAACCATTCTGTGGTTGTGTGATCTGTAAGGACCCTTCCATCCCAACCATTCTCTGGTTGTGTGATCTGTAAGGACCCTTCCAACCAAACAAAACCATGCTGTGGTTGTGTGATCTGTAAGGACCCTTCCAACCCAACCATTCTGTGGTTGCGTGATCTGTAAGGACCCTTCCAACCCAACAAAACCATTCTGTGGTTGTGTGATCTGTAAGGACCCTTCCAACCCAACCGTTCTGTGGTTGTGCGATCTGTAAGGACCCTTCCAACCCATTCTAACACTGCACGACTCCATTATCTTCAAGGCCCCCCCCCATCCCAACCATTCCATGGCTTTATGACCTTTAAGGACCTTTCCAACCCAACCATCTCACAGCTCCACCGTTTTCGAAGGCTCTTCCCATGCAAACTCATTCTATGGCTCTGTAATCTTCGAGGACCCTTCCAACTCAATCACGCCACGGCTCCGTGATCTTTAAGGTCTCTTCCAAAGCAAGCGTTCTGTTCTCTATGATCTTTAAGGACCCTTCCAACCCACCCACCCCATGGCTCTACGATGCACAGGGGCACCCACAGTTCTACCAGGTGCTCGGAGCCCCATCCCATGACCTGGAACATCTGCAGGGACGGAGCACCAGCACACAGCAGTCAGTCTGCGTCAGCGCCTCGCTGCCCAGAAACCTCTTTACCTTTTATGCAATCTAAATCTCCCCTCTTTTAGAGCAAAACTCTTTGTCCTTGTCTGTGATCTGATGGTTCCACCCCTCCTGGAGCCAACCCTGCCCCTGGGCACCCAAGAGCACCGCTCTCTACCACTTCCCTATCCAAGAAGTGCCCCAAATCCCCCCAAAATCCCCCCCAAAAATCCCCACCGTATTGAGAGAAGCAGAGCAGCCTTACCGTAGCAGAAGACAGACTTCATGTGGTCCTGCTTGGCCATCCCCAGCATGGGCAGCATGGTCCCCAGGATGGAGTTGAGGAAAGGCACCATCCCGAACACTGCGGGAGGAAACGCGGAGCTGTGGGTGCCCCACACCTGGAGGTGCCCGAGGCCATGGATGGGGGCCCTGGGCAGCCTGAGATGGTGGGGGGCAGCCAGCCCACGGCAGGGCTGGGGGGTCCCTTTCAACCCATCTTGTGGTTGTATGATCTTTAAGGACCCTTCCGACCCACCCGTGCCATGATGCTATGATCTTTAAGGACCCCAGTATACGGTGAGCACCCAACGTTCACCCAGTGCCAAGCTAACACCGATCCAAAAGCAACCCAGCACCAACCCAGCACCAACCCAGCACCAATCCAACACCGATCCAACACCAATCCAACACCGATCCAACACTGATCCAACACTGATCCAACACCAACCCAGCACCAACCCAACACTAATCCAACACTGACCCAACACCAACCCAGTGCCAACACCAAACCAACGCCAACCCTGTGCCATCCTAACACCAAATCGATGCCAATCCAACGCCAACCCAACATCAACTCAATGCTGACCCAAGGCCAACAGCACCGATGAAACAACATCAACCAACCCAACATCAACTCAATGCTGACCCAAGGCCAACAGCACCGACGAAACAACATCAACCAACCCAACATCAACTCAATGCTGACCCAAGGCCAACAGCACCAATGAAACAACATCAACCAACCCAACATCAACTCAGTGTTCAACCGAGCGCCGAAGCAACGCAGACCCAACGCCAATCCCAACGCCAACTCAGTGCCAACTCAGCACCAACCAAACACCGACCCGACGCTGATCCAAACTAATGCCAATCCAAAACCAATCCAGTGCCAACCCAACGCCAATTCAGCATCAACCAAACTCCAACACAATGTCAACCCAAAGCCAACTAAATGCCGAGCCAGTGCCAACCCAGCACCGAACCAATGCCAAGCCAATGCCAATCAAGCACCAACCCAGCGCCGACCTAGTGCTGACCCAACATAACCCAATGCTGATCCAACACCAACCCTACGCCAACCCAACACCAACCCAGTGCCAACCAGATGCTGACCCGATGCCAACTCAGCGCCAACTCAACACCAACCCAGCACCAAACACCAACCCAGCACTGACTCAATGCCAAACCAATGCCAATCCAATACCAATCTAGTACCAACTCAACGTCAACTCAATGCTGAGCCAACACCAATCCAGTGTCAACCAAACTCCAAGCTAAAGTCAACTCAACGCCAACTGAACATGAAGCCAATGCTGATCCAGTGCCAACCCAGCACCAAACCAGTGCCAAGCCAGCACTGATCCAATGCCTGTCCAACGCCAACCCAACAGTGACCCAACACTGACACAATGCCAACCCAGCATCAAACCAATGCCATCCCAATGCCCATCCAACACCAATCCAATGCCAACCTAATGCTGACCTAATATACCTCAACACCAACCCGATGCCAACCCAACACCAACCCAGTGCCAAACCAACACCAACCCAGTGCCAAACCAATGCCAAACCAACACCAACCCAGTGCCAAACCAACACCAACCCAACACCAACCCAAAGCCAACCCAACACCAACCCAATGTCAAACCAACACCTACCCAGTGCCAAATCAACGCCAACCCAACACCAACCCAATGCCAACCCAACACCAACCCAATGCCAAACCAACGCCAACCCAATGCCAAACCAACGCCAACCCAACGCCAAACCAATGCCAACCCAACATCAACCCAATGTCAAACCAACACCAACCCAACACCAACCCAATGCCAACCCAACACCAACCCAGTGCCAATCCAACACCAACCCAGTGCCAAATCAACACCAACCCAACACCTACCCAATGACAAACCAACACCAACCCAATGTCAAACCAACACCAACCCAGTGCCAAATCAATGCCAATCCAACACCAACCCAATGCCAACCCAACACCAACCCAATGCCAACCCAACACCAACCCAGTGCCAAATCAATGCCAACCCAACACCAACCCAATGCCAACCCAATGCCAACCCAACACCAACCCAATGCCAACCCAACACCAACCCAGTGCCAAATCAATGCCAATCCAACACCAACCCAATGCCAACCAACACCAACCCAATGTCAAACCAACACCAACCCAGTGCCAAACCAATGCCAACCCAACACCAACCCAATGCCAACTCAACACCAACCAACACCAACATGGTACCAACCTAATGCTGACCTAATATACCTCAACACCAACCTGATGCCAAACCAACACCAACCCAGCGCCAATCCAATATCAACCCAGCACCAACCCAGTGCCAACCCAACACCAACCCAGTGCCAAATCAATGCCAACCCAACACCAACCCAGTGCCAAATCCACGCCAATCCAACACCAACCCAACTCCAACCCAACACCAACCCAATGTCAACCTAACACCAACCCAAAGTCAAACCAACACCAACCCAATGCCAACCCAACACCAACCCAGTGCCAAATCAATGCCAACCCAACACCAACCCAATGCCAACCCAACACAAACTCAATGTCAAACCAACACCAACCCAATGCCAAACCAACACCAACCCAACACCAACCCAATGTCAAACCAACGCCAACCCAGTGCCAAATCAATGCCAACCCAACACCAACCCAACACCAACCCAGTGCCAACCCAACACCAACCCAATGCCAACCCAACGCCAACCCAATGCCAATCCAACGCCAACCCAGTGTCAACCCAACACCAACCCAGTGTCAACCCAACACCAACCCAGTGCCAACCCAACACCAACCCAACGCCAACCCAACACCAACCCAGTGCCAACCCAACACCAACCCAACGCCAACCCAACGCCAACCCAATGCCAACCCAACGCCAACCCAATGCCAACCCAACACCAACCCAACGCCAACCCAACACCAACCCAATGCCAACCCAACGCCAACCCAGTGCCAATCCAACACCAACCCAATGTCAACCCAACACCAACCCAGTGCCAATCCAACACCAACCCAACGCCAACCCAACACCAACCCAATGCCAACCCAACACCAATCCAATGTCAAACCAACACCAACCCAGTGCCAAACCAATGTCAACCCAACACCAACCCAGTGCCAAATCAACGCCAACCCAACACCAACCCAATGTCAAACCAACGCCAACCCAACACCAACCCAGTGCCAAACCAACACCAACCCAGTGCCAAATCAATGCCAACCCAACACCAAACCAATGTCCAACCAACACCAACCCAACGCCACCCAAACGCTGACCCAGTGCCAACCCAATGCTGACCAAAGCCACACACACCAGACGCAGGAGGGCGAGCTCACCGTTGGACACCGCCAGGTTGGCAAAGGTCTGCATGACGAAGTAATGCGGCAGGATGCCCGGCTGGAACTTGGTGAGCACCTCCTCCATCACTTTGTTGATGAAACGCTGCCCGACCGCCACCAGCACGCTGCTGGCTGCCTGCTGCCATTCCCAGACCACCTCCTGCGTGCCAGGAAGGGACGGCTGTCGCTTTGCTGAGCGCTGCCCGGCGTTGGAGGGAGCGACAACTGCAGCCCCTCAGCTCCCACCTTGGATTTGGTCATCTCGTTGGATGCCAGGAAGATGACCACCTTCGCCGTGCTTTTGTCCAAGCTGGAGATGTTGTTCTTCACCACCGTTTCCATCGCCTTCAGGATGATGACGCGGTGCGGGTAGGCCAGCTGTGAGGGACGGACAGAGGGGGCACGTGGCAGCGTGGGGCGCGTGGGACACGGCACGCATCCCCTACAGAATCACAGCATGGCCTGGGTTGGAAGGGACCTCAAGGATCACGAAGCTCCAACCCCTGGCCACAGGTAGGGCCACCAACCTCCCCATTTCACAGCAGCCCAGGCTGCCCAGGGCCCCATCCAACCTGGCCTTGAACACCTCCAGGGATGGACGGGGCATCACAGCCTCTCTGGGCAGCTGTTCCAGCCCCTCACCGCTCTCACAGCACAGAACTTCCCCTGACATCCAACCTCCATCTGCCCTCCCTCAGCTTCAAACCATTCCCCTCGTCCTGCTGCCATCTCCCCTTGCACAGAGCTGACTCCCCTCCTGTCTGCAGGCTCCCTTTAGGCACTGCAGGCTGCACTGAGGTCACCCTGCAGCTTCTCTCCTCCATGCTGAACGAGCCCAGCTCCCTCAGCCTGTCTTTGCAGTGGAGGTGCTGCAGCCCCTGATCACCTTTGTGGCTCCTCTGCACCCTCTCCAACAGCTCCCTGTCCTTCTTGTGCTGGGCTCCAGCCCTGGACGCAGTGCTGCAAATGGGGCCTCACAAGAGCAGAGCAGAGGGGGACGATCACCTCCTGTCCCTGCTGGCCGCCCCTCTGCTGATGGAGCCCAGGATCCCATTTGCTTTCCAGCTGCAATGCACACTGCTGCCTCATGTTCAGTTTTTCACCCCCCAGGACCCCAGGGTCCCTTTTGCAGGGCTGCTCTCTGTACAAATGCCTGGGATTCCTCCAGCCCAAGTGCCAGCCTTGCACTTTGCTGTGTTGAACCTCATCAGGTTCACCCAGGGCCCATCTTTCAAGCCTGCTGAGGTCCCTCTGAATGGCGTCCCTTCCTTCTACAAGCCAGGGGGACCAGCAGGCCGGACCGGCTCGCATTTCCCGGATGTTTCCCACCTACAAACCCCCTCCCCAGCCCTCGCTCCGGTTCCCTTCCCCCCCGCAGTGCCCACCTTGTCGTGCTGTCGCAGATACTCGTCGCAGCAGTGCAGGATCTCCTCGGGCTCAGCCTCCCCCAGGTAGCACAGAGCGTTGTAGATCTGCTCCTGCACCAGCGGCTCCTTGTCCGTCGTGGCGTCCATCAGGGTGGTGGCAAGGCCTGCGCGAGGCGACATGCTACAGCGGATCTCCCAGCTCCCATCCCAACGGCAAAAACCTCTCTGCAGGGCTCAGCGCCAAAGAAACCCAACTGGAAGGGATCCACACCTGACTTTCCCCTACAGCCACTGGGGGTTTCCAAACCGGGAGATGCTGAACAAGATGCAGCGCTCCAGCAGTGCCTGCAGGGCAGAGCAGAGGGGAGCAGCACCTCCCTGCCCTACTGGCTGAACTCTGGCAATGCACCACAGGGTCCCGACGGCCCTCTTGGCCACCAAGGTTCACTGCTGGCTCGTGGTCAACCGTTGGTGAACCGCTGGTCAACCATTTGACACCTGTTGGTCAACGGCTGACCAACAATTGGTCAACCACTGGGTCAGATGGTGGTCAACCATTGGTCAACCACTGGTCAATCCTTGGGCTCGTGGTCAACTGTTGGCCAACTGTTGGTCATCTGTTGGCCCTACTGGTCACCAGGGCTCACCACTGGCTGTCTTGGCCACCAGAACGCACTGCTGACTCGTGGTCAATCATTGGGTCTTCTCGGTCACCAGGACACACTGCTGGCTTGTGGCCAATGGCTGGTGACCTGTTGGCCACCAGGATCAACAGCTCCTGGTCTGCAGAGCTTCTTTCCAGTCACGGTCAGTCATTGGTCAACTGTTGGTCAACCACCAGCTCTCTTGGTTACCAGGCCTCACCGTTGGCTCGTGGTCAACCATTGGCCAACTGTTGGTCAACCGCTGGCTGTCAGCACGGGGCTCATGGTCAATCCCTGCTCTACTGCTGGTCATCTGTTGGCCCTATTGGCCACCAGGGCTCACCACTGGCTCATGGTCAATCCCTGCTCTACTACTGGTCATCTGTTCGCCCTATTGGCCACCACGGCTCACCGCTGGCCCTCTTGGACACCACAGCACACTGCTGACTCACGGTCAACCGCTGGTCACCTGTTGGCCACCAGGACCACCAGGTCCCGGTCCGTAGGGCTTCTTTCCAGTCACAATCAGTCATTGGTCAACTGTTGGTCAACCACCAGCTCTCTTGGTTACCAGGGCTCACTGTTGGCTCGTGGTCAACCATTGGCCAACTGTTGGTCAACTGCTGGCTGTCTGAGCCACCACGACATATTGCTGACTTGTGGTCAACCGTAGGTCAACCGTTGGCTCTCTTGGCCACCGGGGCTCACCGCTGGCTCATGGTCAATCCCTGCTCTACTGCTGGTCATCTGTTGGCTCTCTTGGCCACCAGGGCTCACTGCTGGCTCATGGTCAATCCCTGCTCTACTGCTGGTCATCTGTTGGCCCTATTGGCCACCACAGCTCACCGCTGGCCCTCTTGGACACCACAGCACACTGCTGACTCACGGTCAACCGCTGGTCACCTGCTGGCCACCAGGACCACCAGGTCCCGGTCTGTAGGGCTTCTTTCCAGTCACGGTCATTCATTGGTCAACTGTTGGTCAACCACCAGCTCTCTTGGTTACCAGGGCTCACCGTTGGCTCTTGGTCAACCATTGGCCAACTGTTGGCCAGCCGCTGGCTGTCTGAGCCACCAGGACATATTGCTGACTTGTGGTCAACCGTAGGTCAATCATTGGCCCTCTTGGCCACCAGGGCTCACCGCTGGCTCATGGTCAATCCCTGCTCTACTGCTGGTCATCTGTTGGCCCTATTGGCCACCACAGCTCACCGCTGGCCCTCTTGGACACCAGGGCACACTGCTGACTCACGGTCAACTGCTGGTCACCTGTTGGCCACCAGGACCACCAGGTCCCGGTCTGCAGAGCTTCTTTCCAGTCACGGTCAGTCATTGGTCAACTGTTGGTCAACCACCAGCTCTCTTGGTTACCAGGCCTCACCGTTGGCTCGTGGTCAACCATTGGCCAACTGTTGGTCAACTGCTGGCTGTCTGAGCCACCAGGACATATTGCTGACTTGTGGTCAGCTGTAGGTCAACCATTGGCTCTCTTGGCCACCGGGGCTCATGGTCAATCCCTGCTCTACTGCTGGTCATCTGTTGGCCCTATTGGCCACCACGGCTCACCGCTGGCTCATGGTCAATCCCTGATCTACTGCTGGTCGTCTGTTGGCCCTCTTGGCCACCAGGGCTCACCACTGGCTCATGATCATTCCCTGCCCTACTGCTGGTCATCTGTTGGCTCTCTTGGCCACCACGGCTCACCGCTGGCCCTCTTGGACACCACAGCACACTGCTGACTCACGGTCAACTGCTGGTCACCTGTTGGCCACCAGGACCACCAGGTCCCGGTCTGTAGGGCTTCTCTCCAGTCACGGTCAGTCATTGGTCAACTGTTGGTCAACCATCAGCTCTCTTGGTTACCAGGGCTCACCGTTGGCTCGTGGTCAACCATTGGCCAACTGTTGGTCAACCGCTGGCTGTCTGAGCCACCAGGACATATTGCTGACTTGTGGTCAACCATAGGTCAACCGTTGGCTCTCTTGGCCACCGGGGCTCACCGCTGGATCATGGTCAATCCCTGCTCTACTGCTGGTCATCTGTTGGCCCTTTTGGCCACCAGGGCTCACCGCTAGATCATGGTCAATCCCTGCTCTACTGCTGGTCATCTGTTGGCCCTATTGGCCACCACAGCTCACCGCTGGATCATGGCCAATCCCTGCTCTACTGCTGGTCATCTGTTGGCCTACTGGCCACCAGGGCTCACCGCTGGCTCATGGTCAATCCCTGCTCTACTGCTGGTCATCTGTTGGCCCTATTGGCCACCGGGGCTCACCGCTTGCTCATGGTCAATCCCTGCTCACCGCTGGCTGTCTTGGCCACCAGGGCACACTGCTAACCCACAGTCAACCGCTGGTCACCTGTTGGCCACCAGGACCACCAGGTCCCGGTCTGTAGGGCTTCTTTCCAGTCACGGTCAACCATTGGCCAACTGTTGGTCAACCACCAGCTCTCTTGGTTACCAGGCCTCACCGTTGGCTCGTGGTCAACCATTGGCCAACTGTTGGTCAACCGCTGGCTGCCTGAGCCACCAGAACATATTGCTGACTCGTGGTCAACCGTAGGTCAACCATTGGCTCTCTTGGCCACCAGGGCTCATGGTCAATCCCTGCTCTACTGCTGGTCGTCTGTTGGCCCTCTTGGCCACCAGGGCTCACCCCGCTGGCTCATGGTCAATCCCTGCTCTACTACTGGTCATCTGTTCGCCTATTGGCCACCACGGCTCACCGCTGACCCTCTTGGACACCAACAGCACACTGCTGACTCACGGTCAAACCGCTGGTCACCTGTTGGCACCAGAACCACCAGGGTCCCGGTCTGTAGGGCTTCTTTCCAGTCACAATCAGTCACTGATCAACTGTTGGTCAACCATTGGCCCTTTTGGCTACCAGGGCACACTGCTGGCTCATGGTCATCTGCTGATCACCTGCTGGCCACCAGGACCGCCAGGTCCTTCACTGCAGAGCTCCTTTCCAGCAGCTCAGCCCCAACTTGCACAGGTCTGTGCAGTTGTTCCTGCCCCCCAACCCCCCCCAAAACCCCAATGCAGGACCCATTCACTCACCCCATGTTGAACCCCCTCATCTTCCCCTCCCCCCAGCCCAGCTCTCACTCATTAACGCGCAGCGAGTGGAGACGCAGCTCTGGGAGGTGACTCGTTATTTTGGAGCAGCGCTTTACTCATTAGGGCCGCCGTCATAATAAGGCTAATTAATTTCAGAACATGCTGTCTCCAAACGCTCTGCACGGAGCGCATCGCCGTGCTGCAAGGTGACATGGGATGGGGCATGGGAGCCCCCACCAACCCCAAAGACCCCCCCCCCCCCTCCCCCCGTGGACCCCATGCAACCACCATGGACACTACGAGGACCCTCAGAAACCCCACAAGGACCCTCTTAGAACCCCTTTAGGCTCCTGCCCAAGAACCCCATGAGACCCCCTCAAGGATGCCAGGAGATCCCCCCCACAAGACCCTTGAGGAGTTCCTGCAACCCCCCTAAGGACCCTGCAGACCCCAATATGGGCCCCCACAAGATCCCTCCACGGATCCCAAGAGACCCCCACAGACCCTCATGAATCCCATAAGACCCTCGTGAACCCACAGAGACCTCATGAGACCCCTCAGGATGCTGTGAGAGCCCCATCTGGACCCCCACAAACCCTACATGACCCTCATGGACCCCTCCCCTTAGGCCCTCCTCCCCCCAAAGACCCCATGAGACCCCCCAAGACCCCTCTAAAGCCACAAGACCCTCGAGGCTTTCCTGAACCCTTCCCCAAAAGATGCCAGGAGACCCCTATGGACCTCACAGGAGCTCTGTAGATCCTACAAAACCCCTCCATCAATTCCATATCTTCTCATGGACCCCACAGGGACCCCATGGACCCCACAGGGACCCCAGGGACCCTATAGGGACCCCCATGGACCCCATAGGGACCCCATGGACCCCACAGGGACCCACGGACCCCACTTAAATTCCCTCAAGGACCCATGAGACCCCCCCCCCTCCCCCAGACCCTTCTATAGACCCCACAAGGTCCTCAAGACCATTCTGAACCCCCCCCCCCCCAAGAGACCCCTATGGATCTCACAGGAGCTCTGTAGATCCTACAAAACCCCACACCAATTCCATATCTTCTCATGGACCCCACAGGGACCCCATGGACTCCACAGGGACCCCAGGGACCCTATAGGGAACCCATGGACCCCACAAGACCCCCACAGACCCCACTTAAATTCCCTCAAGGACCCCATGAGACCCCCCCCCCTCCACCAGACCCTTCTATAGACCCCACAAGGTCCTCAAGCCCTTTCTGAACCCCCCCCCCCCTCCCAAGAGGACCCCTATGGACCTCACAGGAGCTCCGTAGATCCTACAAAACCCCTCCACCAATTCCATGATATCTTCTCAAGGACCCCACAGGGACCCCATGGACCCCACAGGGACCCCATGGACCCCATAAGACCCCCACAGACCCCACTTAAATTTCCCTCAAGGACCCCATGAGACCCCCCCCCTTCCCCAGACCCTTCTATAGACCCCACAGAGGTCCTCAAGACCTTTCTGAACCCCCCCCCCCCCAAGAGACCCCTATGGATCTCACAGGAGCTCTGTAGATCCTACAAAAACCCCTCCATCAATTCCATATCTTCTCATGGACCCCACAGGGACCCCATGGACCCCACAGGGACCCCCAGGGACCCCATAGGGACCCCCAGGGACCCACAGGGACCCCAGGGACCCCACAAGACCCCCACAGACCCCACTTAAATTCCCTCAAGGACCCCATGAGACCCCCCCCCCCTCCCCAGCCTTCTATAGACCCCACAAGGTCCTCAAGCCCTTTCTGAACCCCCCCCCCCCCATAGGGACCCCATGGACCCCACAAGACCCCCACAGACCCCACTTAAATTCCCTCAAGGACCCCATGGGACCCCCGCTCCCCCAGACCCTTCTATAGACCCCACAAGGTCCTCAAGCCCTTTCTGAAACCCCCCCCCCCCCCAAGAGACCCCTATGGACCTCACAGGAGCTCTGTAGATCCTACAAAACCCCTCCATCAATTCCATGATATCTTCTCATAGACCGCCACAGGGACCCTAGGGACCCCACAAGACCCCCACAGACTTCACTTAAATCCCCTCAAGGACCCCATCAGACCCTCCCCCTCCCCCAGACCCTTCTATAGACCCCACAAGGTCCTCAAGACCTTTCTGAAACCCCCCCCCCAAGAGACCCCTATGGACCTCACAGGAGCTCTGTAGATCCTACAAAACCCCTCCATCAATTCCATATATCTCTCATGGACCCCACAGGGACCCCATGGACCCCACAGGGACCCCAGGGACCCCATAGGGACCTCATGGACCCCACAGGGACCCCAGGGACCCCATAGGGACCCCATGGACCCCACAAGACCCCCCACAGACCCCACTTAATTCCCTCAAGGACCCCATGAGACCCCCGCTCCCCCAGACCCTTCTATAGACCCCACAAGGTCCTCAAGACCATTCTGAACCCCCCCCCCAAGAGACCCCCTATGGATCTCACAGGAGCTCTGTAGATCCTACAAAACCCCTCCATCAATTCCATATCTTCTCATGGACCCCACAGGGACCCCAGGGACCCTATAGGGACCACAGGGACCCCACAAGACCCCCACAGACCCCACTTAAATCCCCTCAAGGACCCCATGAGACCCCCGCTCCCCCAGACCCTTCTATAGACCCCACAAGGTCCTCAAGCCCTTTCTGAAACCCCCCCCCCCCCCCCAAGAGACCCCTATGGACCTCACAGGAGCTCTGTAGATCCTACAAAACCCCTCCATCAATTCCATATCTTCTCATGGACCCCACAGGGACCCCATGGACCCCACAGGGACCCCAGGGACCCCATAGGGACCCCCATGGACCCCACAAGACCCCCACAGACCCCACTTAAATTCCCTCAAGGACCCCATGAGACCCCCCCTCCCCCAGACCCTTCTATAGACCCCCACAAGGTCCTCAAGCCCTTTCTGAACCCTCCCGCCCCCCCACAGGGACCCCAGGGACCCCACAGGGACCCCAGGGACCCCACAAGACCCCCACAGACCCCACTTAAATTCCCTCAAGGACCCCATCAGACCCCCCCCCTCCCCCAGACCCTTCTATAGACCCACAAGGTCCTCAAGACCATTCTGAACCCCCCCCCAAGAGACCCCTATGGACCTCACAGGAGCTCTGTAGATCCTACAAAACCCCTCCATCAATTCCATATCTTCTCATGGACCCCACAGGGACCCCATGGACCCCACAGGGACCCCATGGACCCCACAAGACCCCCACAGACCTCACTTAAATTCCCTCAAGGACCCCATCAGACCCCCCCCTCCCCCAGACCCTTCTATAGACCCCACAAGGTCCTCAAGCCCTTTCTGAACCCCCCCCCCCCCAAGAGACCCCTATGGATCTCACAGGACCTCCGTAGACCCCCCCAAGACCCCTTCTCAGACCCCATGAAATCCCTTCATGGACCCCACAGGACTCCCATGGACCCTATTTAGATTCCCCCAAGGATCCCATGAGCCCCCCCAGACCCCTCTATAGACCCCTCAAGCCTTCCTGAACCCTCCCCCTTTCCCCCCCCATGAGACCCCCTATGGATCACAGGACCTACAAGACCCCACAGCTGCCCCCTCACCCCCTACCAGGGACCCTTCAGTGGTGGCAGAACCACAGAGATGGGCTCCAAGCTGGGGGATGGGAGTGGGGGGGGTGAGGGGGGTAGGGGGGGGTGGGGAGGGGTGGAGGGGTGGGGGGAGGGGGGGGTGGGGGTGGGGGGGCAACGAAAATGCCCCAGTTTGGGTTAAATACTGAACTGCAACCCAAAGGAGCGGATGTCTGCCCCCATCCTCGTGGTCACATCGCCAGCGTGACCCAGCACTGCCACTAATAATAATAATAATAATAATAATAATAATAATAATAATAATTTGTTAATTTCCAAGGCAGACTGGGATTAATGAGGGTAAGGAGCAGCGCCGACCCAGAGTGAATTTCTGGGGCACGGAGCTGCGCGTGAGGAGAGCGGCTGCAACCCCACAGCATGGAGCTGTGACCTCAATTTGGGGTGAGGGGAGAGGGGGGGGGCTTAAAGGGGGCACAGGCAGAGGGGGAGAGGGGGATCTTATGGGGCAGAGGGATGGGGCAAGGGGGAATGGTTGATCTGTAAGGACCTTTCCATCCCAACCATCCCAAGGCTCTGTGATCTGTAAGGACCTTCCATCCCAACCATCCCATGGCTCTGATCTGTAAGGACCTTCCAACCCAACAATCCCAGGCCTCTGTGATCTTTAAGGACCTTCCACCCAACAATCCCAGGCCTCTGTGATCTTTAAGGACCTTCCAACCCAACAATCCCAGGCCTCTGTGATCTTTAAGGACCTTCCATCCCAACCATCCCATGCCTCTGTGATCTGTAAGGACCCTTCCATCCCAACCATCCCACAGCTCTGTGATCTGTAAGGACCTTTCCATCCCAACCATCCCACAGCTCTGTGATCTGTAAGGACCTTTCCATCCCAACCATCCGAAGGCTCTGTGATCTGTAAGGACCCTTCCATCCCAACCATCCCATGGCTCTGTGATCTGTAAGGACCCTTCCATCCCAACCATCCCATGGCTCTGTGATCTGTAAGGACCCTTCCATCCCAACCATCCCACGGCTCTGTGATCTGTAAGGACCTTTCCATCCCAACCATCCCATGCCTCTGTGATCTGTAAGGACCTTCCATCCCAACCATCCCAAGGCTTTGTGATCTGTAAGGACCTTCCATCCCAACCATCCCATGCCTCTGTGATCTGCAAGGACCCTTCCATCCCAACCATCCCAAGGCTTTGTGATCTGTAAGGACCCTTCCATCCCAACCATCCCATGCCTCTGTGATCTGTAAGGACCCTTCCAACCCAACCATCCATATCTCTGTGATCTGTAAGGACCTTTCCATCCCAACCATACCACGGCTCCGTGATCTGTAAGGACCTTCCATCCCAACCATCCCATGGCTCTGTGATCTGTAAGGACCCTTCCATCCCAACCATCCCACAGATCTGTGATCTGTAAGGACCCTTCCATCCCAACCATCCCATGGCTCTGTGATCTGTAAGGACCCTTCCAACCCAGCCATCCCATGGCTCTGTGATCTGTAAGGACCTTCCATCCCAACCATCCTATGGCTCTGATCTGTAAGGACCCTTCCATCCCAACCATCCTATGGCTCTGATCTGTAAGGACCCTTCCATCCCAACCCCCTTCCATGGCTCTGTGATCTGTAAGGACCTTTCCATCCCAACCATCCCACGGCTCTGTGATCTGTAAGGACCTTCCATCCCAACCATCCCATGCCTCTGTGATCTGTAAGGACCCTTCCATCCCAATCATCCCATGGCTCTGTGATCTGTAAGGACCTTTCCATCCCAACCATCCCACGGCTCTATGATCTGTAAGGACCCTTCCAAGCACCTCATGGTTTTGTGATCTTTAAGGACCTTTTCACCCCAATGCATCCTATCATTCCACGTCTTTATAACCTTCCAGGACCCTCCCAACCCATTCTATGCTCCCATGACGTTTCAAGACCTTCCCAACCCAATCATTCCACGATTCTGTGATCTTTCAGGACCTCCCCAACCCCCTCCATCTGATTTTATCTATGCTATTCCAGACCCCTCCCCCCCATACTCCATTCTCTCTATGAACCTTCCAGGATCCACCCTCCTATTTTCCCTATGACCCATCCAGAACTGCTCCTCCTATTCCCTCCATGACCCTTTCAGGATCCCCCCTTCCATTTTCTCTGTGCCCTTCCAGGACCCCTCCCCTCCATTCTCCTTATGACCCTTCCAGGATCCCCTCCCATTCTCTGTATGACACTTCCAGGACCACCCCTCTCCCATCCTCTCTCTGCCCTTCCAGGACCCTCCCTCTTATTCCCTCTATGCCTTTCTGGGACAACCCCCCCAATGCCCCATTCCCTCTGCGCCCTTCCAGGACCTCCATCCCATTCTCTCTATGCCCACACCCCATTTTCTCTGTGCTCTTCCAGGACCCCCCCCCCCCTCTTTCACCCTGTACCCCCCTCTCCCACTCCATTCTATCACCCCTTCCAGGACCCTCCTATTCCCTCTGTGCCCTTCCACAACCCTCTTCACCCCCAAACTGCATCCCCTCTGTGCCCATCCAAGACCCCCACTCTCCATCCCCTCTATACCCTTCCAGGACCCACCCCCTCCCCACTCCATTCTATCACCCTTCCAGGACCCTCCTATTCCTTCTGTGCCCTTCCACACTCCTCCCCCTTCCCCCCCCCCAAAACTGCATCCCCTCTGTGCAAATCCAAGACCCCTCCCCTATTCCCTCTATACCCTTCCAGGACCCCTCCATCCCCCCTCCCATTCCATCCTCTCTACGATCCTTTCAGGACCCTCCTATTCCCTCTGCGCCCTTCCACAACCCTCTTCACCCCCAAACTGCATCCCCTCTGTGCCCATCCAAGACCCCCCCCTCCCATTCCCTCTATACCCTTCCAGGATCCTCCCTCCCACTCCATTCTATCACCCTTCCAGGACCCTCCTATTCCCTCTGTGCCCTTCCACACCTCTCCCCCCCCCCCCCCCCTCAAAACTGCATCCCCTCTGCGCCCATCCAAGACCCCCCCCTCCATTCCCTCTTTACCCTTCCAGGACCCTCCATCCCACTCCATTCTATCACCCTTCCAGGACCCTCCCCTTCCTTCTGTGCCCTTCCACATTCCTCCCCTTCCCCCCCAAAACTGCATCCCCTCTGTGCCCATCCAAGACCCCCCCTCTCCATTCCCTCTATACCCTTCCAGGACCCCTCCATCCCCCCTCCCATTCCATCCTCTCTACGATCCTTCCAGGACCCTCCTATTCCCTCTATGCCCTTCCACGACCCTCTTCACCCCAAAACTGCATCCCCTCTGTGCCCATCCAAGACCCCCCCCCTCCATTCCCCTTATACCCTTCCAGGACCCCCCCCTCCCACTCTATTCTATCACCCTTCCAGGACCCTCCTATTCCCTCTGTGCCCTTCCACAACCCTCTTCACCCCCCAAAACTGCATCCCCTCTGTGCCCATCCAAGACCCCCACTCTCCATCCCCTCTATACCCTTCCAGGACCCTCCTTCCCACTCCATTCTATCACCCTTCCAGGACCCTCCTATTCCTTCTGTGCCCTTCCACACCTCTCCCCTTCCCCCCCCCAAAACTGCATCCCCTCTGTGCCCAACCAGGACCCCTCCCCTAATCCCTCTATACCCTTCCAGGACCCCTCCATCCCCCCTTCCCATTCCATCCTCTCTACGATCCATCCAGGGACCCTCCTATTCCCTCTATGCCCTTCCACGACCCTCTTCACCCCCAAACTGCATCCCCTCTTTGCCCATCCAGGACCCCCCCCCTCCATTCCCCCTATACACTTCCAGGACCCCCCCCCCTCCCACTCCATTCTATCACCCTTCCAGGACCCTCCCCTTCTCTCTGTGCCCTTCCACACCCCTCCCCTTCCCCCCCCCCAAAACTGCATCCCCTCTGTGCCCATCCAAGACCCCCCCTCTCCATTCCCTCTATACCCTTCCAGGACCCCTCCCTCACACTCCATTCTATCACCCTACCAGGACCCTCCTATTCCCTCTGTGCCCTTCCACACTCCTCCCCTTCCCCCCCCAAAAAACCTGCATCCCCTCTGTGCCCATCCAAAACCCCCCCCCTCTCAATTCCCCCTATACTCTTCCAGGACCCCTCCATCCCCCCTCCCATTCCATCCTCTCTACAATCCTTCCAGGACCCTCCTATTCCCTCTATGCCCTTCCACGACCCTCTTCACCCCCAAAACTGCATCCCCTCTGTGCCCATCCAAGACCCCCCCCCTCCATTCCCCTTATACCCTTCCAGGACCCCCCCCTCCCACTCTATTCTATCACCCTTCCAGGACCCTCCTATTCCCTCTGCGCCCTTCCACAACCCTCTTCACCCCCAAACTGCATCCCCTCTGTGCCCATCCAAGACCCCCCCCCCTCTCCATTCCCTCTTCACCCTTCCAGGACCCCCCCCCCCCACTCCATTCTATCACCCTTCCAGGACCCTCCCCTCCTCTCTATGCCCTTCCACACCCCTCCCCTTCTCCCCCCCCCCCCCCCCTCAAACTGCATTCCCTCTGTGCCCATCCAGGACCCCCCCTCTCCATTCCCTCTATACCCTTCCAGGACCCCCCCCTCCCACTCCATTCTATCACCCTTCCAGGACCCTCCCCTCCTCTCTATGCCCTTCCACACCTCTCCCCTCCCCCCCCCCCCCCCAAAACTGCATCCCCTCTGTGCCCATCCAAGACCCCTCCCCTAATCCCTCTATACCCTTCCAGGACCCCTCCATCCCCCCTCCCATTCCATCCTCTCTACGATCCTTCCAGGACCCTCCTATTCCCTCTGTGCCCTTCCACAACCCTCTTCACCCCCAAACTGCATCCCCTCTGTGCCCATCCAAGACCCCCCCCCTCCATTCCCTCTTTACCCTTCCAGGACCCACCCCCCTCCCACTCCATTCTATCACCCTTCCAGGACCCTCCTATTCCTTCTGTGCCCTTCCACACTCCTCCCCTTCCCCCCCCCAAAAACTGCATCCCCTCTGCGCCCATCCAAGACCCCCCCCTCCATTCCCTCTTACCCTTCAGGACCCTCCATCCCACTCCATTCTATCACCCTTCCAGGACCCTCCCCTTCCTTCTGTGCCCTTCCACATTCCTCCCCTTCCCCCCCCAAAACTGCATCCCCTCTGTGCCCATCCAAGACCCCTCCCCCCCTCCATTCCCTCTTTACCCTTCCAGGACCCCCACCCTCCCACTCCATTCCATTACCCTTCCAGGACCCTCCTATTCCCTCTGCACTCTTCCACGACCCTCTTCACCCCCAAACTGCATCCCTTCTGTGCCCATTCAAGACCCCCCCTCTCAATTCCCTCTTTACCCTTCCAGGACCCCCCTCCCACTCCATTCTATCACCCTTCCAGGACCCTCCCCTCCTCTCTATGCCCTTCCACACCCCTCCCCTCCCCCCCCCCCAAAACTGCATCCCCTCTGTGCCCATCCAAGACCCCCCCTCTCCATTCCCCTTATACCCTTCCAGGACCCCCCCCTCCCACTCCATTCCATTACCCTTCCAGGACCCTCCTATTCCCTCTGCGCCCATCCACGACCCTCTTCACCCCCAAACTGCATCCCCTCTGTGCCCATCCCAGACCCCCCCCCCCTCTCCTTTCCCTCTTTACCCTTCCAGGATCCTCCCTCCCACTCCATTCTATCACCCTTCCAGGACCCTCCGCACTCACGCCGGGTCCGTGCCTCCATGATGCTGCGCGTCCGCAGCCCCCCGAGCCCGGGCGCGGCCCAACGCTGCGTCCCCGCGGTCCCTATGGTTCCTGGGTTCCCCCTCACGGCTCCGGGGGTCGCGGGGCTGCGGTGGCCGCCGCCATCGGCGCTGGGGGGGGGGGGGGGCGTGGGGTGGGGGAGGGGTTCCCGGTACGCGGGTTCCTCTCCGCTCCCGGCGCCGCTTCCGGGTCTTGGCCCCGCCCCTTTCTGAGGCCCCGCCCCTCGCGCGTGAAGGCGACCGAACCGCGCGTGCGCACGGCAGGGCCCCACCC